>NC_139589.1:22418668-22593668 GCF_946808225.1 Silurus aristotelis | reverse complement strand
TATTTGTATGATGCAGCTGCAAATAAGTATTTGAACACCTGAGAAAGTCAATGTTAATATTTGGTACAGGAGCCTTTGTTTGCAATTACAGAGGTCAAACGTTTCCTGTAGTTTTTCACCAGGTTTGCACACACTGCAGGAGGGATTTTGGCCCACTCCTCCACACAGATCTTCTCTAGATCAGTCAGGTTTCTGGCCTGTCGCTGAGAAACACGGAGTTTGAGCTCCCTCCAAAGATTCTCTATTGGGTTTAGGTCTGGAGACTGGCTAGGCCATGCCAGAACCTTGATATGCTTCTTACAGAGCCACTCCTTGGTTATCCTGGCTGTGTGATTTGAGTCATTGTCATGTTGGAGACACGCATTTTTCCTCACTGTAAATCAGCCAGTTTAGCTTTGTCCTGGGATTATATTAGAGAAATTTACAGAAGAAATAATGAAAAGAAAACAATGAAGGACACTTTTATGACACTTACAACAAAGTCAACAAAAAGTCATGCAAACTTAGAAGAAGAATGTTTAAGTTATTTCTAAGTATGTTTTATAAAAGTTTTTCTTGTCGACTAAATACAAAAGTCACATTAGAGTGCTGTAGCTTCACTTTGCTGTTTCTATAAACTGACCGGTCCTTAGTTTTTAGGGTTGTTTTTGTCCTCCTTTTGAGAATTTTCTAGAGATTTTGCATTACACCAGTGAGTAAATCTGTCTGTAAAAATCACTTGAACGTGTTAAAGCATAGACAAAATCTGTTTTACACTTATAGTTGCCCTTTTAAAGTTGTTGGTCAGAAAATGCTGCCTGTGGTTGTAGCTTGTAAAACTGGCAGAAGTTAAATAAAAGAAGGTGTGTCCCAGGCCAGAAATGAGCTGGCTGCTCTTCTCTTTGCTCATCAAGCTCTTTAAATCCTAACAGCAACATCACATCCAGTAGCTCCATTCACATCGCCTGATTTATAATGACTTCCAAATGTGGATTGTTTGACTATACTCGCTCGCCTCATCAGAACCGAAAATGGGCTTTGGCATTGCCCTGAGAACATTTGATTTAAACAGAAGACAAACTGCAATGCATGAAGGGGAGGGGGAGAGGGGGGTCATTTTAGTACAATGGACAAAGAGTGAAAAAAAACCCACCATTACAACAGTCACAACTGTGCACTTTATTTTCAGCTTTGTTACGTCCAATGCGACTGATCTTTTTCCCCCCCAGAGTCTTATGTGAACCGACACCCAACTAAGCCATTTATTGCCAAAGAAGTCTGCATATTGATTCAGTCATTCGATGGTGTAATTTGCTGTCTAAAAATATTTCCTTCTTCTATATAATTTCCTTTAATATCCACAATTTAGAAAGGCTGCAATATTCATTTCTGCCCCGTCGATCACTGAAAAAAAAGGAACGCTAGAAGCTCTGCCTGATTTAGGAGTTAATTCATTTTGAAGCCAACGTTTAGTATTATTTGATATCATGTATTATTAACCCGGAGTGCAGGAAGCCATTACAGGAGCTCTGTGATTTAAATGCAAGAATAATGTCAGTATTTATCCGTACATGAATTTTACTTGGATATCATTTACTACAACATCCTGACAAATTTTTATGCTTTTTAATTCAAATACTTTATGAACTCTGGGACAGGAGATAAAAACAAGAGGGAATCCTTTTGTAGCCCTATTTTAAGTCAAATATAAAGTGCATCTATCCCAAAAGAAAATATACTTTTTCAAATTACAAATTGTTTAAAGTAGTGTATGAGTTATAGCATGATTATGACACAAATATACAACTTTGCAAGAAAACTTTAAAATAGAACATTTAAATGATTATTGAACACGTAAGTAATAACAAATGAACATACATAATGATATTTAGAGCATTTTGTAGACTCCCTTATACAAAGTAAATTACTATTATTTCATTTTTCCACCTGAAAGTTAAGGTCTTTGCTCCAGGGCCTAAGTGGGACAGTTTGGGGAAGCTGGGATTTGAACTCACAACCTTCTAAGCAGAAGTACAACATTATAACCACCCAGGTTCACTTCCCATTCGTTCTTGCAACAATGAGGTAGTGTGATATCACCTGCCATTATTAGGACCCAGATGTTGATTATTTCCATATACAGTAATAGCATTTTTCCTCTATTCCCACAGCAACTTAACCACCAGTGACTTTTTCCAAATATAGTAATGAGTAATGTGTCATCAATAAGTTTTACCAATTTTACCAACATTTCATGTTTTTACATGATATGTTTTCCTCATATCAACCTCTCCTTCTCTTTCTCTCTCTCTCTCTCTCTCTCTCTTTCTCTCTCTTTCTCTCTCTCTCTCTCACACTCTTTGTTGGAAGTAAAAACACAACTGTGATAAACTTCTGACACTGGAGAATCCTTCCATAGAATTCTCAGTTTTTGATTTGTCGGATAACAACCCATTTGAAATAGTTTTTTTGTTACTATTACTAATATTATTTTGATTATGTTTTACTATTAATCCTACATTAAGCAATTTTACATTGAACTGTTACTATAGAAACGATGACACGTGCTCAAGCCTGCATTTATAGACCATGCTGTAGTTAACAAAGTTAATACATTTCGATTTTGATTAGATTATTATAAACTCTTTCCCTTCAAAATGTTCATGTCACTGAAGATAGGACACTAAATTCAGGAGATGCTGAGTTACAGGTCCAATGGGAGGAAAATCTACTGCATTCCTAAAAGATCACTTTAGGCTTTTAGCTTGATCGGCAATCGCTGACCTTATTTCAATGTAATATTCACTTTCTAATTTAGGTTTAAACTTTATGCATTAACCACGTTCAATTGCAGGCACCAAGGATTACCCGTAAATGTGTAATGGCTTCCGATATACCGCAGAATTCCGACATTTTACTATCACAATGAAAGATTTTGTTCATTCCGCATTGGAAAAGTTTCCTAGAGAACGTCTACATTTATAAGCTAATATACTTATGCAAGAATAAAAGCATTATTGGCAAATTTGATAAGATTATATGTTTACAATGGGAAATAAGTTCTCAATTTATGATTAGTTGCATCCTTTACATCTGTTGTATCACCTGGGGCATAACTTGTCTCTTCACTCAGCTGTACTCATGCTTAAATAATCATACTAATAGGTCATTTAGACATTTAAAACCATGTGTGTGACACCAAGTATCGGATTACAACTGAACTGAATTAAATGCATCCATTGCTTTTGTGCATACAGTAGCTGTTTAAGAACCTGATCACACCTATGTTTCTTTATGTATTTTGCTTATATGCTTTTTTTATATTCTAAATGATCTTTCCTAATACTGTAAGTTGTTACCAGTTTTTGTCATTTGTGGTTATTTTCCAGAATGAACCCATAGCACCAATTATTTTCATCATACAAATATTTAAAATGGCAAATCTTATCCTGCTTATCTTTCATCCCTTGTGTGAATGATGTGATTACCAGGGAATGGGTCTGAGAACTGATTAAACCCAAAAACAATGATTTCCTCGCCGCATTGCGTACACATTGCAAAATGCATCATAGTGTTGTAAAAAGCAACTACTATGATGCTTTCTGCATATGTCTACCACCATCGCCTATTGCTAAACTGGAAGCTTTTCCATTTCAATCGCAAGCATGTGTGTTTATGTAAGGCAGTCCGTTGTGTTCCAAGTGAAGAAGTTGCTGCAATTGTTATCAATTATTTAATATAGACTACACTCCTGAATCACTGTGAATATACAGCAAAGTCTAAAAACACTGGCGATTTATATTCTTACAGAATGTCAAACATCCTGGTTAAACAACTCCACTCTGTCGTGTTGAAAGCGGCGTGTTTAGAGCAATAAAACATCGCGGGACCATTTTGACAGCTGCTCTGTTTGAAACTTTTGAAAGTCTGTATATGTATGTGCGCTCATAAACGCCATCGCAAGCTTTCCCTACAGCATTTATTTATCTTTAAATATCTTCAAGCATTCTGTTGATTGTTTCCAGGTGGACCGTTTTTTTCCCCCCAAGGTTTGGTTTGCTAATTTGTCTTCAGCACCACTCTGATGCAACAATATCGAAAGGCGTCTCTGTTTTATGTCACTTCCCGCTGAGTGGTTCCACACTGACTGGCTCTGTGTTCTGCTAAAGACCTGGAAAGCCCGGGTTGATGCGAAAAGCAGCCTGCAATACGGGCCTTGAGTTACCCATGGGAAGCCCCGGAGAATGCTCGCGAAGACACGGAATAAGCACAAACACTTTTTTTTTTTCGCCCTCACGGAACTCATGCGATAAATCAAAAGCACACTTATCACTTCAGCAGCCGGCGTGTGAGTCGGAGTTGGAACTCTCAATTTAGCCCGTTGTACAAGTGACAGTTCAACACCGAAGCAGCAAATGGTGCATGATCCTGCAAGGCTGGAGTCTGATCAAGAGGCCCGTACAGCCCAAAATACACATGCACACAGACGTCGAGGCTCCAGATGTGACTCAAGGCTGGAAAACTCCCAGGCTGTGATGGACGTGAAGCAGCCTGGGACTGCTGAGAAGGGTAAATCGATTCTAACTGCCTGAGATCAATAGCAATAATTGTGACACTCTTGTTTGGGCCCGAAATAAGAGAGACAGATGAGAAAAGACAGGGCGCATCCACTACACAAATACAACGTGTGTTTTTTGCTGTGAGGAAACGGCCATGTAGCTTTAATGGGTATATGACACTTTGATGGGGCTTATTGCCTTATTGTCACCTGGATATAGGTGGAAATGTTTGTGATTAGAATTCAGATGCCCTTTAATCTACATGATACTGTCAAAAAACAGAAATTAAGGTTTATATTTAGAACTGTAGTGTCACTGGCAAAAGGAAAAAAATCTTAAAAGGACTCTTTTCTGTGTAACACTGGATACTGTCATTTCGATCGTTGGGGCAGCTCAGTCACTCTTTTCACATTGCGAAATCAAATACAGATTGTGACATTTTTTTATTGCAGTACTAAAAAAGTATAGGCTTCCATGAAAATACAGTCTGCTAGAATCTCTACTGATTGTGTGAATGCTCCTCTGGTTTTGATGGAATACAAATGCAGGGGAAACACAGACTTTTTGAAAGGAGGTATCTGATTGCATGCAGAATTGATGAGCAATCTTGATCAAAGTGTGACATTCGCTGTGTCACATTCATTCGATCAAAGCTTGACATTCACACATAGACACTGTTGATATCTTTAGGCGAATTGACTGTCCATTTGTTTTTATCTTTGGAGAAACATAGCCTAGACCAGAGGTGATTGGTGGGTGCAGGTTTTCCTTCCAACCAAACAGTAACCATGTAAGTCCATTGAAGTCTTTAAAAGTCCATTAAAAGTAAAGAAGAGTTAATTTAAACATAGCTCTGTGTTTGGAATGAAACCCTGCACTCCAGCATCTCCAGCCCCTTTGCAGATCACAAAGGTGTGTAGACACAAAAACTCAATTTTGCCAAATTTCTGTCTTTCTTGTCACCTTGCAAGCATTCAGCCATAATGATTTCCAAAGTGGTTTCCCAACAGTTACAGAATAAAAAACATGTTCCTCAATAGTTCTTTGCACGAAACCCTTTCAGCCTACTGATTTCCTTCAATGGTTTTTCCTGAGAGTGACAAGCCAACGACCCCTTCAGATTAGTATATTTAAAATTATTTGATGACTCTGCATCTTGACCACTAGCTTTGATTGTTTTTAAAATAGGCGTCAAACAAGGATATGTTCTTTTTTTTCATGACCCACTTCATGAACTGTGTAGCAGATGCCATTGACTTAAAGAAGTTACCTAAAGAAAACAAAAATAGTTTGCATACTGTCACTTGTCATTTGCTAATGTGCTAGTTTTTTGTGACCCACCTTGGAAAGCAAATATCCACAGGAAAGTCGCATTATTTAGCAGTCACCAGACTGACTCACACAAGTGATTTTCTAGTCTATCTAGAAACACTCTTATGCAAGTAGAAATAAGTCAGGATCTAGAAAACACAAGTGGTGAAAATCGTGTAAGGAAAGAATTGCATGGTGGTTAGTACAGAAAAAAAATACAAGTCAAATCAAATAAAAGAGTACAAGTCAAATGTAAGTTCTCCAGACAACCAGGGAAAGTTCATTCTGCCAACTTAATTTTTTTAAGAGATGGTGGGTCACATTAAGCCAATTCATAGCTTAAAGTAGGTAATTAGAGGTCTATTTTTAGACCTGAAGGCAGCTAGATGAAGCCAGTGAATGGGAAAGGCAGCAGTGTGATGCTGGAGAACTTAGGAAGATTGAAACCAAACCTATGCTGCATTTTGGATCTGTCAAAAGTTTGATCGTGCACATGGGAATAACTCGCGACCAGTGATTTGTGGTGTAATCACATAAAAAGAGATCAAACAAAACACCTGAATGACCGATATGGCGAGAAATAGCTTGATCCTATGCTGTAATGCTGTAACCATACCAGAAATGTACATGATCGAGTCTAAGGGTAGCTCTCCAGAGATGTACAGCAGCTCAATCTCATGACAAGTGGATTAGTGAACATTCAAATTGACAGAGAGCAGCCTTCCATCTTGAGCCTGTTTTCTCTCCAGGACCGCATAGTTATTACTCCCTGAAGGATTTCTAATGAGAAGGAATGAGAAATCTTTGGTCAGGATGTCGGATTGACATCATGGTGCTAGATGACAATGCAAACTCCTCTTGGGTTAGAGATGTAAGAAAATCAACAAGTTTTAAAATCCTGTCATGGGAAAACAAGATGGCGGGTTATGACTAGTGAGTCTGGTGGATTTCATCACTCAACAGGTTCAAGAACCTAATAGGCAATAAAACAAATAACCAAAAACAGAGCTGCAGTGGATAACTATTAAAAACTCTCAAAACCTGCTGATTTGTCTGGATTAAAAATGCCTTGTGTGGAGACCATTGTTTCTTATGCTTGACCAGAGGCATTCAATAATTCTGTAAAAGGAATGTATTATTCTGATTCATGTAGCCTCTCAAACAGTCCTCAGTTCTATATACTTATATAAAGAGTTGGACTAACAGGAGCCGCTGATACGTTTTTGCTACTCGTTCATATGAGCCTGTTGTAACAATATGTGGCAAATGTGAAATATTTCAGCCATGACAGCCAGACATGTACATAATGAGGGATATTTTAAATGCTTCACAATTGAGCCCATTCACTCATGCTGACTTTTAATTAGTGTTGGAAAGTAACAAATGTAATTCGTTACTGTACTGTAGCTTTTTCGTGTATCTGTACTTAACAGACGTTTCATTTTATTTATTAGCAGATAAAAACTTAACTAGTCAATCATGCAGCAAGTCACCAATCAGGGTAGAACTTGTTTTGATTGGTGCTTGGTGGTATCTACTGATCACCAACAGTTCAGCATCAGTTCAACAGAACATTTAGAGAGAAATAAATGATGGAAGAATCTCCTGACTCGAACTTGCCACAGCACACATGACTTTATTTATGCAATTTTTGAAGAAGTTTAAAAGAACGTTTTAGGCTCATGATCATTTTAATAGATATCGATCAGTGTTTAACTCCTTCTATTCATAGATCGGTGTGCTGAGAAGAACATTAAAGTCTTTTCACATAAACTGGGGTAATAAAACAAAGAGTCTTGAGACAAAAATGATAGTAGGAACATTATAGCTATAATAAATCATAGTACTTTGGATACTTAATTACATTTGAAGGCAAATGTATTTGTACTTTTAAGTGAAAGTGGAAGTTTCGTTTACTTCGTCCACCACTGCTGTTAACACCATTGAATGTTTGATGGTCTCTCCTGCACTGTACACTAGTTGACATCAGCAGGTTTATTGGCTTGCAAAGCATGCTCACATAGCTCAATTGATGGCAAGCATATAATGCATTAATTACTGCATTAATCAAGGCACTAAAAACCAAAACAGGGATTGAATGTACTTTCTTTTGAGCATCACCCACTTCTCTTCCCCCTGTCCCTGTCCTCATTGCATCACTTTTCATGGCAGTGGATTGGCTGGACATTTGAGACGGCCTTATAAAGTTCCTGCACAGCTCTCTCAGGTGAGCTGCACACTGGATCTGTTTACGGCTCTCACAGCTGCCGTGGAGAAACGATCCCCATCTTTAAAGGCTAGGACCATGTTAGACTACGGTTACATCCAAGGGTGTTGGATTTTTCTAGTCCGAGGTGGGAGCTGTAACCCCTCCTTCCCAGACGAGGGTTCAGTGAGAGGTCCCACAGCTGTGTTTCTCTAGAGACACGAGAAGGGGCCCTTTAGAAAGCAGATGGGATGTAGACAAGCAGTGGCGGGCAATACTCTTTGGTTAGAGTAACTCAATAAGCTTGTGTTTGTTTCATCTTGAGCTTTTACCCCCTTTAATCCATGTTGACAATAGTACCTCCCCAGTGCTTTCCCAGAGGTATGTGTACAGAGATTCCTGCCATCCTGCTCTTGCTTTCTAATCCTAACTTAAGAGCAATCCAACAGATATATGGAGTCCTGAAGCAGGTTGATGTTTTGATGTGTCTAACTGCACCATGCTATATGGAATGTACAAAGTACACGACTCTTTAAAACTCTCTTGTCGGGTTAGATTTTCACTGCGAACAGGTTTCATAAGGAGAGAAAATGCTAGGAAAGAAAAGATCTATGGACTTTCAGTTTTAGTCAGTTTACGCACGTCTGTTACAGGGTGTTCAGAGAGAAATCTGAAGTTGAGGCAGTGGATAAAAGAGCGAGAGAGTGCCGGAGTGTCCTTGAAAAGGAAATTATGTATTCTGTTGAATGCTGTGTCTTGCAGTTGAAGAAGTTGATGTCGGCTTTTCTTTCCTCCTGAAAGACTCTTGAGAATAGTTACTTTGAAGGCAAACAGCAAACTCAGCCTCATTTCCAGAGCAGTCATTTCAACCTCCACTGTTTTTTTTTGTGAGGTGACAAAATAATAGAAATCAAAGTAACATTCAACAAAAAACTTTCACTTTCTTTAACCCATAATCTATGGCGCAAAAAAAGCTAGTTTTCATCCGTAATGACGTACATTCATATTGTATTGGAAAATTTGCCCATTTAGAAAAAAAGAGGTTCTTTTTAGTACTGTAAATATTCTTGTAGGAAATTCAATATTAATCATTTAAACTAATAATAATTTAATCTTAATAACATTATTCTAATTTTCAAAAGGAGTTGCTTGTGTCAGTGCTTTGTAACAGTTTACATTTTCCTCTACAGGAAACATGAAGCGATCATGAAGCCTACAGTCCCTTTAAATGCTAACTACCCTTTTTTTATTCTTTTCCTGGAAATGGATACCTTGTAATGTGTTATTTCCTAATAATTTATCAATAATAGTTAGGGGAAGTGATAGCTTAGTGGTGAAGGCTTTTGGTTGTTGATAGAAGGTTAGGGGTTCAAACCCCAGCACCACCAAACTGCCATTGCTGGTTCCCGGTGCAAGACCCTTAACCCTGAACTGCTCAAATGTATAAAATATATAATTGTAAGTCATACTGTAGAGGCGGGTCTGCCAAACATTATACATGTAAATAGTTTTAAAAGAGGTTTATGTGGTGTCAAACGTTTTTTATAAAGGTGCAAACTGAATTGGAACATATTGAAAAAAAGAAACATAAAAAGAAATTATGTATATATATATATATATATATATATATATATATATATATATATATATATATATATATATATATATATATATTGTCAGAATTTGTATCTGCTGATTTGTATCTTCATTCCTCATTCAACCCAAAGCTAATCTACTTTTCCCATTACACACAAATTAGACAAAAATTTGTATAGATCAAAAATAAGCTTCTAGAGGCAATGGCTGGAATTATATTAATTATACTATGATATTTTATCAATTGTTGGGTCTTTTGGTCCAATAAATGATCCTACAATGTCTTTAGATTAGACTGTTCAAATGTTTTTTATTTCGCTGCATAACTGTTGAACATGAACATGTGTATTCGACTCTTCAATCACCTTGCCTATTCTTGTCTGTCTTCGTGAGGATGTTCCAGTAACCTCACACTGCACAAATATTTGTTCAACATAACAGTGCCCCTATTGAGTCGATACTCTGAGCTGTAACTCTATAATGCACAGGCCTCCCATTCCTCATCCACATCAAGCCAGGTAATAGTACCCAAGCTCGCCTGGTCATTATTGATGGCAAAGTAACCGTTACAGATACAAACCAATTACTCAGTTGTTAAACTTTGATGAGTGGCGCTACTAATAAGAGACTGTGCTTATCAACTTCCTCTCTCACTTTCACTAGTCTGCTGGGTCTGCTGTTTTCCTTTCTGTGTGTCACACTTTCTCCTATTAAGTAGGAGGTGAAAATGACAGCTGGCCCTGTATAAAGGAAACATTTGTCGGTTCAAAAGGTGAATAATTAAGAGGTGAGCGTCATACCATAGTGGGACTAAAAATCTGGATATAATTTAAATTGATATTAAAATGAGGGAGGAAAAAAGGGGGGTTTCTGCCTCAACAACCAATCAGTCATGGAAGGAAAAGTGGAACAAGCACAAGTCAAACCGAGTTCCAACCTTTACTGCTGCTACTCAAGCAATGAAACCAAAGGAAGGCATGTGTGAAGTGAGTCAGTGAAGAACAGGAACTTCCTCCGCTATGCTCCCACACAAACACACACACACACACCCTACCATGATACATTTCAGACACTGAATATGACACGCCTGGCGTGTGGCTGTGGGTGTGTGTGTTTTGTGCGAGCCGTGATGGGTGAATGCGCACGTGTCATTATTAAGCAACAGTGGCAGAGTAAAGTACGTAAAATAGCAGATTATTGTAAATTCTGACAGTCTGCACGTGTCACATACTGCTTGTTCAGGCAGAATTGTCAGCGCCATGGGTTCTGCTGTGTATTGTAAAATCCCCTGCTCAGCACGGCAACCGTGTGTACTTCCTTAAGTGTCTGATTAAAAAAAAAAAAAAAAAAAGGAAACAGGTTTTTCCTAGGCAGGAAGGATGTACCCGGTGAACATCCTTTCTCCTGTGTGGGAATTTCGATTTCACCCTGGAGCTTTAATTTCACTAATGAATCAGAGTCCAAATGTAAAATAATGGAGGTAACAGTATAATTAAAGTGCATACATGATGAGATTCTGTTTTCATTTCAGTCACATTCAAACATTAGCACTGAAAATGCAACACAGTTTGTAAAGTATTTTTTAACTACTAATATTATTGTTCAGTAGATCAAGTCATCAGATCAAGTCATCTGCTGTTCAAGTCTAGGATTACTCAAGGTTTGGCATATTGTATGTTCTGAGATGCTCATCATGCCTGTAAAGAGTGGGTAAATGAATTCTTTTGTCACCTTCCTGTCAGAGAAATTGTCTGGCCATAGTCTCATAAACGAAGCATTTTTCCTGCAGCACTTCCTCTCACTTTTTGTGTGTGTGTGTGTGTGTGTGTGTGTGTGTGTGTGTGTGTGTGTGTGTGTGTGTGTGAGAAAGAATTCCAGAAGATCAGCAGTGTTGGAAATACTCAAACCAGTCTGTCTGGCACCAACAGTCACTGAGACATTTTTCCTCATACTGATATGTGATATGTATGTGATTTAATGTCTTGTTTTGCTGCCACATGATTGGCTGACTGGATATTACATGAATAAGCAGGTGTTTATTATTGAATTGCTGGTTGGTGATTGGATGTGAAGATTGAATTAAAGCCAATATACACCAATCAGGAGTAAAATTATGACCACTTGACTAATATTGTGTTGATCCCCTTTTGCTGCAAAAACAGTCCTGACCAATTGAGCATTAACTTCTTTAGCAATTTGAGCCACAGGAGCTCATTTGTTGGATCAGACCGCACCGGCCTGCCTTGGCTCCCCACGTGTATCAGTGAGCCTCGGCTCCCCACGACCCTGCTCCTTTCTTAGACCTTTTGATAAATCTACTGACCACTGCAGATCAGGACCTTCCCACAAGAGCTGCAGTTTTGGAGATGCTCTGACCCAGTCGTGTATCTCAAACTCTCTGCTTGATAAATATTTCCACCAACTAACAGGTGCCAAGATAAAGAGCTAATCAGTGGTATTCACTTCACCAGCCATAATGTTATAATGTCATAATGATATGGCTTGTCGGTACATGTACAGTGCAGATACTTGCGGGGGCTACGTTCCATGACCTCTCTTGAAGTAACATAAAATGGCGAGGTTTTGACTCTCTCCTTTGTATGGTTCCTTTTTCAAGGGTATTGTACATGTACTGTTCTGTAAACTCAACAAAAATTGTGATAACTGATCATAAATGATTTATTTACTACTTAAATAAATAATTCAATAATAAAAATGTTTTGAAATGTTACTTCAAACTCGCCAACTATCAGATTATCAGAGTTATTCTCAGTCCGGTTCCAGTCGCGGACTATTGGGGTCACAAGTCTCAAGGTCGCGAGTACAAATTTCAAGGAGTGGAAACTGCATTTATTTTTTGCCATACCCCCCTGCTACATTTACCCACTTATCCCAGCATTTAACTAATTATTTAAAAGAGCCAACATAGAAAGATTTTATTATAAAATATTCTGTAGTGAACATTTTTTGTTTTACAAAATTCTAGTTAAAGGTTTTTAGGTTTTATTAGAATATTTTAAGTATATCTGATTTTTTCTTTTTTTCTGGATCTGAGTAGGTTAAAATATATTTTATGTTTGACACATAATTGCAAAAAATTTGCCTAAAGTTCTCAGCTATGAATGTTTTAGTGAATTTTTTAATTACCTTCACAGTTAAAAGGTATCTTGTGTGACCTTTTCTACTTCAGTAAGCCTGTGTTCAAGGTCATGTCTCAAAGCTATGACTCCTTTTACCCTGGTTTCCTCTTTTATCTCTCTTTTTGTCTATCCATGTTATCTTCCCCTCCTACGCACATGGTAGACCTTTATGCTTTAACTCCCATCCATCTCAAGCAATACGACTGATTAAAGGAGAGGAATCGCTCTCTGTAGAACCGTGTGATGTAAGTGAAAATGGGCTGCTGTGCGTTAGTTCAGCAGGGAGAAACAGCATCTGGATGAAGTTTATGGAGATTTATGAGTCTCCCCCTTGCACTAATTGCCTCCTGACAGTGGGTAGTCCTGTTAGAACCAACGTGAACAGCAGCCGTAATGGCTGGAGCAGGTGGGCCGGGGCATTGTTTAAGTCTGAGGGCTATGGAGACAAATGGTGGCCCTGGCCTCTTCCTGCTGAGATTTGCCGTTCTTCAACTTGGTCTTGGACAGACATGCTGGAGTTACAGTACGGTTCCCAGCAAAAGCAGCACAGCTGAGCTTTGAAAGACATTTAACAATCCCTCATGTTCTGTTCAGCTCATAATAAAGGATGTCTCAATTTTGCATCAAAAATGTGAAGTTTTGTGAAATTTTGTGAAAATTTTGTGAAATTTTGTGAAATCAAAAATAAACACACATTTGCTACCAAAGCTCAAATTGATTCACTTGAACATACTCTTTGTAGAGGAATTGTCTAAATAAATAAATAAATAAAATACTTACAAATATAAAATATTTAAAATCAACAAAAAGATAATAGATGTAAAATTTTAAATAAATAAATAAAAGTTCTACAAATATAAAATTCTAATATAAATATACATTTAAAAAAATCAAGTAAAAAAAAGGGAAGATTATATTTTAAACAAAACAATTGAACATACAAATTAATAACAAATAAATAAATAAATAAATAAATAAATAAATAAATAAATAAATAAATAAATAAAAGTAACAATATGGCTTTAGAAAGTCTTAATGAATATTTCAAATTATTTTAAATATTTCAACACTACATGCGTTGCAAATTTTTTGCACTAAACTAAACTTTTACTATTTTATGATTGTTTAAAATAAATATTTACGTATTTTAACATATGTGTTGGAAAGTCAGCTCGGTTTTCTACCACTGAGGAATTTTCAGCTTAGAGATTTTTGTATTTTTGAGAAGCTTTGGTTGATTTTTTTTATTTCAATACAGAAAAAGAGATTTTGGTGAAGAACAGACTATTTATAGCTATTAGAAAATGATAACAGGAACAAACATGTCTACTGTAAACTACTGTACACGCAACAATGCGTGTACAGTAGTAAGCAGCTAGATTGGAATATAATTTATTTTGAGTTGTGTTTTCAAGCTGCATGATTGCATTTCCTTCTATAATCTTCTAAATACTGCTCAACAGACTTGGACTGTTCAGACTTTTAATCACGCTACAGTTATATTGGTAATTTGTTTGTGTCCAGACGGTGTGGAATGTCTAATTTTTAGGGGAAGGGTGGGTATTATCTCAGTATTATCTTTTAAGTCACATGACTTTTCACTATTCATTCTGAGACTGACATTTCACTAAAGTTCCTCTGTAAATGCGGGAGGAGACTCCATAAGTCAGTTGCTCAAGGCAGGGAACATTACAATCTGCTGATGGATAACTTTCAACACAAAATCCTTATTGTTCATTGAGCAATTGTGAGTCGTTGTACTGCCTGTATAGGAAACGAACAAAAAAATAAAATAAAAAATCTTCTTTTGCATTTTATCTTTGTCAATGTGATCAGTTTCAGTTACAGTTTTTCTTTCTTCCTGTGTTTGATAAGTCCAAATGTCTAGTTCCAGAGAATATAATGTAAAATGAAAGGAACTTGAAACTTCAGCTATTTATAATGTATATTTAATATTCAACTATTTAAATTTTAAATGTTAGAAATAAACCATGAGGAAATCACAGCTATATGCAGATGATCAAAAAAATTTTATGTAGTAAAAAATGGTCATATCTTGAAGGCTCAGGCAGATGCAATTGCAATGGGAATAGGTTTTTTTTGTAAGATTTAGGGAACAAATCCAAAACGTAATTCAAATAGGAAAGTCCAAGGCAGGCAAAGTGTCAGGTGATCAGCGATCAGCATATACAGAGTAATCCAGAGATGTGGAACCAAAAACCAAACAAAAACAGAGAAGAAAACATGATAACAAGGTTTGGTATAGGTTTTCTTTTGGATTCTTCCATTAGGGGTCGCCACAGCGGATCCTCCGCATGTTTGATTTGGCACATGTTTTTATGCTGGATGCCCTTACTAACGCAACCCTCCCCAATTTATCTGGACTTGGGACCAGCACTGAAAGTGGCTGGGGTTGGATCACTGACCAGGGATCGAACCCGGGCCGCAGCGGTGAGAGCGCCGCATCTTATAGGCTGAGTAATAAAAACAGCGCTGGTTCATCACAGTGCTTCTATAAATTAACGTCTTTTTTCTTTTTTCTTTTTTTTTTTCTTTTTATCAAACAATTAGAAACATTGCATTTCCATCAGATGTACATCAGACATTATACAACTAAATACACTTATATACTGTATGCACACGTACATCTACATTTACACAAGCATGTGTACATATTAGTATAATGTATTCCCATATATACATATACACATTGCATTTATGTTTACTGTACATATAATCTTCCAAAGTATTAATGTCTTTGAATACGTAGGCAGATTTACGGAGTTGTAGTCTGTAGCAGCCATGTTTGTAGACCAGTGAGTGTTGCAGGAAGTCAGAGTCAGTTCTCCATAGACCTTCACAGAACATCACATTCAAATGCACATCCTCTGCCCTAAAGTTACAGCTCAAGTAAAATCCTAACACCAGTTCAAAAACAGCTATTTTACTGTCGCACATGTTTAAGATATGTTGGCGTTCTCATTACGTAAAAAAAGTGCCCTATTTAAATGGGTGTTTTAATACATATAAGCTTTTATATGAAACGATCAATAGCCACCTTCTAACCAATCAGAGTCAAGAAACCAACAATCAGTTGGAATACAGAAAGAATTTGAATAATAATAATAATTATTATTATAGTACTCTTTATATGATGCTTTCCTATTTTAAATTTACGTTGCCGTTATCTACAGTGATATACAATCATCTTATTTATACAATTGAGCAGGGCCTAGGAGTGGCAGCTTGGTGGTGCTGGGAGTTAAACTCACAACCTTCTGATCAGAAGTCTAAAAATTCTTTCCTGCCAAGCTACCACTTACTACTTCACATTTATTTCTGAGAATGTCCATGATTTCTGCTTTGAAAAGGTTTTTTTTTTTTTTTAAATGAAGACTGAGAGGTTTTATGAGTCTGGGAAGCGAGCGTTTCATGACAGCTCATCATTTTTACAGCAGTACATGTCTTTCTGAATCTAAGATAAGCCTGCCAGAACCAGTAAGTTCACTAACGACTGAAAACAGTCTGATCATGAATACTAGATGCGCTGAGGTTTTTATTTCCTAGAAGCCAGAGGACTCTGCTAATGAAGCCATAAAGCTCATGAAGCTCTAGATGGTTTTGATTTGACATTTAGCAGAAACCTGGGAGTTTTATCCAAGATCTCTGTGTGTAAAACCATAGCTTGCAATCTAATACATTTAAAAGTAATGATTAGCTGTATTGTTTTCTTTTGACTTGGCGGTCTCAGATGTTTACCTGGAACATTTTGTCCTCACTTCAGGTCGCGGAACAGAAACATGCATTTTTTCATCATTTCTGTTCAGCGGCTGATAGATAATGTTTTGATGTTAAAGCATTTCATTGTAAAAAGAAATAAACATAAGAGGAGATCAATAATGATGGAAACGGATAGTTAAGCAAGAAATGTACACAATGTTTCGCTTGTTCTTAATATAGTTGATCAGCTAAGACATACCAAACATCATTTTTCCAGAATAATGGTGTAGTATTATAGGTAAAGTATAGAATATGGCAACATTAGGTGGTCTACATGTTCTGTCAAAGCTGAGCCGAGACACCATCAATGTCAAAAGAGTAATCCAGGCATACGCATTGTGCAAATATTTATATTTTTGCCATTTAAGAATGGTTTACAATGATCAGGATGCTGATTTAATTGCAAAAGTAGAATTAACAATGAAAAGAGAACAAAAACTGCCAGTGCATTGTGAAGCAAAAACTTAAGCTTCATTTCATCCATTGAAAATAGTTTTGTTTTTCGTGCAATTTCAATCAGATTCTGCTTTGGATTTGCACAAAAAATAAATAAAAAGCGACCAATTTGAATATTGCAATGATTTCTATGCTCCATCTGCTCAGTCAGAACCTCTGCATTAGATATGAGCTGGATAAGAGAGTCTGCCGGGTGCCTACAACCACCATCTGCCCACTGAATAAACATAAGTCACATAATACAAACTTTCCATCTATTGAGTCCACACACACCGTGGCTTCTTTGTGAAAAAACAAAATACTGTAGAAAATGCTGGTTAGGGAGCGCTACAAAACTACAAGTATAGGCCGACATTATTCCAGGCATGCTCCTGTAATAGTTGGATTAGGATAAATACTGTTAAAGCTAGCCAGTTGGCTTTTTCTTCTGGCTTTGACAAAGTGATCATCAATCATTGTCTAATGAGAAACCTTTGGCCAAATTCCCAGGGTTCTGATAGTAACCTATGGAAATATCTTTGTTTTACATTTTTGTCAGAAAAGTTTAGCTGCTGTGAAAGGTTTAACAGCCAGTACTTTGTGTTTCTTTGGTCTGAAATCTTTCAATAAACCTCAATTACCATAAGCTTATAGAAATATCAGTAGCGTAAAATGCACAATTATTGAATCGGTTTTGGAGAAGAGGGTTTCAGGATCAACACATCACTATGGGATTTATTTATTAATAAGTAAAACAATTTCTATTCGAGAAAAACAAGATGTGATAATGTGCTTGTGCTGCTTCAAAAGCCATCTTGGAATTTGTTATAATCAAAAAAACGTTGTTGGCTCGTCTTTAGATGACGTTTTGGGACTCTCGGACCATACATCATGACAGATACACCTCTCATCACTCCTGAATCTCCAGCAATGTCTCAACGGTTCATGTGCACCTCTTACAGCTTCAGGGTCTCCAGTTCAATCTCAGGTTACAGGCTTGAAGTTCTCCCTGATGTTTGTATGGTTCTCCTTCGGGATTTCTGCTTTCATTCTACTTCTAAATATGGCTGTAAATAAAGATGAAAATATGGTGAGGAAAATATTGGAAATTGTAAATTCTGACTGACACAAGTGGAAACTCATGTCCTCTTCTGTTGTTGTAGCTCATTGTAGCCATCTGACTACAGGTTTGTAATGCAGGCTCCTATGCCACCCAATTGGCTGACTGGATAATTGCACAATTGTGCAGGTGCTCCAGTAAGAACATTTGCACAATAAGATTTTAACTTATTACCCATATGTAATACTCCTTACTGGGATGAAATGATGTTTATGAAATGTTCCATGAGTCAATTTGCCATTAGTTTTCACAGAGAGAAAATGTCCAAATGTTCAACAGATACAAGCTGCTGCTTTAAATCCAGGTGCTTTACTTGTCATATAAGAAGCTGACACAAAATCCTTTCTGGTCTGTGTCTGGATTTGTCGGTTCATTCACTTCTTCAGTGTTGACATGTTCATTTATGAGAAACCTAGCAACATTAAGTCCACTAAACCTAGACATGGCTTATACCTGATACACCTGACCACTGACATTCCGATCAAATGACAAATTAGATTTAAGGAGGTGACACTGGAGGATACAATTATATCCTTGCTGGGTCGACAACACCAGGTGTGTTAGGATATAATGTTCAGATAAACAAGTAACTCCTCTGTAAAGGTGAGATGCAGAGAGACACCTTTGTCTTTGAAATAGCTACAAAGCTAATAGTTAAGATATTTCAAGAAATACTGTTTGGATTAATATTATGAAAGAGTTATCTGAATTATTTGAGAGTCCAAGAATGCATGGAAGTGACAGATTTGTTTTTTGTTGACCAAAAAAAAAAAAACTTTTAAAGAACTTTAAGCAAGAAATTAAAATTAAGCATAAAGTCATCTTTCCAGTCGTGAAAATATCCAGACACTGGTGAAAATCCTGTTACACAAATATTCACAATTATGCTTTTTTATTCATTTACTGTACATTAATAAGGCATTATGCTATTATAACATTATGAGTGGTGCCATAACACCGATTATGGCACCTGTTAGTGGGTGCAATATTTTGTGCAGCAAGTCAACATTTTGTCCTGAAAGTTGACGTGTAAGAAGGAGAAAAAAAAAAACCGCACAAGCGTAAGGATTGGAGCGAGGGCCAAATTGTGACTGCTAGACGACTGGGTCAGTGCATCTCCAAAACTGCAGCTCTTGTGAATGAGGATGGGTTTCCCTTTTGAGTCTGGTTCCTCTCAAGGTTTCTTCTTCATAACATCTAACAGAGTTTTTCCTTCCCACAGTCACCATGGCTGCTCATAAGGGATAAATACACATCGTTCACCTTAACTGTTCAATTCTGTAAAGCTGCTTTCAGAGAATGTCTGTTGTGAAAAGCGCAATAGAAATAAACTTGACTTGCCAAACTTGACTTGTGGGCTGTTCCCAGTATCTTTTAAAAGTGGTCCAAGGAAGGAACAGTGGTGAACCAGGGACAGAGTCGTGGGCGGTCGAGGCTCATTGATGCACGTGGTGAAGCGAAGGCTGGCCTGTGTCCAACAGACGAGCTCCTGTAGCTCAAATTGCTAAAGAAGTTAAAGCTGTTATTGTTCGACCTGTCAGGACTGTTTTGGCAGCAAAAGGGGGACCAACACAATATTAGGCAGGTGGGTATAATGTTATGCTTGAGCAATAGGCATAAAGTTATAGCTGATTGATATGTAAATAACACCACATTTTTTCAATTCATTTATCATTAGATTTAATGAAGCACTGTTATACCCGTTGTTGCTATAGAAACGGCTATGAGAACAGGAGCATTAATATAAACCTGATCGGTATCAAGCATTTAACAGCACTGTAGAAAAGTTATTTATAGATGAAGGGGGAAGTCTTGCAGTGTTGTAGATCACATGGCACTCATGGTAGCAGAGATCCTCAGTGAAAGCTGACTAAAATGTTAGGGTCTGTTTTTTGGAAATCATTTACATTTACACTGAAAAGAACCTCCGTGGGTTTTTATAGCAAAACCTCTGAGAAGCATTCCATACCCCAGTGTGCCCCTTAGTCAGACACAGAGCTGCATCAAAACCAGAATGAGCCTACCGAGAACTGTTAACCAAGTGCTATAGGAAGTGTGACAGGCACTCGAGAGGTGTAACTTGTCATCTCACCACGTATGATTCATACACAGAGGAGACGATGGCACATTCTTTTATATAGCTGCTGTGGCAAAACTAAATCGAGCCCGTGACTCAGTAAGGTGTCAAAAAACAAAACAAAAGAGTGGGTGCTTCATTGGAAGAAAACTGATGTTTTCATTTGTGTAAGAAAATCGAGTTAGTTGGAAAATGGCTGCTTTCCTGAGAGACTTTTAATTCGTACACCACGTGGCACCTCGCTTGACAACTCTCGGCAGGAGCTCTTTCTGTTTTAGGACCAGTGTCCAACTTCATTCTTTTTACTCTTGCCTTAATGTGTGCGTCTGTGAGAGTGTGTGTGGGTTTTTTTTTAAGACCCACAGACATCCTCCACCTGTTTTTGTATTGTACGTAGTGCTCAGAAGACAGGAAATTGGCCAGCCAACTTGTAGTTTCTGCCCTCTTTTCTAAAAATATCGGCATGGAAAGAAGTTGGTGCCACAAGAATGTGCAAAGGTTATTATTGCCTTACAGGTACTGACTTGTGTCTTTAAGCAGTTTCGATTTAGCTCGAAATGTAGCAGCAGCCCTGGTTTGTGCAGGTAGCCAAGCTGCAACACAATGCTCCTAATCTTCTAATTACTGTTTAGTGTACAGCAATTTAGCGAGAAAAGCATGCGGCTTGATTTTCACTGGCTGTGAGCCAAAGGGATTATTTGAATGAGCTGCAGAATTGGCTGGCCTTTTCCGCTTGCTGGATGAATCAGATGTCTCGTTTCAGCCTGAGACTGAAGTGAAACCACTGCGTTCAGCATTCAGATCAATGTGGTGCAACACCGTGTAGTTTGAGTTTTCTTTTTTCTTTTTTCCATGCCTGCTGAGCACTGCCAACCTGTAGTAACGCTCACAACAGCCAGCACGCCCAGCACTCCAAAGGAGCTGACAGCGCACTTGCGAAATGTGCTTATTGTTCCTGAGATCTGTTTATCATAAGATAAATAGAGGAAGGAAAAGTTAAAGATGTTGGGGAGTTCTCCTGGTTCCAGTGATTTTTTTTAATGATTGAAATATTGTGAATAACAGAGGCCTGGTAAAAACTTAAAACTACAGGGAAAAAGGGAAGGTGTCAAGTGACCATTAGCCACCATTGTGCCTTGCCACCTAGCATGATGACTAGCATGATGAGCACCATTCTTCCAAAATATGGATGATATGCCTTCAGTTAGTGTTTTGATGATGATTGCTGTCTAACACATCACAGTTAAATCTTTCACAATGGTCACGGCTTGAGATCTGGTCACTGTGAAGGCCATAGCATATTATTTCTGCTATGTTTACATCAATTGCATTCAGTGACCTTTCTTGGCCTGTAGATAAGGGCAGAGTCATCCCAGAAGAGGCCACGGCTCAAGTTAGCCAATCTTCTGATTTCCTACTTTGGTAAATGCTCAACATATATATATATGCTTATATGAGTGAGTAACATCCCATAAAACTCCAGTGGTGGACAAAGTACACAAACCATGTACTTGAGATAGTAAACTAATCTCAAGTACATTACAGTAAAATAATACTCTAGTAAAAGTAAAATGCTCCCTTTAAACCTTGTCTTGAGTAAAAAACAAACAAAAGTATAGGCCTTTAAATTTACTTATGTATCCATAGTTTTATGATTTATTATGGCAATAAAGTTCCTATTATCATTTTTATCACTAGACTCTTTGCCTAATCACCTCAGTTAATTTGCAAAAAGACTCTAATTGTACTCTCAGCACATCGATCTAATAATAGAATGATATTAATAAATCAAGAACTATTTGATATTTATTTAAATTATCATGAACCCAAAACCTTCTTTTGAACTCCTTCAAAAAAAAAAAAAAAAGCCTGAATAAGGCCACTGGTTTGTGGCGAGTTTGATGTTGGAGTTTCTTCCATCATTTATTCCTCCGGAAATGTTCCTCCTGCTGTTAAACTGATGCTGAATTGTATGTTCGTGCTATGTAGATGCCACCAAGCGCCATTTAAAACAAGTTCAAAACAGAGCGTGCGCTCTTCCCTGATTGGTGGCTTGCTGCGTATTTGACCGAATACGTTTTTTTAATAAATAAAAAGGAACGACTGATTTCGCAAAATGTAGTTGTGTAAGAAAATGCGATATTTCAAATGTAGTGAAGTTAAATTCTCCCCAAATGGAAATACTTAAGGAAAGTAAAGATACACAAAAATCTACTTAATTACAGTAATGAATTACATTTACTACGTTACTGTTCACTATGTTCACAAAGCTCCCAAAAAAAGCTATGGTGCCACCTAAGTGACGCTAGTAATGCAGCTCAGCCACTGCAGAGCATCAGCTCTCACAGATATGAACTTAAACACATAAACTCATGTTCATTTTTACAAATCGCAAATAAAAACTAGTTGCTAGGATTGGATTGCTAGGAATGGCTAGGATTGCTTTCTTCCAAGCCGTCGACATCAAACTCTGTATCTCAACTTAAGCCTTGATCTTGATTATTTGGACTTTTTTTTTTCCACAGACTTTAATTCAACATGCTTTTGTAAATCCTCAAGCGTCCAGCGTGATCAGCGAGGCCTGATACTTGTATAAAACACACGACTAGATGCTATTTATTAGCGTCCATGTTCTACATCCATATTTCCCAGCTGCCTAGCAACAGCATTCGCACAACGTTTGACCACATGAAAAGCGTGCACACAGTTTTCTATGTAGAAAGGCATGAAATAACCGAATTAAAAATAATAGCACATGAGTCACAGAAACGACTTGAAAGCAATCGTATCATCCTCTATTTAGCTTTCCAGTCCATTCTGTAGTCCATTCACAACCACAGAGGTCTGTTTGTTTTAAAGAGGAATGTTTGTCCTCTCCACTTTGTGATTAGTCGACTCCTTTCCTCTGTGCTCATGTTGTTTCTGGACTGCTGCCCAGCCCACAAGGGGAGATTTGTGCAGCGGGACAGCATTACTTCGAATTTCGTTTTTGTCAGATGCAGCTTTATATAGCGAAAAATAAACATTCAGAAATGCGGGGTGACTCTTCCTCCCTCGCACTTTGCAATGTTTATTCCAGATTGGAGAAGAAAAAAAAGTGCAGGGACGTATTTTTGTTATTCAGTCTAACAAATCCGTTCCTGTTTTTTTTTTTTTTTTCTCAGCATTCGGTTCATGATTCAGTGTTTGCCAATCGACGTTTTAAAAGAAATAATTGCAATCTAATTTACTTCTTTATTTATTTATAGTGCTTTTCATAATGGTGACGTCAAGCGGTTTTTGCACTTTCACTTTTAAAACCCACACAATATCTCCTCGTTCACACAATATTCCACCCCCCCAGCTCACGTTTTATATATACATACATCACGCGTGCTGTATGCTAGAGCCAACACTAGTTTTATGAATGGCCTAGTGAAAGGACACTTCTCCATGGCCGCTGTTTGTTTTTCCTCTGCCCCAGTATGCCTTTGAGCACAAGGTTTCCGCGAGGTCGGAGGTCAGACACGAGTCAGGTCGCACATGCGGTTAAACGCTGCCTTACCTCATCGAAGATAAGCTCAGCCCTAAATTTAGACCTTCTCTGGTCTATCGTTTGAAATTACTGAGATGCCACCACATTCATGCTCTTCCTCTTTGTTATTCACCTCAAAACATTTCTTTCAACAAAAGAGTAAGAAATATCGGCATGAATGACTTAATACTTACAGATGTGGGTCATGCGTTTTTTCACTTCTGCTTTCTTTCCACATGATTTACTCTATTTATTACCAGGTTAAAGTTTTGATTCTTCATGTCAATAGTTTCTCAAATTATTCATTTAATTTCTTCTTATTTATTTTTTTTCTTGCTTAAATTATTTATCCATTTGGTGATATTTTTTGTCCATTTGTTCTATTGATTTTCAGGTGATTTCTTTTTTTCACACAATTTATTTATTTTCAGGTGACATGCCCCCCCTACCCTCGAATACACACACAATTACACACACACACTCACACAATTCATTTATTTTTCATTTTTCCTATGAATGATATTCATTTCTTTTTCATTTAACATGACTCGCATATGCATATTTTTCTTATGATTTTGTTTCACCAAATGATTCATTTATTTACATGTGATTTCTTCCCCCCTCCACATCATACATTTATTTCCCCCCTATTATTATTTAACACCATTTTCTTATGTTCACATGGGATTTTTCAACCAGATGATCCACAGATGTATTTTCACACAAGATTCCTTTCATATGATTCGTTTACTTTTACTACATTTTCTGGCTTGTTTTTTTATCTCTTCATAATGAAATGCACTGTCATTGTTTTTCCGAATGTGATTACATGTTATTCATATGATCCCCATGTGTAGAGTGTGTGATTGCTCTATCAGCCGATCAACAAGTTTGTTCCTTTGTTGTTTTTTTCTGTTGTTTTGGTTCCTGTGATTGTTGGGGAAAAATACGAAACATTATGCTATATAATAATCAAGCACAGAAATAGCTTCACTTTCTATTTATCCCTTCCACAAACAATGAACACATCATTACCACATTGTTGTTGGCGAGATCTTTTTTTTTTTTTCGTATTAGGCGACGTTCTGGAGTGAAGCCAGATACTGTTTGGGCTTGAATGTTGTTTTGAACAAATCAGGCCATTATGGATTGTAATTACATTAGGGATGATGATTATTAATTCTGCGAGATCTGTTTTTACCGTAACCTGACTTTTACTGACTGTTTTTCATGCCTGTCCGTTTAAAAAACCCACAAACATCCTCAGCACTCATTTCCCCACATGGCTGCAAAAGACTTCCAAGAACCTAATCAGTGGTTTGCGTTTCGTATAGTACATTTCAACATCCATTAGATCTCTTGTGCTCGGCGAAAAGCTCCAACAGTACAGATGATTACCCTTTTGGAAGAAAAAAAAAAAGTTCATCCATTTTCAGCATGGCGATGTGCCCTCAGTATTTTCTGCTTTCCCGCCAGATTTGATATGGTATAATTAAATCTAGTGTCATTGAAGTAAGCCAGCAGCAGAAGTTAATAAAAAAGCGTTTTCTCGGTGGAAATCCGTGCAGCAGGCAGCACATGAAATTACGACCGCAGAAAAGGTTAAACAAACAGTCCTTCATTCGGCGCTGCTCGGACAACTGGATCACAGACTCTGGAGTCTCAGACACACGCCGCAGCTTTAGCTCTTCACCCACCTGAACGCCTGAGTAAACCAACCCTGATAGCCATCAGTTCCACAGCAGCTCTCTCTTTCATATCTCTCATTCATATCTCCTCATATCTACAGGTGCTTTGCAAGTAGCATAATTAAGTAAACAGGGCCAGATGCTCAAGCTCAGCCATAGACACCATCTTATACCGTTCCCCTGCTTTTGTAGGGTTTTTGTCAATATTGCAGGCATTACAAGTGTCTCTAGGAGACTACAAACATGCACAAGCACTTATTTTAAGCACATACAGCATGCTAGTCTAGCTTAGTGCACTTTATATTAGAAAAGGAAGAAGGATAAAGAACCAGGAGGTTCTCTGTGAGTCGGATGCAAATGGAAGGGTTACACTTTTAGAACTGAGGCCCATAGAGAGACTTTAATCTTCATCCTTTGGGTATTTCTAAAGAAGTGGAGTGCAGCAGAAGCAGTGAGAAGGCAAGGATATTGGGGCATATGGGATTTATCTGTGTTCTGCCAAAGAGTTTTATTCAGTCAAGGTCAACCCTGTCTAGGGGAATATAAAAATTAATAATAATAATAATTATTATAATTATAATAATAATCAAAGCAATAATAATAAAAATAATGATAATAATAATGATGATAGTTAAATATAGAAAGAAATCATACAGTGTACTTACACATTTATTCCTTATTCCTTGTCCCATCTAAAGATACTGAGATCTAAAGGATCAGACAATGTGATTGACAGCTGAATCAAGACGATCCTTCATTCTGATTGGATATTAGTGATACACATTTTTGTATTATTTTATTGCCAAATTGGCCACCAAAGAACATGTTTAAAATGAAAATGAATGCTCTTGAGTTGGTAACATTTTTCCAAAAGACTTTCTACTCTATCCTGTCATTGCACTTTCCACCAGACGTTTGTGCGACACAACAATCAGGTTTAAGTAATATCATGTACTTGATAAGTTGTAAAGCTTTGAGGTAAATGGGAAATGTACAAGTAGTATTTTTTATATATATATATGCTTTGAGTTGAGTTGGAGATTTATGAGGCCTGTCTTGAGCTGAGCACTGATGACAGGGTGCCATCACTTCCATCATTCATCAGATAGAAAAATCGACCTGAGCGCTGCAGAGTTGAGCTATTTATCTTGCTGATAATTATGCACAGCGTCACTGACAAGCCCACCTTTAACCGCTGTGCCTGCTGAGATGAAACACGAAGGCCTGTAGCTGCTGAGTTATGGCTATCTAACACTCCACCTTCTTTACCAGACCTGGTGCACAGTGTTATGATTTACTGCAGTGGGTGTTGAACAGATGCAGTTTGGTTTGCTCAGCGAAAAAACATAGCTCGCCTTTTTATAGTTTCCATGTCATGATATTGATGGAGGAAAAAGTTATCGATGTTAAATTATTACTTGTTTCTAATAAAAATCTAAAGGACTTCCCAGAAGTACACCGGTTATGTTTTACTACGTAAATGGAGTGTCATTTTTGGCAAGTTTGTACATTTATATTAGAAGTATTTGTTGGTAGGTTTGTGAGGTTAATAAGGAAACAACAAAAGATGACACACTGTAATTCTTATCCACTTCCAGTTACATTTATTGCTGTGCTAAGAAAAAAAATCGCTTCATTTACTTTTAGAGGTGCTTGTTTTAGCTTTACAAAGAAGTTCTACTTAGAAACATTTTCTTAAATGAAACCGATTGGTCCAGTATCACACAAAGAGTACATTGTATTAAGCTTGTTCATGTAATTATTATTATTAATATTATTATTGTTATGTTTTGCATATGTTGTTCTCAAGGTTCTTATGTAACATTGGCCACAAGTATATGTGCAATAGAATTTGCTTGTGGTAAGTATCTAATGGACAAGCCCTAATAAAAAAAATAAACAAAGTATAAGAATCTTAGCAGTATCCAGATTACATCATCACTGAGGAAGAACGACTGAGAAAGTACTGCCTAAGTGGCATTAAGCATGAATGTGACATGTATGATTTGCCCTTCAAAAAAGCACAGTGCGACTAAAGCACTGAAAGAAATGGGTGGGGAAATCTGGGCAGAAATTCTTCTTATTATACTTTTATTCCAGCCATGGAAAATGTGATTATGTTTTGTACTAAAATACCAGTGTAGCACTTTTTTCTCTGTGCTAAGCCTTTCCTTCATTTGGGACCCTTTTTTGGGGAAACTGGAACAAACAGGCTCATGTATGAAAAAATCAAGAGCTTAAAGTCTCTATGCTTTAATTTTGGGGTTTTTTTGTTTCTCTGAGGTAGAGAACAAAGAAAAAAGCCAGAATGCTGATTATTGAAAAGTATTCCTTTTCAAGAATATCGAGTGTGGAAGCGAAATTGGACTTGTCTTGTCTTTTTTGCTTGAGGTTCTGTCACCTTCACCACAAAACCCCACATCAAAAACGAAACTATCAATTCTTGTTGGGTGTGCAGAAGGGTGTGATTTTGAGAAAACAATGAAATCTATAAAGCTTCTAGGAAACAAGGGTTAATTTCGATCAGCTTGGTTCTTAGTTTTTAAAAGGAAAACACTATTTTACATGGTATTAATTTTATTTCCTTTTTTAAAAGGCATTTGAAATTCCCAAGGCTACAAAAGCAAAGCAAATGCAGGGCTGGGAACTGTGTGATTATGGACATCTCTTTCAGAATGCGAATCTCCCGGGACGGACATGCTTTACTTCTTTATCTGGGAATTAAATATTCTTATTTCTGTCCCGAAGTGCATGTGGGATTACAAGGTTAATTTTGGTTGTCAAGCAAATAAATAAAGGAAAGTAGGAAATGGAGCAGAAAAAGCCTTGTTTTTTCAAAATACTATTTGTTTTAAAGTTGGAAGCCTGAAATATAAGATGTGGGAAAAAAAGCTTAGATCTCTTCTTATATATTCTCTATAAGGTTTAAGAGCATTTTACAGGGTTTTAGAAATCGACACGTGTTTTCCCATGCAAGAGGATTCCAAGTCAAAGTATTTTAAGAAGCCAAGAACATGTTAATATACAGTACATGCAACCCTTGAGGAGCCCAATGAATTATCAGTATTAAATGCCAGATACAAAAAGGCAATGCAATGTTAAGATAAGGAATAGAAAATGTATGCATTCTCCATGAAATTTGCAAATTTCATTTAGTAATCATTAAAAACGTGTTCACTGTAGCCAAACAATTTTGACAACACAAGAAAACCTTGTGGAGCCTTTTTTTTTTTCATAAAATGTATTGCAATTAAATAAACATGCTGTATTTGGACTTATGGGTCTTGAAACATGAAACATAAAATTGCTGAGAATGTGGACATACATCTGCATTCTTCAGTTTATAGCTGTCAAGTATCTAAGGAATAAACTATTCACTTAAATAATAACTTATAACTCATATACTTCTATTTTCTTTCTAGTTCTATATTTTAAGCAACTACAATAAATCTGAGAAAAAAAAAAAAAAAGATTTAAGAACCCAAGAACCTTAACCGAACCCAAGGAATCCTTAAGGAATTTCCTCCAACAGTTTTTCGTGATTCATCCTGAAGGTCTACCTCTGGATGGCGTTCTCTTCAAATGGAGACCACTCTGTGCAGCTGAGGATGGATCACCCAGATGGGGATGGGTTCCCTTTTAAATCTGGTTGATCTCAAGGTTTTTTTCCTTATACCATCTCGGGGCGTTTGTCCTTGCCATAGTCACCACTTGTTTTTTATAAAGCTAAGCAACAAACTTATACATTCTTTTATAAGCGCTCTAATCATCTCTGTAAAGCTGCTTCGAGGCATTGTACATTGTTAAAAATGCGTATACATACAAATTATGTTATACAAATTATATACAAATTGAATTGAACAGTTCCTCAAAGGTTCCTTGGCATGTTAAAGACTCTTGGGTTCTTAAATTGGTTGATTACAGCTGAGGAACGCTTGAGGAAATCCCCCTGCCCTCAAATCCAATACAAAAAAAATCCCAATTCTGAGAAAGCAAAATAGAAAGCTCTCTAAGTTTATAACTGCCACATCTCCAATAAACTATTAGTCCTACTTTTAACTCTTTGCTTATCTTTTTTTAATTCCCCATAGTTCCTTATCTCATACGACAACCTGAACTTCCTGAAGAACCTTCAAGTATGTATTCATTTAGTTTCTGAGATATGCTTATGTGTTGCTTCTACAAGATCAGTGGACTGCCAATTGCATTACATAATCCATTCTTGGTGAAACGTGAATAATTAATGTTTCTGCTCAGTATGACACGAAGCCAGAGATACAACAGTGTGTCTTTTTTCATCTTCTAAATCACGCTATGTGTCTCCAGGTTTTGTAATGTCTTGCTGTGTATCGTTCTCTTTTGTATGGGCCACAACAGAGAAAGTCAGCTTCTTGCATCATGCAGCCGCCCGGGTGTGGGAATTTCTCCGGTGTCGCTGCCGAGAGGTTATAGAAATCCCAGTAAGCCTGTCCTCAAGATTAATTGTGAAGTAGATCGATCGTGATCACGGTGTCTTTTGAGGGGAACAAAAATCCCCCTCCGAGCGACAGGCAGCCTTGTTAATGTTTTATCCTGAGAGTGTTTAGCTATTCAACACATCCCTTTGTGTCTATGCAGCTGTAGCACTGAGTGATGAGAATCTTCACTGGCCGCTCAAGGCGTGGAGATATCTCAAAGGGAGAGAGTGAAAGAAATAATGAAAGAAAAAAAAAAAGAGTGAGAAAGAGAGAGAGCGCAATCGCAACCTGCTCCTTTCTGACAACCTCGCCATGTGTTTATGTTAATGGCTGAGCAATTTTTTTCCCCACCATATGAAGAAGAAAGAAGACTGATGGTATCGCTTGTACCTTTAGCGCTCACATATCTCCTGAAATGACATTATAGGCCAGGAGCCGTAACTTGGCTAGCACGGAAAGCCTTTATTACCAGCTCAACTGGTCGAGTAGGCTTTATTAAAGTGGTTGCTTGGCTTCGAGGACTTGTGCCTCAGGGGTGCTCATCAGTACTTGTCACTCCAGTCGATCTATTAGTCACTGGGCAGATGTCAGGTCTCCTTGTAAAGGATCGCTGACCCCCTGCTGAGAACCAAGTGTCTTTTCTAATGGAGAGGCTGACCTCGAAGCGTCCCTCCCAGTGTGGAGAGGCCAAAGAGGCATGCCTGGAGGTAGCGGGGTCAAGGGGCAGAGTGGATTCTAGGAGTTAGGGGAGAATTTGGGGTCTCCCAACACTGATGATGGTGATCACAAGGTGGGTGTGTAGTCTTTGTTGTGGTTTTTTGCTGACCTGCCCCTGACCCGAGGATGAAGTTAACTGGCCACGATTTGACAAAATGCCAAAGAGAATAATGGAATTGGACAGATTTGAGGAAAGGGGTGGGAACGCTTTTTTTTTTTTTTTTTTGAGGAAAAATAGTTAGGAGTACTGCTGATAATCATTATGTTCAAGAATGGGCTCAGAATGGAGGTTCGAGAGCTTAAGGCTGATTAAGATTTGAAGTTTGTTTTTCGATATTGTATTAGAGATGTGTGTATACTGATGTTTGAACTGCTAATGGACCTAAAAAAAAAACCTTGTGCATTGAGATAAGTTGTGCAAGCAGTGTGTGCAGTTGATATACATGGATTGATTGAATGCATTAATTTCATTTGGAGAAATGCTTTATAGTTGAACTAAAAATCCACTTTTTCACTTATTAAATGGCAGTCTTTTGCCATAAACCAAGTAAAAAAATTTACGTACTTAAATTTAGGTCCATGAAATTTTGTTCATTAAAATTGCTTATAAGCACATGCTGCTCATAAGCATGCGTTTACATATAACATCAGATTCAAGTAATGGACAAAGCAAAGCTATGCTGTTTATTCAATTCTGCCTGATAAACCTTTGGAAATGTTTATGCATGTGTGTTGTAACATGTAGAAACCCTGCAGGCCAAGTGTATAGGAGCTCAGGGAGATGCTAATGTAGAACAGATGTATCCCAATGAGGCAGCGGGTGGACTCTGCTTCGTGTGTTTGCATGTGTGTGACTCACGAGCATGAGTCTTCGCGGCTACACTATCAATCAAACCGGGTGTAAAGGTCCTGTATTGAGATTTATTTGACAAACCTTCATCTGTACCAGTGGGAAGGGACATCAGACTGGCATGGCGGGTTGAGTCGAGCCCTCTGTGTGCACAAGAACAATTACACACTAGATTTGTTAAAAGCGGAATAAACATTTACTGAAGGATCGGCCCCTAAAATCTTCCCACCACTTCTACCTTGATCTCGGCATCACTGTATTCACACTACACTACAAAGCTACTTTCGGATAGGTGAAGGTTTTGTACGATGAGGGTTCTTCTGTTGTAATTTGATAATGTGAGACTCCATGTAAATATAGAATCACTAATTTTGTAATAAAAAATTAATTGCAGCTTTAGTGCAAATGAAGTCACAATATTCACTAGCTAACCTGACAGAATTTTAACATTGTTTACGATATTAAAATGCTTAGATGCTTAGAACCTAGATTTCTGAGACATTTTTCAAATGTCCTGTCAAGAATCTTCTGTCCAAAAAAGCTTTTGGGAGAATTTGTTGACATTGCAAATTAACATCTAATGATATTGTTATATATATGTTCATTGTTATATATGTTAATAACATTTATTCTTGATATTAGCCATCTAAGTTTTTTAATTTTTAAAGGCTTTTGTGTGGTATTATTAGACATTTATATCTACTAGCCAATATGACAGCATTTCTGACAGGACTTTTTTGTTATGGTTATAGATATTGATAATATTTGATAACTTTAGCCAACTAGCAACCATAAACAGTCAAACCTGACATTATTTGATGGGGAATTATTTGTCATTAATATTGACAGGTGTTCATGGATTCATTATTAGCGTTAGCACCTAGCTAACATTCAGCTAACTGACAGGAGTTTCTGACATGCATAATATCCGAATAGATAAAGGAATGTTAAATCTTTACTTCCAGAATATCAAAAATATCGTACATGCTAGCTAATGTGATCTAACCAGATGAAAATATGAATAGGACTCACGTTCATGCTCATCAATGTTTTTTTTATTTATTGCTAATGCTAGTTAAAGGGCTGCCACAGTCTAATCTGACAGGAAATTTCAGAAAAGACTTGGTTATTTTTTTACTCAGAAGCGTATAAAGAGGGTGTCTCGGGGTCGGCACACAACCAATCTAAAGTCTCCAAGCAGACGCTTGTCAGTTTCCAGGATGTCTCGACATGGCAGGATTTCCTCTCACTGTTTACTTATATGACATAATGAGCACAGGCAGCTCTGAACGTAGCGAGATGTGAGTAACACATTTGTTAAGGTGTGGATGAGTGTGTGTGTGAGTGTGTAGGGTGGGTGTTGGCATGTGGAGTGCAGTTTTTTTATGACATGCCTTCTGGAAATGTAAAAAAAAAAGTGTATGACATCAATGTTTTGAGCGAAGTGAAGGCGACATTAAGGTGCTGCTGGCCAGTCCCGACGTCTGTGCACCAACTTAGTGGCTGTCATAAGCAAATTTCAACATATACACATTAAATAGTTAGAGTCTCGGGACACGTGCAGGGATTTTATTGCTGTGCTTGCATTTCAAGAACCATCCGAGGCTTTAAAACTGCTTTCACTGAGGAAATGGGATTGGGTATTTGTCTGGATGCAGGTGCACTCCTAGCCATCCTGTTAGCTTTGTCTGTATTTTCTATTGTCAAATTTTAATATCTTTTGATGCAAACTTTAACAGTGTACTCCAAGCTGCAGTTTGAGAAGTTTGCATCTTTTAGCATGAGTCCTCCAAGATATCAGTTCCTTTCACAAAGCATTATTGATTTACTGTGCTGATGAAATGTTTAAAAAAAGAATAATTTACCTCAGATAACCCAGCACTCGTTTTTAAAACTAAATCAAGACCATGTGCAAGAGCAAGAATGATAAAAGACACAAAGTCAACTAAAGCAGGAGAAGCCAATGGTGTGGTGCAGTGCAGGTCGGAAAACAGACGAGGTTTCTTTTGTAGCTTTGCGTCGGAGTTCATGGCAAGACTGCTGTTTGACTGGCAGCTGCGGGTTTCTTTGATCCCAGATTCCACAGATGCATTTATGCATTTCAATGACAACACATCTTTATTCCCAGCATCTCAGACAGCTAGCCCCTCGTTTCCAAGCGGAAAAAAAAAAATTGCTCCATGTGCTGCAATTGCCATTCCTGGATGGTTGTTTTTACACTTGTCTAGATAGACGCTTTTGTGCCATGGAAAGCCTTTGAAAACTTTTCTCTCTGTCACAGTAGAGGAAAGTAATGTCATTTGAAAAGAAATGGTTTTCGCAACTGTGCTCTGTGGAGTTTTTCTGTAATGGTACCCTTTTTTGATGATAAAAAAAAAAAAAAAAAAAAAAGCCTCATGGGTTATAGAATAAAGCCCAGTTAGTCACATTCATTTTTTTTCTCAGCTTAATTTTAAAGCTTGAAAGTAATGCACAACAAAAGGGTAAAATTTAATTCAACCACTTCAGAACTTCTGTTGATGCTAATATGGAAATCTTCACGGCATTGACTAATAGCACAATTCCTTTGGGGAATCACGGATCTGTCAGTCCAGAGTTTAAATTTTTTCTTAGCTGCTTTGGAGCATTTCTCAAATCATCCTTAATATTTGCAAACCAGTTTGCATTCTCAAAATAATTTGTACAAACAACACAACACATTGGATTTCTTGCAAAAACCTGTACTTTTCTCAAAATCCTTAGTTCATCTCTCAAAAGTAAGTATTTGTGTCAATGAACATCTCATTGCCACCAGAATGAAAAGTCATTTTGATCATCCAAATGTTAATTTGTGTTGTCAGTATGACGCTGCACAGTTTTAGTATTTCTTGATATAAACTATGGTTTGGATCACAGTGATTGAAAATGCACAAAATTAAAATTTCTTCTGTACTGCATCTTCGAATTTCAGCAGCACAAACGTATTTATTTGATTGCATATTTGATTTATATATTTATTGCAAGATTCCGGACAGGATTCACACTTTTACTGTACTGTAATAGTGTCTAGTCGATTGTAGGTCTGTGTTTTGCTTTGTTGCCAATTGAAGGTTCACAAGATTCACCTTTGACCTGTTTTAGAGAAATTTTAGATGACAGATTTTGACAACTGCTTTAACCATTATGCTTTCAATAACGTATACAATGAGCTGATGCTTTGTGAGATGTTTTGGGGGTTAAAACTATTCAGGTAAAACCAGAATATATTTTGACTGGCATGAACATAAACAACTGATAATGTAGGAAACAGCAGACACTTGTACACTATCGAATAAATGAACGTACCAAAGCGTTCACAATTTGATCAAAGCAAAAAGAATTGGCTTCATGATGTGCACAAGTGACTCTATGATGTGGAGGTTGAACAAGTAGTTTTAAGAAAATTATTTCTGATCTGAAAAATGCTCCAAAGCTACTGAGAAAAACATTACTGTACACACAAAAGAATATACAAACGGGTTTTTTTTTTTTTTCCTCAATCGCTTTATGTTTCCAGATTATCTTTGTCCTGGTTAAAGCTTTAACAAGAAATAGTTGATTTTTTTATAGTCCTTTGCGATTGTTATTTGGCAGACTATATGGGTCCCCTGGTGGTCTAGTGGTTAAGACACAGCGCTCTCACCACTGCGATTCCGTTCGTAGCGGGGACGGTTCGTTCCCCGGTCAGGGAACCATCCCCGCTACTCTCAGTGCTGGTCCCAAGCCCCGGATAAATTGGGGAGGGTTGCGTTAGGAAGGGCATCCAGCGTAAAAACATGTGCCATATCAAACGTGCAGAGGATCCGCTGTGGCGACCCCTAACGGGAGAAGCCGAAAGAAAGTTTTTATTTGGCAGACTATACGACGATCCCCATGTCACACTGTAGGATCTCAGTTGTCAGAATGACAAACTGTCAAAAACGGATGCACACCAGAAAAGGTTTTATGTCATCGACTCGTGTTCTCTCGCTAACGGTAGCTAGCAGCAAACAAAAAAATCAGTAGTTAATTTTGTTCATGACATGCTTTTATACTAAACTCCCAAACAAACGCTAATTTTCCCTCCATACCTCGACAAGTTTCTCTTCTTGCCGTTCTCTCCACCTGACTTGTTTCCAAATATTCCCTGAGGTGGTTCAAAGATGTCACACCATTTGCGTCATCAGGTTCGGCGCTCCATCGGTTCTTGGTTTGACACTCATCGTAGGGGAAGTCACACGGCAGGAAAGAGACTGAAACCTTCTTACACTGCCAGAGTTTCATCAAAAGATTAAAAAAATTGAACAACCATCAGGAGATGAAGTTGAACAAACCAGTGATCAAAGACTATAGATTTCAGCCTCAGATTATAGGAATCTTCAGTATTTTTAACATTTGTCTCAGACAATCAAATCGTGGACAAAATCTGATGTGCACCTGGCTTCAGACAAAATGTTTAGGTTTCAGTCATCTTTGATCGCACCCTTAAACCATTCTTACTGTAATTGCGCCCTAATTTGTGGAGATCATATTTGGGAAACAAAAAGCGTGAAACCGGATCTGGCATGTCCCGAAGCTGTGTGTCTGTTCTTCTTTGTTCTTCTCATCCTCCATCTTATCGTTTGTGCTGATGTCAGCAAGTAACACGTGTGGGATTGGGGTGGAGACGGGAGGTTGGCGGGGTGGTTGGGCCTACAGCTATAAGGGGAGATGCTGTTTGTAAGAGTTCCTCCTTGAAGTAGGAGACAGCTGAAGGAAGTGCTCAGATTTATTATGGCAGGCGTTGCTTCCTCCGTGATGGTGCCTCAGCAGGAAATGTAGAAAGGGAGAGCGGAAGGCTTGTAAATCACAATATTTGACTGGTGTGCCATTGGACAAACAAACACACACGTTCAGTTGTCCATCTCGGTGCTTGTAAAAATGGGGCAGAATTGATGGCCATCCTTCATAGTTTAAATCGATGAAAATATGAGAGGCTTTCTTCCAATTACTATGTTCTCTTGGTTTAAAATGTTTTCAAGTCTATAAGTCAAAACATTTCTCGTTCATCAACCGCACTGCAGCTAGTGTTTCGCAGTAACTCGCGTCATTCACCCTCCACAACATTTCATGGTGTTCTCAAAATACTATAATCAAGTCATCATGCTATTCCACTATAACCCAGGGAGTCCATTTGTATTTGGCTCCATGGTGAAAAAAATGGTGTGAGTAGCATGTACCTAAAGAGAACATCTCTCCACGGGATGTGTTTATTCAGCTGAAGTCTAGCGGCATCCCACGGAGAGCAAAATAAGCCTGTCAGCGCAAATGAATACATTATGTTCCTTGACATTTTTAATATAAGTATCTATAGACACCGTTCCATTGTCAAAACATGTGTGTTTGTGTGTATTTGAGTGTGAGTGTGTTTTTTTTTTCCTTTTCTTTTTTCCTCTCTGTTTCTGTCCTTATGTCTGAAAACATTTTGGATGTAGCAGTAACAGATTAGCCGGTCTCTAATGATTCGGCTCCGTCCTCGGCAATAACGCACGACGTGCCGCATTTATCACAGGGCCCAATGAAACTCAGCCAATATGGCTTTAATATGATTTAAAAGAGTGATGTATGCTGAATCTCCCGCTCCCCTGCGGTGCTACAGTCCACACTGTCCTCGTCACATGGCTGTCACGCAGGCAAAGATTGTGATATAAGCTTTAATATTGATAACTGTGCTGCAAGCACTAGGCCCTAATTAGCCATGATAAATAATGAGGGAGCACTCTGTCGGTTCTGTCGCTTTACTACTGTGCTACTCTGCTTATTCCAGACACATCTAAACCCTCATTACTACGACAAACTGACAGACAGATTATTTACACCACTTGTGTAAAAATAAACGCAGAATAATCACAGACCGAGGATATAGCTACACAGACAGACAGACAGACAGACAGACAGACAGACAGACAGACAGACAGACAGACAGACAGATAGATAGATAGATAGATAGATAGATAGATAGATAGATAGATAGATAGATAGATAGATAGATAGATAGATAGATTACACAAACTAGTAGAAAGAAAGAAAGAAAGAAAGAAAGAAAGAAAGAAAGAAAGAAAGAAAGAAAGAAAGAAAGAAAGAAAGAAATTATCAATGACTTTAGATTTAGATAGATAGATAGATAGATAGATAGATAGATAGATAGATAGATAGATAGATAGATAGATAGATAGATAGATAGATAGATTGATTGATTACACAAACTAGTAGAAAGAAAGAAAGAAAGAAAGAAAGAAAGAAAGAAAGAAAGAAAGAAAGAAAGAAAGAAAGAAAGAAAGAAAGAAAGAAAGAAAGAAATTATCAATGACTTTAGATTTAGATAGATAGATAGATAGATAGATAGATAGATAGATAGATAGATAGATAGATAGATAGATAGATAGATTACACAAACTAGTAGAAAGAAAGAAAGAAAGAAAGAAAGAAAGAAAGAAAGAAAGAAAGAAAGAAAGAAAGAAAGAAAGAAAGAAAGAAATGATCAATGACTAAAGATTTAGATAGATAGATAGATAGATAGATAGATAGATAGATAGATAGATAGATAGATAGATAGATAGATAGATAGATAGATAGATAGATAGATAGATAGATAGATAGATAGATAGATAGATTATAAATAAATAAATAAATAAAATTACCTTACATTTTAAATATAAAATTATTTAAAAAAATATAAAATATATATAATATTAATAAATATATTTTTGTATATAATTATATATAATATTAATAATAAATGTTTAGTATGTGAGCTGAATACTCGAGAATGTCCTGTGATTATCATAGAACACTTCTAAAGCCTCGTATCTCTGCTGCTCTCATCTATACGTCAATTCAATATTAATTTATACATGTGCAAGCGTTTTTTGTTCTCCTGGCTAACGTTTAGATCTCACGTGAAACAGAAACCTACTCTCGACTTATTCACAAAGGCTTTTTCTTAAACATGACAGATCTCAAGTCCTGAGGACACGGTGACGGTGGACTGTATGGAAAGTGCATTCCAGTGCAGAAAATGTTCTGTTTCGTTTCTGTTCCCATCACTGTCATTCAAATCTAGTAACCTCTGAAAATAGGGAAGTGAGCCCTCGGCATAGTGTCTGACCCCGTCGGGTTAAGAATGTGAACCACAGATCTCTCCAGTGATGACCACAGGTTAGCCCTCAGGCTAGTTAACAAAAAAAAAAAAAAAAAAAAAAAAGAATCATCTCTCTTGACCAGTCACTTAGCGTCATCACTTTGCTAACGTATTTATGTGGTATTAACCAAATTACATTATTGTGAACGAACAGAAAACGTGTCCTAAACAGTTATAAATACAGATATGAATAGGTAGTAAATGCACTATTTATTTTTTTGCTGGTTTTTCCTTAAAGAGCTGATTTGAAACTTGAGATTATTAATTAGGATTTCGTACAAACACACAAACAAAACACTCCAGCCGGAAACGAGAAGTCAGATATGGCACTTTATTCCATACAGTCACTGTATAACTTGCTAAGTCAGTGATTTACTTTCATTCTCATCAAAGTAAAACAAAGTAAAAAAAAAACAGGAACTTTCTCTAGGAAAAGTGAAGTTTAATTTTTCGAGTCAGGAGGGAAAAAAATTAATTCCCTTGTCCTATGGAAAATGATTGATTTGCAATTTTATGAAATTACCACGCATTATAGATTAGCACGTCCTAAATGTCTCGCCCACAATAAGAAACCCGACGGCCTGCAGTCCATTTATCATGTTCTCAAGAGGTAAAAGGACACATGTGGCTGTTACCTCAACGGAGGCCATCATAGAGGTGACTCCCCAAGGCATAAGAGTTCTCTGTTAAAAAATGGCTCTGGTGCAGAGCTTGGACTGCGTGTGTGTTTTGAGACATCGGGAGAGCAGTGGTTTGAGCATGTAGAGCCTAGGAGACCCGCAACACCCTTCAAAGATTTATATGAGGCAAGGTCAAAGGTCGGACAGCTATTTATCACAGCAAAGAAAGGAATTAAATGGCTGGGTCTCACAGGCAGATGAGAGAACGGCCAATTGAAGCATTTAAAAGAGTGTGTTGTGTCTGTCTTAGATTACAGAGTGTGGGCCGCAGGCTAAACATCCATCTGAGCTCGAGCGCTTTTGCACTCTTTAATCATCAGGCCAGCATTGCTTTACAGTGGCCACTTATACATCACAATCGCCAGGCTGCTCTCCTACCGCCGAACAGAACGCCATTCAACTGCACTCACTTGCTGCTTCAAATGTTCACAGAAACAAATACCAAGAACAAGATAGCACCAGGAATTCATTCAGATAAATTATTATGAATTAAACTCCTTGTCTGATGCTTCAGCATTTTAAGTACCTCAAAGCTCTGAAATCAGGATTGAAGTCCCTGAGCTACGAGTCTGAAAATCCAATATAGCAATCCAATCGAAATGTTTTACTTATACCTCTCTGAACTTGGGCAAATCGGAAGTTTCTGACCAATACGTCCAAGTTGAAAGCACCTGAGAAATAAATCCGTGCTACATCTCAAGCCACTGAGCTATAAGTCAACTCTTTTCTTGTCTCTTAGAGTTTGAGTCAAGCTTTTGAAGTCAATCTCTGAGCTATAAATTTGAGTTACGTCTAATATCCTAGTCAAATATCTGAGATATAGAACCAACTCTATTTTGGATTCTTAGTACAGAGACAAATACCAAGAATACTATAGCACCAGGAATCCGTTCTGGTCATTTTTATGAATTAATCTCCTTGTTTCAAGTAATTTGACTGAACAGTACTGCATATACTTCAGCACTTTAAGTTTCTAAAAGCTCTAAGATCAGGATTTCTCTGAGCTACTTGTCTGAGTTTCTAATATACCAAACCAATTAAAAATTCCAAGCTGGATCTTTGACCCAATTTAGAAATGTATGAACCTCCCCACCAAAGTCTCAAGTCTCTGACCAATAATTCCAAGTCGAAAGCCCATGAGATGTGAATCTGAGCCACATCTCAAGCCTCTAAGTCAACTCTTATCTCTCTGAGAGTTTGAGTCAGGCTTGAGTTTCTAAAAGAACATAGAACCAAATCTATGTAATAAATACGAGTTTTAAGTCTCTGATCTATGATTCTGAATCATAAATATCTGGACTGTTAGTACAAGTCATGGTTTTAAATTATAAGTCTAAGTTAAGATTCAGGTCTCTGATATGTGAGTCTAAGTCCTAAATATCCAAGTCAATTATTTGAGCTGTATTTCCAAGTCAAGTCTCTTAGATGCCAAGTCAAATTTGGATTATATCTGAGTCAAGACTTATTTCTCTGAGCTGTGAGTCTACAATTATGCTAAAGATTCGAGTGTGAAAACTCAAATCCACATGATTTGAACAAGAGTATGTACCAAACACTCTGGGATAATAAAAATTGTTTACTTCTTAATCTCTGTGACTTTCCCATGTCTTGTGGTATTAGGTGCTGTGTCCGAATCTGTCTGAAGTCACAACTGGCCTAAGTATTTGTTTTGGTGAACACAGACTGTACAGATTGAGTGTTTCTTTCAGCCCACATCATGCGGTGTGGTGTGCTGGTCTTGCAAAAAATTACACTCTGTACTTTCTTTTCCTTCTTAAGAAACCACAAAATTAATCAACTTTGGAAAATGACTTCACCACATGCAGCCATAAACACTGTTTAGACCTGTTTCACAACACCACAGCTTGGCTGTAGCAGAAATGTTTATAATCTGGCCATGTCTTCAGGCATATCTGTGCTCATAGTACAAGTACAAAACTGCTAAAAGTGCCACTCTAGTCTTATTGATTAATTCATACTGCCTTTGGGGGTTGAATTGAAAAAAAAGTAAGAAAAAAACCTCGGAGGGAGGATTGACTCAAAATGTAGCAGGTTGCAGTAAATCTGTTGATTATTTAATCTAGTGGAACGCTGTGTTTATGGAAAGAGAAACTGCAATGAATTTTACAATGGATGATGCAAAGAAATGTAGCAATGCAGAAAAATCATCTGTTTTAAGACTGTCTACATTTAAAATGTTTTTTGCTCCAGAAGTTGAGGTTTCTGGATGGAAGTTTCTCCCAAAAAGCTTTTAAAAGCTACTGATTTATAATTTTTTTATCATACATTGTCCCACCGTGACATTACATTTCTTAAGATGATCGATCAAAATAGAAGTTGATATAATTTCTACTCTAGTAGTTCAGTTATGGTTTTGTAATTGTAATAAAAGCCTGTGATGTGAATTGCACAATTCAACTCTACAATTGAAGGATGACGTATTTGTTTTAATGTGAGCCATAACAAAAAAACTTGTTGAGCAAAGACTGGCTTTATTCTTTAGTAAAGAAAAATAATATAATGTTTGTTAATAATGTTAATTGGGGTGAAATAAGAGGAATAACACTCTTCAACTTCTCTTTAACACAAGTTAATTATTTTCCTGTAAATGCATGCCACCAAGTTTAACAGACAGACAGACAGACAGACAGACAGACAGACAGACAGACAGACAGACAGACAGATAGATAGATAGATAGATAGATAGATAGATAGATAGATAGATAGATAGATAGATAGATAGATAGATAGATAGATAGATAGATAGATAGATAGATAGAAATGCCAACAGATACAGGCAGGCAGGCGGGCGGGCGGGCGGGCGGGCGGGCAGGCAGGCAGGCAGGCGGGCGGGCAGGCAGGCAGGCAGGCAGGCAGCAACATACAAGCCTGATGTCAGCAACATACAAGCCTGAGATAACCTTTAACCTCTTTAGCACACCATTAGAGTTGTTTCTTTAAAGAAAATACTTCAGCCGTTAATACAGTAGATGCTGTGCTGCTCTCAGACGACGGCTAACTTCTAAATTATGACGTCAGTCTTTCAATTCACATCGTCCTTATCATTCACACATCCACAGTACACACACTCGGCCTGAACCGGGACCCAGACGCCGCTGCTTTGGGTTTATTGAATAGTGTCGACAAACGTCTTTGATCTCCATGCGCAGTGTGCTGCATTAATTATGAGTCCTCCTGCTGGGTGATCTGCACCAAGCACTTTCAAACATTCGACAGGGTTTTTTTTTTTTTCCACAGGCCTTCAGGTTGGTTCCTGGACACTTAGTGTATATATACACACACACTCACACACATTCACATTGAAGAGAAGAGCCATTGAAGAGAAGTTCTATAATGCCTCCTCAGCATCCGTGGACTGGATCTTAGCCAGCAGCTCACTCAGCCTGCTATTAGTGCTAAGAATGATGATATATGTATATACACATGGACATGTGCCCAAAGAGCAAAATCAGCAAATATAAGTAAGAGATAGTGCTGTTATAGCCACATTTAAATGACAACAAGTTTAATAACGAACAAATGAGCAGGGTCTCTCTCTCTCTCTCTCTCTCTCTCTCTCTCTCTCTCTCTCTCTCTCTCTCTCTCTCTCTCTCTCTCTCTCTCTCTCTCTCTTTCTCTCTGTAGAAACACCAAAAGCTTTATGTGTTATGCTGAAGAGAATACCTTGAATTTTTTTCCGTAATATTTTTCTTTTTTTCCCGAAATAAGAAAGGTTTTTTTTCTATGTCTCACAGCACTGTTTAAAATATTGAATCAGGTTTTTTTAGAGTCTGAGATCATAACACCAGCTGTAATTTATACCACAGGTTTATAAACTGAACTGCCTGTTGTATAATGTCACCATTGATATAGCATCAGCTCATTTACTACACCTAATGTACTAATCTACAGCTGATTTACTGTATAAGACATATTTTATATAATGTATGGGTAAAAATACAGAAAAATGCTGCTATTTAACAATTCTCTATACCGACATGGTGAAGCTTCCTGTAAGAAGATTTAACATTTATGGAAGGGGTCTCAGGAGTCAGTAGACTTAGGAAAGTCTTCAGATTCGGCTTCTTTGTAACATTACAAGCTTTAACATTTGTCTTCCAGACTTTTTAATATTAACCTGTAACAAGAGAGTTATAAATATTAACAGGAAATAACTTAATCACATAGACATTCCACAACATAAAATGTACCTATAAATGGATAAAACTGCACTGTAAAAAACTGAAGTGAAAAATTCTTCTCATCGTCTTCAGGTCATTTTGTTTTTGAACAAATCTTTCACTTCCAATCTTCATCCTGGTCATGTGGAAATGAAATGAGATGCATCTTTGTTTGAAGTTTCAAGCGGCATCGAATCGTCTTTGTGTCTGAACCCGTTGAAGTGTTTGTTCAATCTGGACACGTCCTTCCTTTGATTTCAGCTCTCTCTGTTAAATTTTTAAGATTAGACTGAAAAACTTTTCTTTTTTTTTTTTTACAGGCTCCATTCGGGTCGAACGTGACCAATTCTTTTCGAGACTTTTCACAAGTCGATTTTGGGTCAATTTTAACTTGCAGGTTGATCAAAAGTGATTGTCTTTCATATTCCATATTTATGATGCAAAATTACCAAGCAACAAATAATGCATAAACCAAAGCACTTTATTTTTCCAAAATCCTAGCACTCACAATCATGTTTTCCATTAGCTTAGAGACATTGGATAACACACTATGGAAGCAGTGAACAGAGCATTGAGATTATGATCTTAAACAGCAGCCTATAATATACTAGATAATATATAATTTATCGCCTATTAGATATTAGATATATATTATATATTGATATATTTGATATTATGCAGTGAGCCTATACAATATAATAAGAAGGAAGTAATTTGGGATTTAGCCTAATTACACTTAAATAAATAAATAAATAAATAAATAAATAAATAAATAAATAAATAAATAAATAAATAAATAAATAAATAAATGTAGCATTTCTATAGCTCTAACTACTCCAACAGTAACCTTTATGTTGTTTCAATAAACGTTTTAAACAATTAAAAATTGCAGCGATGTACAGAGGTTTAGCTCGGCTAGTTCAAACGTCCAATATATGAAATGACATACACAGGGTCCTTTTATTCGCATGACAGATGAAGCATTTGAAGCTGATCTGATTATCTCCAGATAATGTGGTGAATGAAGCAGACAAGCAAAGTGCTAAAGAGCCGCTGCATTGCTCTCTTTAGGTAGACGTCGAGATATCCAGGGTTGAATTGTCACCATCATCAGGAAGATCGCTCGGATGCTGTTGTAAACTAGGCGAATCAAAATGGCAATGAAAGATCACATGTTATATTATAAAGATCAATATACACTCCCAGGAACAAAAACATTGGGTCTTGTCCATAGTGGGAAAATGTTGAATTGTTTTAAGAATGAATCATTAGTAAGAAAGACACAAATAGTGTCAGAAAAAAATGTCCTGCTCTATAATCAACCCTGGTTCCTTTTACGTGTGTAATATCAGTCCATGATTTTTTTTTTTTAAGAACAAAAAATAACTAAATTTAATAATAATAATAATAATAATAATAATAATAATAATAATAATAATAATAATAATAATAATAATAATAATGATGCCCCTCATTGATTCATTTATTAAATAACATTTTGGGAAAAGTTTTTCAATTTCCAATTCCTTTTTATTATGTGTGTATGTGCCCATAAGAACTCTCTATAACCCTCAGTAGATGCTTTTGGGTAACTTTTTTCCCAGTTTGCTCATTTTCTGACCAATGATTTGCTAATCCTCTTACTTTTTTACCAATCTGCTTTACATCTGCAATGTGTGATGAGGTTTTATGTAAATCTCTCTGTTGTTCGTATTCATTTTATTAACAAAAAAAGAAAAAGAAACCAGCTGCTGATGGGTGACGCGTCCTTGATTGAGGACGTCCCTCACAGGGAAGGAGTCCCCCTAGAGTGGGCCCTGCTGCAGTAGTTATGAGTGTGTGCAAGTAAGTGTGTGTAAGTGAGTGTGTGTGTGTGTGTGTGTGAGAGTGAGAGAGAGAGAGAGAGAGAGAGAGAGAGAGAGAGAGCGCAACAAACTCAACAACTCTCGCAAAAGTGAAACTCGGAAGCAGTGTGTCAGCTGCTTTCCAGCACTCAGGATCCGCGTTTGTACTGCGAGCGACCGGGACGCACTCGAGCTCAGTTTCCAAGCCTGGAAATAAAGCTCTAAAACCCTACACGGCTTGTGTCAGCTGGCATTGGCATGAGCTAACCCGATCAGACATGGAAACCAAGCCATTCTTATCATTGGGTAAGTTTACTACTTTTTTTTTTTTTTTAATCCCCTCTTTTTCTGGAACATGCAAAACGCATCAGTGAGTTTTTTTGTCTTCCACATAAATCATGGATGCACGAATTTTTAAAACGGTGCACATGCATAATAAGTTGTGGATTTCCAGCCCAAAGCTTGGATGCATGGGTTTTAGGTTTGGTGATGTTCTCTGTTTGAGGAGTAAACAGTGCGTAAAACTTGGCTCCTGTGCCACTGACACGCGTTTCCAATGACAGCAGCGGCGGCGTTCGATACAAGTCTGTTTGATCGCGTTTGATCTGATAATCAAAGTTTCCGTCATATGAGGCGGTGCTTTGATCTTGTTACTATGTTACATTGGACGGATACTATATAATGTGTACTGCATCTGCACACTCTGTGTGTGTGTGTGTGTGTGTGTGTGTGTGTGTGTGTGTGTGTGTGTGTGTGTGTGTGTGTTCGAACATCAGAGCGCGCCTTCACTTCACCGTTCAAGTCTCTTTTCCTATATCACATTCAAATCCAATTTCTCATTATAAACCACAAATTAAAAAAGGAACCACCTTGTCCTGACATGATTAACCTATAAAAAGGTGAAATTTGATCAAATTCCCAAAATCTTTAAATCATAATTAACTATTCATTATTTCATTATTTGTATGATCCTGACACATGACAAACAAAACAAAACAAAACACACATTTGAGGGTATTAGAACAGCTTCCCTACTATCTGCTCAATGATTAGAAGTCGAGGTGTGGTTTCTATAGGTTAACCAGTGGGTGGGTTTTTGGTGTTCCAGGCTGCGCATTGAAAACGCAATGCGCAATTATAACGTTCTATACATCCTTTTCTGCGCATAAATGTTTTTTTCTCCGCTTGAGAGTTGTTACGTAATAAAGGTCCAAAAACTTCAAAAGTGTAAAGTGTGTGTGTGTGTGTGTGTGTGTGTCTCTGTTTCCCTATTTAAAATTTAAATCATATTTTACATTTTGTGTATAATAACAAAAACATGATCATATTTCATTTCAGTCTTAAAAACTATAAAAAATTTCTATGATCCTGACACATAAATAAAGTGTTAAGTGTGAAAGTCGCCACCGGCTCGCTAATCAGGGACAAACTTACACTTATAAAGAACATCTTATTTATTTTTATCACCATATTATCTGTGTAAAACTGCTTTGAGACAATGTTCATTGTTAAAAGCGCTATACAAATAAAAATCAATTGAATTGTTAAACATTTGCAAAAATGTACAGTTCAATGTATTAGAACAGCTTTCCTACTTTTTGCTTAGTGATTAGAAGTCGAAGTGTGTTTTTTTTATGTTAACCTGTAGGTGTGTGTTGGTGTTTTGGCACCTTAAAAACGCAATGCATAATTTAGGGCTGAAACAATTCCTCGAGTTACTCGATTAATTCGAATACAGAAAAAGCATTGAGGTGAATTATTTGCATCGATGCTTTGTTTAGTCCATTGAACTACACCCAGAGGATTGTGTTTCCCCACGGACTAATATTACTGATGCACTAAACTACTAAACTCAGTATCGCTCTGGGGTCTCATTTATAAACGTGTTGTATGCACAAAACAGAGCTGGAAACGTGCATACGCCACTTACCACGCAAAGGTTGTGAGCACGATCTGTATCGCCAATTTCCGATCTCTCCTTCTGTGTTTCCACATTTTGCGCACTCAGAGCTGCGCGCTTTCCTGTCAGGTTTTATTTTTTTTAATAAATCACAACCTTTACGTTTTCAGCCCTGTTTTGTGCATACACCATGTTTATAAATGAAACCCCTGGACAGGTAAACACAGAAGACACTGCAGAATGAAAAATGGAGGAATGAAGAGAACAGTGAGGGGTGAGAACGTTCAGGCCAAAGAACACAATAGAAAGTTTCCAAAGTTTGGGATCATTTCAAACTAAAACCTAAAGAAAACATCATACATTGTGTTAATCTTTTTTAGCATTTTTGTATTAGCATTTTAAAGTAATATAGCAATGAAATGCACTAAATAGGTTTAATTTTCACAGATTGCAATTTCAGAAATAAAAATATAAATTTTCCGAACAAATTTCTTGTTCATTTTAAAAGACGTCTTATTTTCTTTTTTATTTTTAGTATCAAAGAAAAAAAAATTTTTTATTTGATCACTTAAATAATCGATAGATAATCGATAGAACACTCGATTACTAAAATAATCAGATAGCTGCCGCCCTAGCATAATTATTACATTCTATACCTCGATTATGCGCATAATCGCACAATAAATCGTTTTTTTATCTGTTTGCGTGGTAGAGAGTTGGTGTCATAAGTTACTTATTTACGGTACTTTTTTACACTTATAGTTTGCAGTTGTCCTGTGAGTTGCGCATCAGCCATTGCCATCCTCCTGTTGGAAATCTTAGAACTCTGAGATTAAAATCTGAGAAAGTATCCAGACGTGTTGTCTGTTTCTCTTTGGTCACAGTGGCAGTAAATTAGCTGCCAGTGTGCATGTCAAATGCTTTTTCAATCTTTTTAAAGAAGGTTTTTTTGTTGTGATGTTTCGGATGCTGCTTGTCAAAATAAAATCTAATTACGGCACTGATTAACACTGAGACCCGGTACAAGTATCTTACTCTACACTTACTCTACACATCCCACTCGGTTTTGCTTAAAAATTTCAAGCTCAAGTTTATTTCTATAACGCTTTTCACAATAGACATTGTCTCAAAGCAGCTTTACAGAATTTAAGAATTAAAGTGAATTATTTGTGTTTGTCTCTAAAGAGCAGCCTAGGTTGACTGTGGCAAGGAAAACTCCCTTAGATGTTATAAGAAAGAAACCTTGAGAGGAACCAGACTCAAAAGGGGAACTCATCCTCATTTGGGTGATATCAAGAGTGTGATTATTAATCTTTAAAACGATACAAAACACTGGAGAGTGAGAACTAACATGAGTACCGGAGTGTGAGATAATGAGTGATGTTCTTATACAGTCAGTTGACCTTATGGAACCAGAAGCTACTGAACAACTCATAAAATAATTGAGTGGGGGGGGTAATTGATCGTCAGATCATAATTAGACCATATCCAGGGCAAAACTCAGTCCGAATTTGATGTCAATCCTGGAATTAGTACTCTATATTTTGAACAGATTGTTCAGATGTAATTTAGAGCACTGTCATTTTATTAGTAGTCTGTGGTAGTCTGACAAAAGCATGGAAGCGAGTGCCGTTTGTCAGCTGTTGCATCAGCCTGCTGCACCACTGTTCTAACATCAGACTATGATTTCTTTAGCGTCACTGACTAGTATTTGCGCTAAGGCTCATTCTCTTTATAAACACAGAGACAAGCACATCCATAGGAATCCCACATAATATTTTTGCTTTCCACCGAACAAGATTTTTTAGCCAGCCTTTTGGTGCCATCCTGTCATTTAAGCAGCAATATATCTTTCCTGGTGTCTGTGACTGTGCCTCAGGATCCCACTGATGTGGGTGCTACTATTCTCCTCAATCCCCCTCCTCCTGCCAATTAACTTCATGGGCTTTGAGGAGAAACTTGACATTCATATCCATGATGGAAAGGTTGCAAATTCCTGTCCTGGCTATAATTCAGGAACAAAGGTAGAAAAGGGTGTGGGGATTATTTTACAGGGGGCCGCGCAGTCTCACACCACTAAAGGCATACAAGTCGGGATTTTTTTTTTACAGCCCGCCAGTTTTGGATTCCCTTTTGTAAAAGGGCTGCAGCTGTCATTTTTATAGGAACGGGTTTATAGGGGAAAAACAAGTTAACAGCCTAAAGTGATCGTGGAATCCGTACAATACTAGTCCACTAAGGTACAGGTTAGTTCCGAAAGCAAATGCTAGCCAAGGGTCATAAAAAAATTCTGAAAAGATCAAACATTAACATTGGGAAATGGTGGAAATCCTGTATTTCCAGGTGATTGTGATGCTGTATCAGCCATTTTTCTTCCTCACTTCATTATCTGAGCAAGTTCTAGAAACTTTGGATGCACATTTCCATTTTGTTTAGCTTTTCTTTTTCATTTTTCTTTCCATTTATTAATTAATTTTTGTAAAGAATGTGTATTTTCTTTAGGTTGTAGGGGAATTAAAACTTTTTTAGCTGTAATATATGGAAAAATAGAAATTGTAGTAGGCTATCCTAATTTTGTTTGTTTGTTCAACAGAAACACAATTTAACCCTCCATTTTTTGTGGTTGTTTTTGTGTACATTTTAGAGCCTATAATGCTGAATTACTACGGATGCTGTCATAGCTGCATAATGCACTTTTAACAGGTTGTGTGTTTAAAACGCCAGAGTAGTAAGATTGAGGGCTTTATAAAAGCAAAGAGTATAGACCTTGACCTTTACTCCCCACACAGTTTCCCTGCTTTGGATTTCAGTTTGCCTCAGGGGCTTTTAGGTCAAGTTTACCCATGGTGCATAAGTCTACATACAATACTGTTTAACAATGAGCTTTTCATTGTAAGGTCAGGCGTCTGATCAAATCTAAACGCTTGCCATGTATAAGTAATATCTTTAGTTGACAAGTGCAAAATTAATCCATATAAATCTATATTTTCTGTTTTGGTGTGTATCTGTAATCCGAGAAAGTGCATGTATTACAGGACAGACGCTATAAAATTCACTGAGGTGGTGCTAACAGAGTTTCGGGATGCACTACATTTACTTGTGGTAAAGATGTATCTGGAGGCATGGTTTAAAAATGAACTGGAACAAATCCAGAATGATGTCCCAGCACCATCAGTAATTTACAGTACACCCCCCCCCTCCTGTTCATATAAACGCTTAGATTTGCAGGTTTAAGATATGCCTGTTAGTGTCGCTGGGCGACTTTAGATTCTTTTAGAGACCTACATCAAGCTATTTTTTGAGTAGACATGAATAAAAGTTCACCACTCGATTTTGTATATTTACAACTCGAATGTAAAGCCTAGTAAGTTGACCAATTATTGATCTCCATGTATATGTAATGTTAATAAAAGCAGTTTTTTCACTTCTTTTACAGCATATTCCAATCTCTTCTATTTAAGTATTTTTAGAATATTTAACCTTTTCTGTAAGATAATCAAATAATCATATATGATACATTTTACACATATGTCTGCTGGGTCTCACTTCATCTGACGATGGAAAATCTTCTGCATGTGTGTTTGCAGAGAGGAGGAGGAGGGGCAGGAAGAGAATGAATTGGGTTGGGGTTGAGTTTTTTCGTTTTTTTGTTTTTTTTTTCATTTTGCCAGCAGGCTTCCTGAAGCTTAGCTCTCGATGTCCCCGTGCCTGTCACCTCCATCTGTGCTAAGTCTATGTATCTATGTTGTGCTGTAGTTATTTTCTTCATTACCATCCTTAGAGAGATAGACTTTGGCAGGCTGAAATGTCTTTGGAGTGCAGGAGATGCCTGTGTTCGATTCTCCTGTCTTTCCCTATTCATTAATCAAAGCCACGATAGACAGCTGAATTGCCGTCCAGGAGCAGCGCTGCCAGTTTGAATGTTTTCTAGTCCTCAGCCTGTAATCAAATTGTACTGGCCCCTAGTGTGCAACACTGACAAGATGGTAATACAGTGGTGTCTGTTTCCTCTTTATGAAGAAAAAATAACACAGCGGCATCCAGTATCACAGCATGATTGACCACTTGGACATCTACAAGATAGAATTTTCGTATAATATAACTATTAAGACTTTGCCTAGCTCCTCTTAGAATGTTTATTCTAAATATTATGTATACATTAAAAGTGTGTGTGTGTGTGTGTGTGTGTGTGTGTGTGTGTGTGTGTGTGTGTGTGTGTGTGTGTGTGTCTGTATATGTGTGAATATATACTTTGTTTTTACTGAATTATATTATATTATATTATTATATTACATTATTAATTAGGCTTATCCAATTATTATATTGTCCCACAATGTAAACACTACATCCATTATGCTAAGCTATTTGAGAATACTATTAGCAGCAAAACCTGTATGCTAATCTGGAAAACTAACTTAAAACATTTGCTAAACGTACAACTTTTGACTGAAAACTTTACTGTAAAAGCATATTTTGGAGACCCTGTATGCCACTTAACATGTCTGTGACAAAAGCTAGCTAGTTAGAAGCAGTGAACTAGCTTGCTAGCTTTTTAGGGTGACAGGAGTGTCTGGGAACACTTTGTAAAGTAGATGTATATGAATATATGCTCATTTCGATCTACATAAAAAATTTATTTTAAATAAAAAATTATTTAAAATACATTGTTTGAAGTGGCAGGTTATATTAAAACGTTTAGCTGCTTTTCTTTGGCTTTCATTCATTACATACAGTAGATACGTGTTGAAGTCAAATTTCTACCGCAGCACAAAATTATTTCTTTCATTTTTATAATATTTGGTTTCCATTTCGAAATATCACCTCATATTTCAGGATATCACCTCAGAAACAATGCACTCCTGCCTTTTAGCTAGCACTTATATCAGATTATTAGCTGCAGAAATGTCTAGCTAGCTTATTGGCTTAACCTGTCTAATATTGTTGAGCAAAAACTATTGTTAAATAATCACAAAAATTTGAGAATACAAATATAGATTTTTGTTTACATGTGACTAATACAAACTACTTTACTGGCTTGTGTGTTGGGTGATTGCTCTTGGAAATTCTTAAGATAAGATTTACCTTTCTGACCAAAAGTACCACATAAAAGATTAAATACATGACAGGAGCTTCGACACAGCTTCTCAGCACAGAAAAAAAAGTCAAATAGACCGTTTTTGGTTTAAATAACAAATATCATAATGTCACTACATATTGCTAGATATGAAACAACCTCAGAGATGTTGGACAGAGATATGCCTAACTTTTCGTGAACATTTGCAAAAGGAAAGCAGGGACCAGTGTGTGCTTACATGTCCATATGTGTGTGTGTGTGTGTGTGTGTGTGTGTGTGTGTGTGTGTGTGTGTGTGTGTGTGTGTGTGTGTGTGTGTGTGTGTGTGTGTGTGTGGTGTCTGTCCGCTAATGCCACAGCTTACACTCGAGAGCTAAAACCAACGTGACAGATTAAGGGCCCCGATTGCAATTATGATAACCCAGATCCATTACAGCCACCATAATGTGATCCGCCGAATTAAGATAAGATGGACGGATTTGCAAGGAAATATAACACGACTGGGATAAAGCAAGAACATATATTTTTTTTCTATGAGAACCAGGTTTTTTCCTTTTATCAGGATCAATCTCTCTTCACTTTGTTCTTTCTTTTCCCCCTCCTCCCCATTCAGCCCAGCACTCAGGAGACTGATTTACAGGCAATAGATGCCTCCAGCTGCAGTGTTTTTTCTTTCTGCCCACTTTTTACCCCTCTACTGTTTCCTGAATCTCACCTGGGCCACCATTCATTAAGTTTAAGAGTCGTAGCAACAATACAGGTCCGTTTAAGTACACATGAATTTGTTAATTAGAATGAAAAAGGTGAACAGGTTTTAAAAATTTTTTTTTTTTTTACAATAGAAATATCATATTAATATTCCAAAAATGTATATAATACAAAATTCAGCCGTACCTTAGCCCCTTAACCCCTAACTGACTGACAGACAGACAGACAGTCAGACTTGGGGTTTTGTGTTTACGATATAGCCAAATGTTTTGTTTTTCATCAGATATATTTAGTAACGTTGGCATAAGTCTAAGCTGAATTCTGATTTATGAAGTACTTATTGGTTGAATTTATTATAAAATCCCTGAAAACGATGTTTAAATGTTCCACAGCTTGGCTTTCACCTCATTCCAAAGTAAACAGTTGGATAAAAACTTCACTAAAATTCTTGTAAGCTTTTGGTAGCTACTGGAAAGGGGACGAGACTGTGTCGATGTTCAGGATATTTTTATATGTAGTTATAGGACCTTTTTGCTTTTTTTGCTTACATCTTTTTCTTTGTAAATGCCGCTGAATTGTTCATATGTGTTGCCTTTATTTTATGAAGAATTATATTCCTGGAACAAGTGGCCAACTGTGCCTTCATTCTAAATCACTTTTACTTTTAAATGGTCTTACCACATTTAAGATTCCATGCAGCACTGAGTGACCAGAGACGTCCATTACTGGCCAGTCGGTATGACTTTAATTGGCCCATAAAAAGTCATTGGTCTACGTCTGGTTGCTTTTTGGTCTGTCTTGATTTATCCTCTAAACGTAAAAATTTTTCTGGTTTATACCGAGTTGGCCGTTCTGTATATATGTCACATTTTACAGTGTGGAGTGATACGACGATGTTATTCTAATGTTAGTATTATGACAATTATGTCAGGACTCAAACATTTTAATAAAAACAAAAGTTATTACCAAACATCTGATGGTTAAAGTTTATATAGATTTTTTTTAATTATGTTTTTTTTTAGGATTGTAAGAACTTTTTGTGTTTTATATTATATTGTTATATTATAGCATATATTATATTAAATTATATTGTTTTTATACTTATTAATAGACATTAACTCATTAACATTTGTAGGCCATTTTATTTTTTGCTTACTGTATATTCTTTGCAAGTCTAAATATGTGTTCATGTCATGTATGACAGTATGACGTATATGATATTTTAGTCCTATTAAACAGCCAAAATTTTACTCAGGCTCCCAAAAGTAGAGCATTTGTTTTATTGCTAAAAAAATAGCGAATTTGAATCTGTGATGCTACGCCAGTTGTGTAATCAAGAGAGCAAAATTTGGCATGCTCTGTGTCCCCTGTCAATCACAGCGTCGCTAGTGAATTGTGGGTGTTGCTGTTTTTCTTCTAAATCTGTAATAATATGCTGTGATACATCAGTTGGATAAGATGCAGGGTTTGATTGTCCTTACCTCAGAAGAAGCTTACACTGATTGCCCTCACCTTCCCTGATCTTTGGATGTTATGTGATAGTTAGAAAACGCATGTTGGAGATCCAAATGGTAATTGAATTTTAAATCTGGGCGGACATTGTTTTTTTCATGCCGTTATGGTCTTCGTGGTTCCAATGGTTTAATATCCATATAGTTTAATCTCGTTCCTGGCAGTGTCCCGGCTTCTGTTCACAACTTGAGCAACACTGATCAATTTCCAGGACTTTGACTCATACTGTTGAGGCCTGTGTTTGATCAGTGCTTTAGAGGTGCTAATCAGAGCCTTGTGCTCCGGCAGGAGAAAAGCCACGCTCTTATCGCTTCTCCCAGCGTGAGGCCCGTGCTTATCATTAAGTGGCTGTTGAGCTGTGAGCGAGAGCCCTTTAAACCTGAGTGGCACTAGCATGCTACTGATGTGTGTGTGTGTGTGTGTGTGTGTGTGTGTGTGTGTGTGTGTGTGTGTTGTATTTCCTATTGAATTGTTCGAGCACTTATGGCATCAGGTCAGGAGGCGGTTGTGGTTTGGCTGTTGTCCTGTGTGTTTGTCTAGACAACCGGCACAGGCTGCCGTCAGCTAAGGAACCTTTATGCTTAGGATGGCACTTGAGCCCACAGGGAGATGAGCAGAAGTCAGGCATGCATTGGAAGTGTGTATTCGTGTGTGTGTGTGTGTGTGTGTGTGTGTGTACCTGTGTGTGAGGCAGTAATGCACCGCATTCCACAGGGTTTACATTCCAACGCCTGCAGAAAACGGCCCCGACAAGTTCAAGTGTCACATTTAGGATGGTTTCTCTTGTTTCAGCCTGTGGCTAAGAACAGGAGACGGCTTCAGATTATAGTGTGTGTGTGTGTGTGTGTGTGTGTGTGTGTGTGTGTGTGTGTGTGTGTGTGTCTGTGTGTGTGTGTGTGTGTCTGTGTGTGTGTGTGTGTGTGTGTATTGCAAAGTCTGGCAAAAGTCGAATAACTTTTTTTAGTGTTTAAGAGGTGCACTATCCAGAAAAGTTTATGACTCTTTTATTGTCTGGGACACTTTGGGTTAAAGGTTGTGTCTGGGTCAAAGCCTGAGGGTAGAGAAGCAACCCGCGCACATTTAACTGTGTCTGTGTGTGGATATTTGTGTGTATTTGTGTGGAAACCACACGATTAACCACAGCTTCCACTGTTGGAGAAAAGTACCGTCTACCTGGGGATTGTATTTTATTTCATCATGCAGCTGTGGAACATTTTAGGCAAATCTTCCATCTCTTTTTTCCACCTCTCCTGCATCTTCATTTGTTGTAGTTGTAATAGTATTTTTCCCTTTTGAAACCTTTGAACTTATATAGCTATCAATCTTTTCAATAAGAGTTGGTTTTGACAGAAAGCAGACCTGGAGAAAAAGCAAGCAAGAGAGAGGGAGTCTTTGAGAATGGGAGCATCTGGAGCGCTTCAGTGAATATTTCTGCAACATCTGGAGAAAGTCCCTGGAATTTAAGGGTCGCTCTTTTGATTTAGCCCCCCGCCTCCAACACCCCCCCCCCCCTCTCTTACTCTGGTGTATTCTGCGGCCGGCGTCTTAAAAGCGCACCTCTGTGAAAGGGGGAAAAAAAAAAAGAGTCCCATTATGGTGCAGGTCGAGTCTTTCCACATTTTTTTTATTGTGGCCTAAATTGGGCCCATGCGGCCAGCCTCCATTTGTGTAGGCAGCCTAATGAAGTGGTTGAGCCGCGAGAGAGAGAGCGAGACGGAGACGGAACACGGCTAGTCGTAAAACAAAAAACCTGCTATGCCTCCTGCGCCGCTTTAAACACTAATCCTGATCGAAATCACTCGCTCTGATTGGGGAGTAAAAAATTTTATCCTTAACCATGAATCATGATCCTGGAGGAATTCTGTGAGGTGGAGGCAATCGAGAAATATTCTATTAGTTACATGAGGAGGCGTTGTGTAACAGTGTTCTCATGTTTCTCAAGATTTGGGTGAAGATCAAATATTTTCAAAGAAACTTTGAATGAGGTTTATGTTCTCATCTCTTATAAAGTGTTGTTTGGGCAGCTTTTATGTTGGGCTCTGTGTGTGTGTGTGTGTGTGTGTGTGTGTGTGTGTGTGTGTGTGTGTGTGTGTGTGTGTGTGTGTGTGTGTGTGTGTGTGTGTTCTTGAATTCTCAATTTTGATTGGTCCGAAGGTGATGATTAATTTCCTATAACAGCAAAGCACAGGTTTATATTAAAATGTTAGTTAATCATTATAGATTTGTTTCTATAGCAACAGCTCAATCAAAGGGACTAACAAATAAATGTATTAAAAAATTTGGTAGTAATGTTCAATGAACTTTGATGGAAGGAGTCTCCAGTTTTAGCAACTTCTGTAATGGTCAGTACGTGGTTCCTGGTAATGGTCAGTACATGGTGCATGGTAATGGTCAGTACATGGTAATGGTCAGTACATGGTAATGATCAGTACATGGTAATAGTCAGTACATGGTAATAGTCAGTACATGGCTCCTGGTAATATTCAGGACACCTGCTCCATTTTTTACATTTCAACTTCAGACATTTTTGCGAAGCCAGAGCTTAACACAACGTGAATGTGAATATTATTTATGTAACAAAAAATGTCTCACTTTCTTTCTCCCGGCCCCGGTGTTTCGGCAGATTCTTAGCTGATTAAGCGTTTTCCTAAAATAAACGTCTGCCAGGCTTTTATCTCCATCTCCCTCTCTCATGACTCTGAGTCGGGTGGTTGAGCGTGTCCCCCTCTGTCTGCGTACTGAGCTATTTTCTCTGTGTTGCTGTGCAGATGGCCTACATCTTTCTGCCTGGCTGCACCTGTTACAGTGGAGGAAGAGAAGAGAGAGAGAGATGTGCACATCATTACTGTGTTCATGTGTGTGTGTGTGTGTGTGTGTGTGTGTGTGTGTGTGTGTGTGTGTGTGTGTGTGGATTACCTCTCCTTATCCCTGCATTATTCACTCTATTACGTCAGCATCCGCTCCTTACACACTTTTTTTCCGTCTATAGTGCAAACCAGCAGTGTTTTTCCAGATCTAATTTAGTTGTGAAAAACATCTGCACACAAGACACACAAAAAAGTAAATAAATAAATAAATCAAATGTTAAAAAATTGTGTTTTTAAAGTCAACAAATTATTAAAATAATTAAAATAAAATAAATTTTTACAATTAAATTCAAATGAATTAAAATTAAATAAAAAAAAATTATTATTTATATTTTCTAAAAAGCTTTTATCTCATATATATATATACACTCGCACTCGCGGCTTCTCGCGAACTATCAGATTTTTTTCCAAGTTAGTCTTAGTCCAGTTCCGAATGAAAAGTCACGAACTGTCGAGGTCGTGAGCGTCAAGGTCGTGAGTATCGAGGTTCCACTGTATGTATTTGTTTTACTTGTTTTTTAGTGTTTGGCATCAGATTCTACACACAATAATGTAGAAAAACAAGGAAGGTGCACTTAATCAAATATATTAATTTAAGTTAATCCATTTTTCTGCTCACTTATAAGTGTTTCATTTATGTATTAGAATGTATTTCTTTTTAAAGAGTGACCTTGTGTCAGTCCGTCTACTTGGTCTTTTAATCCAGTCTGTTTTGCTGTGTTATTTGCTTTTCCTCTGAGACTGTCTGTAAACTCAAATGACGTTCTGTCTCTTTTGCTTAGTATGTTAGTAGTTTGTTCCTTCAAGGCTGATTTTTTTTTAAGCTCTTTGTTTAATTCTTTTAGGTAAAAAAAAGACCGGCTATGAAATAAAGGGAAGTATAAAAGTGTTTGTGTATTGTACTAAAAACGTAATATGATCACTGTGTCGTTATCATCGTTTCTTTAACTGTTTGCAGTTGCTTGTTGTCTGGTGAGGTAAAGGAAGTGGTAGGTAAGTGGTTAAGATCTTTGAAGTTGGTATACTCCCTGTTCCCTGTCAATTAGAGCGACACTAGCCAATCGTCTGCTTCGTGTATGAGAAAGAGGGAGGATTGAGGTTCTTTCTCGAATTCTGTTGTAATGTCCTGTGATTCCAGAGTTTGAAAAAAGAGCTGAAATGATTCTTAGAGTAACTTGATTCAAATACAAACAAGTATCGAGGCAAATTATTTTACCTACACACGGAGCATTGTGTTTCCCCACAGACCATTATTACTGATGCACCACCCGCTAAACTCTAGAGCGCTCGGGACAGGTAAACGCTTAAAAAAAACATTTTAAAAAAGTTTGGCAAGTTTTTTTCTCGCAATTCCGAGTTTTCTGCAGGAATTTTTTGTAAAGCGTGTGAGCTTGTTACTGGAAGAATCACATGGTATCAAACTAAACCTCTGATCCCTGGACAGAACTTTGTCTATCAACTCTGGAGGAGACGGAACAAGACTGATGAAGCAGAGGTGCACTCGTTCATACACTAACTGCTTCAAACTTTAGGCCAACAACATGGTTACTGGTGAATGCGCCAGAAATATTAGTTGTTTACGAGAAATAAAGTCGGAATTGCAAGAAAAAAAGGCAGAATTGCGAAAAAATAAAGTAGGAATTGCGAGGAAAAAAAACAAAGAATTAAAGAAAAAAAGGCAGAATTAGGCAAACCTTTTTTCAATTTCTGTGCAGGAACAGGGAGAAAAGGGGCGAGGAGATGAATCAGGCCAAAGAAAGCGATAGAAAATTTCAAAAGTTTGTGATCGTTTCCAACTAAAACACAAAGAAAACACTGTACAGTGCGTTTAGCTTCTTTCTTCTTTTTTTTTTAAGTAATTTGAAATTGAATAATTTGTTATAATATTTTATTTATATATTTTTATTTGCATTTTGATGTCATTAAATGCACTGAATGGGTTTACTTTTTAACAATATTCTTGTGAGCAATTTTTAGCAATAAAAATGCCAATTTATCTAAAAAAGGAACAAACTACTTGTTCATTATTTTCTCTTGTATATTTAGTATCGCTCTTTGATAAAGAAAAAGTACTTCTTATCCGATTACTCGACAGACTAATCTGTAGAATTCTCGATTACTAAATGAATCGATAGCTGCAGCTCTAGTTTGAAATGATGCAAGTTTGCCTTTCCTTGTCACAGAAGGAGCATGTGGAGTTTTAGAAAGCAGGGGCTCAGTGGTTAAGACGTTCTAATCAGAAGGTTGTGAATTCTTATTTCCATGTCTTGCTCTAGCTCTTGCTTTCAGCTTTATTTAATGCAGATTTAATTTCCTTACCCGAAGTCGTAATGCAGTACAGGCTTTTATTTAGCTCCTGTTTTTTTTTACACCTGAACTGTGGTCTGAACATTACTATGTTTCGCTCTTGAAATACAGTCTTGCTTTTGTGTGGCACAGCTGTGTCCCAAATAGCTGCAGGTCTTTATCTATCGTCTCCTATTCGCCCTGTACTGCACACATCATCTACTCACTTACACCATCCCTCCCTTCCTCTCTCTCCCTCCGCCGAGCTGGACTGAACACCAGAGATAAAGCTGTAGTCAACATTTGTTTTGTAAATGAGCTCATGGTGCGACAGCGTAATCCCTCCTGCCTCAGCCTGGTCATGTGACCTGACCTATTTTATTTTTTTTTTCTTTTTTAACCCACGTTTTCCTTTTTTTATTTATTTTTTCTAATTAATTAAAGATTTTCTTACAAATTAAAGCATTAGGATGCATTGCAATCGCAAAACAGCTTAATGCCTCAAATTGCTTTAATATATTAATTAATCTAGTGGACCATCTTCCCAGAAGAGTTTAAGTTTTCAAAAAAAGCAAATGGGCACTAAACGTGCAATGAGCAATTGCATGTATGGATAATTTGTTGTATGTATAATCTATTAAATTGTGGATTTTTGTGACTGAAGATCACAGAGAGACAATACTGTAGCAACCCATAGATACTTTAATAAAACCAAAGATTCTACAATCATAAATGTTCTGTTCACGAGACATTGGTAGCTAACAAATTGTCCTAGTTCTAGTATCGAGGCTTGTGGAACGTCAGATTACTTCCTGTTATCACTTACGTTATAGCAAATATTGTAGCTTGTCTTGCTTCTAAAAAACTATAAAGTCTGAAAACCTTCCCTCTGGTGGATCCCACATTAAGCTGGATGCATCTTCAAACTCATTTCGTCCACACTGAGCTTTTCTTTATGGTCTCTCGTAAATTATGAACATAAATGTGCATTTTGTTCAATCGGATCAAAAGGACGGAACGTAAACTGTCAGAAATGATGCGGTTGAAACGTCTTATGTAACAACGAAGTTTTTTTATGTTACTTACAGTACAGAATTAACAATCTGATTGTTACAGAGTACTGACACCAGAGACTCCTTTCAAGAAATGCTTCAGATACATCTTTTAGAAAACGTTGCTATATAACAATTAGACTTCTGACCAATCAGGGCTTTGGTATTAAGCTTCTTCGGTTTTATATAATACAGTGGTCCCCAACCCCCGCCGGGTACCGGGCCGCACAGAAAGAGTACATAACATTATTTCCGTTTTATTTATTATCAAATTCTGAACTATGATGTATTTTGGAAAATTTCCGGATTCTCTCCGCCACATCTGTCTATGACTCACTCTTGATGCATGTCATGATGCCTCGGTCACATGTCTTACCTCCATCCTCTACCTTCTTAAAGGGGCTCCGGCCGCTAACACATAACACATTACCGCTAAATTCAAACCCCCAAGCGAGCACAATGAACAAAAAACAACACAGTGGATTCACGTTTATTATTATATTAAGAAAATGCCAGTTTTTATGGTCGTATCATTTTATTTTGTTGCATTTATCCGCCACACCTTAAAGGCCGGTCCGTGAAAATATTGTCCGACATTAAACCGGTCCGTGGCGCAAAAAAGGTTGGGGACCACTGATATAATACACAATATTCATCTACTGTATGTTTTGTCCATACACATAAACAAAACATCGGTTCTTAATTACCCACAGTGCTGCCAGGTTCACAGTCCTGGCTAAAAATCAGGGAATTTCTTGACTATTGTTTTAACAAATTGGTCCTGAATTGCTTGTATAACTCTCTGAGCACCATGTAAGTATCTTGTCCAGGCAAGACTGTTTACACAGCCTAGATATCTTGCACTTGTATCTTGCAAATGTATCCTCATTTCACTTTCACGTGGACATTCACAGTTGCATTTGATGCTTGTCCAGAAAACATGGGGAAAAAACCAGAAACAATAGTAAAAGCTTAACGGCTAATGTGCTGAAATTCACGAGTCAAAGGTCTCCCATTAACGCATTGAACGCAATACAGAAATTGACAATAATGCACATTAGAGCGTCTGAATGGACTCTTTATATACCTCATTTTCAGCACTCCACCACTCAAGCTTTTTACTGGCTTTTTAAATAATAATTTCCTCTTTTGATTTCCTGTTCTTTCACATTTCTCTGAAGATTTTATAGAGATAAAGAGAGGTTCTGTTCAGCGTAATTTCAGTCACAGGCATGTCCTGTACGCTAATGTTCCTGAATGAATAATTTTCGTTTTAACCTTTATCATTCCCACACATTTTTAACATGACTAGTCTGAGGGTGTGATTCACAGTTCAAAGTTCAAGCTTGTGTTTTAGTTGTACAGATATTTTGTGGCAAAAAAAAAACGCATCCTTCACTCAAATGGAAGTGCAGATACTCATGTTTTAAAATTCTCTGGTAAAAGTTTGGGTTTTGACTTGAATTTCCGATTTTGTTGACTCATGAACAGGCTGAACATCCACCATATAGAACACAAGCCGAGAAAAGATGATGATGATCAGGTGATCAATCATGTTTACATCATTGACTCCCTTTGTCTCATCCATGTTAGCTATACTTCTTGTAGCCTTCTGCCTTGCTTATTGTTAGCTTTATAGGCTAGCCTACGTCTGTGGTGCGTGATAGCCAGGAAATGATACACTAGTGGAAATATTGAGAAAGTATTTGTACTTTTCCATCTCTGTTTGTATGTGATGTAACAGTAAAAGTTTTTTTCTTCGTTATTCATCCTGTAGAACAACAGCAAAAAAAAAAATGTTCACACAATAAGGTTGGGATTCAAACCCATGACCCTTCTGATCCAAAGTCCACCATCTTAACCATTCACAAGATTTGCTTTAAAACAAATTCAGAGAAAAAGTTATTTGAACTTGATTGGCGTCTGAACCCCACCATGAAAACTTTTACAAAGGTCAAAATATAACATCACCACAGTTTGTTATAAGATTACTGCCCGGACGGCGCTTCGATCAAAAACACCTATAGCATTATGGATTTTGTGATCGCTGCCTGACAGCTGAAGCTACTGCAGCGAAAACATTTTGTTGAAACGCTCGCAATAACTTTACAGGGTTATTTTTTATGCTTTGCTTCCTATCCAGACTGCACAGAGACTGAAGTTCAGAGCGTTGCTGATTACACGTTTCAGATGTGCCTTGATTCATTGAGTGTCTGTCTGTTGTTAATTACGCACATGTGGTTTTCAAAACACAGGTCTGAAATGGAAAAGGCTGAAATATATAATTCGGGCCTGTCGGATTCCTGGACACCTGCCTCGGTTTATTTTTTCCCTCTTTTTTATCAATAAAAACACTTTTCATGTTACATAGAAATGACACATTTCCTCCATTTTAAAGACTTTCCTGTGGCAAAAAAACTACTGGACACCAGAGACTCAATCCAAGATTTATTTATTTTTTATTAACTTTACCGAAAGATTCACCATATTTGTGATTCCTGGTTGTTGTTTTTTTTAGTTACCATAGAAACAATTATTTTTAAGTTAAGGTGAACATGAATATAAAATGTATTGGTATTAGAAAACTACACAATAGACATTAGTGTTTAAAATTAGTTTTTCTTTTTTATTAAAATTATTTTAAATTAATTAATTAATAAGATTTTTATAGTAAATATATTAGGGTTGTCAATCGATTCAAATATTTAATGATTGTCGAGTTAACTTATTCGCAGATTTTTATCTGTTCCAAATGTTCCTTAAAATTAAAACATTTCAAGTTTTTAATACTCTAATCAACATGGGCATGGACAATATGGATGCTTTATGCAAATGTATGTTTATTATTAGTTAAGAAAAATATTCTTGTAAATGTTTTAAAGTAATTATGGTGGTTGTATTTACGTAAATCCTCAGGACACCGTTTCCACACGGACGGGTTTAATTGCCGGATTTTGGTGATTTGAGACTTAAAACAAATGTTTAGTGATTTAAGGTTATTTTTATATTGAGTAAAGAAAGGACATTGTGAATACATACAGAATGTAATGTACATAGAAAAATCCATCATAATCGAAAGCAAGTTGGTCCGATATAAAAACTTTCCATTGCCTTTTCTGAATGCAGGCAATTAGAAAATATACATAATTTAAAATGTGTGAAAATACAATGCATCATACATTTAAAACATTTCTTTACATCCAGATCCAGATTCATACACCTACAGGCATAGGATATTAGTTGAATGTTTAAAACTTGTGTCTATGTGTGTGTGTGTGTGTGTGTGTGTGTGTGTGTGTGTGTGTGTGTGTGTGTGCTGTATATAAGACAATGAAAGTAATTAAATAGCGAAATTCAGGTCTAATTATACATAAGGTTAAGGATCAGGTAACAATCTTATACCACGAGTATGAAGCAGTCAGAGAGAGACAGATAGAGCTGGAGTTTAGTGTTTTATCCATTAGCACTGTTATATCAAATAATCCAAAAACGGCTTTTATCCTCCGCAAGCGAGTGTGCTTTGGGTAAACGCTCGTGCCTCATTAAGAAAGGGGATGCGCCTGCTGGTTGCTTGACAGTGCAGAGGTGTGCAGCGGTGATGAATGGAGGCGAAGGTATTAAGCTAATGGGGACAGCAGGGAGATATGATGATGCTAATGAGTGTGTCTGAGCTACACGGTCTGCCTCGCCGCCATGGGAATGTGGGTCAGATACTGAGGAGGACATTGTTCACTGCTGAGGAGAAAAGAAGCACATGCAACAGCTTTATTTTGGTGTGTAGGTGTGAATATGTGCGTGTTTCTTGGCAACAGCATGGTGGCCTGTGGAGCTAAGACACACTTGGTGTGTTTGTGTCGGAACGTGTGCGGTTGGAGCAGGGCTAATGCTCAGGTTTAATCGTCTGCCATGAGTGGAGGAGGCGGAAGAATTAAGATCAGGTCATTTCAGAGACTAACTATTTGGCTTTCTTTTGCACCTACACTTCAGTCGTCCACTCAGAGTTTCATTGAGGAAAAATTCCCATTCACTTTGAATATAAAAGATGTAATACATTTATTCACAGTAAAGAATATTGTCACAAAGAGCTTGGTGTTGTAGAAAACGAATAGGTGATGTGATTCTATAACCAACCAAACATCACCTCCACCAATAACAGTCTTTCTCAAAGCATTTCATTCCTCCTGCTTCATTCCACAGCAATTTGCCAAGTAAGTTCCTGTTATCTCTTACGTTAAAGAGGCTTTAAAAAGTCGTTTCCTCAGCAGGTTTTTTTTCTTTATTTAATGGGATTAATAAGACAACAAAACACAGCTTGTCAACCGTAAAGTCTTTTACAGCTTTACCTTTGAAGGTTAGAAAACTCTAGAGACACTGGAAAGTTACTTCACAGAAAACCTTTAATTTTCAGATTTAATAGTTTGGTGTTTGTGGAGTGTCCACAATAAAGCCGGGACTTATTTTGTAAAAAAAAAAAAAAAATTAAATTAACACCTTCTAACCAATCCAGATTGCATCATAGTGGTGTATGACACAGTATCTAGAATGCATGGGGGTACAAACTTATGCACCCAACTTTACACAGAGGTCAGTGAACATTTACTTTTGACCAAATGTTCAACATTAGTATATTTGTGCCATGAAGCACATTTTCACCATATGATCAGTGACAGAAGAGAACACATGGGACAGTGGACGTCTTGAGCTCTTCCTCGTCTTAAACTGGTTTTATTTTTCTCTCCTGTGTATATTCAATCCTTTGCTGAGTTCAATCAAACAAATCTGAATTCTCCACTCGCTCGAGGAACATTCCAAATCCCCAAACAGAATGAGAACAGGCCTTGTTTTTTTTTTTTCCATGAGCCCTAGAGCGGCGTCTGACGTGCAAATGCCATTTCTCTACAATCTGCCTCTTAACCTTGTTACTGCTGACTTCCTGGTTTCCTTCCTGGCCCCTCCTCAGTGTTTGAGGCTTGTTATTTTTTGTTTGTTTTTCTTGTTTAAAAACTCTTCTTTGTGAGTTAGGAAAAAAAAAGAAAAAAAGATGAATTCTTTGTTAGGCTCAGATCTCTATGAGTGGTTGATGTTTGTAATCTAGCTCATATATGAGGCACAGATGCATTATTATCCCAGTCAGGACATGTTCTAAAGGTCTTCCTGTGGCGTATGGACGAAAAAATACAAGACAGAAAATACAGCAGCTCCACAGCAGCTCAGCTGCAAGTCCGTGTAAAGTAGGGTTGGAGTTGCCTGTCAGGCAGTAAACACAGTGGTATGGCATTAATATTTTAGCAGTGCATGCGTTCTTTCTCTTTTAATGCACATAACCCAAAGCTGGCTGTGTATTATTCATTAATTGATGTACAAAAAAAGAGCCTCTTATTGCTGGGACTGCTCACAGAGTCTACAAATAACGTTGTGGTTATGCAAATTATACTTCAACACCACGCTTAAGTATTTCTATCTCATTTTTTTTAATAGGTGGGGTTTTTTTTTTTATGCATTTTGGCCCTACATGACTGACAGGGTTCAATTTTTAGCATAGATATGGCAAACGTACACAGTGAACTTACATGCCATTTTACCAACAACCAGATTTTATGAGTCGGGATCATAATAACTTTACAAAATAAACTGAAAAAAGAATAAAAATGTACTTTTCTTCATTTCGTCCAATGATCTTCATAAATATGTTGCAAATAATGTGCTTGGATGACCTACAATGTACATTTTTCAAAGACGACCTGTGGAAAAGGGTGTTTTAGGATTCACACATTGATAATTTCTAAATGTCATAGTTTTTAATAGAAGGAAAGATTTTTCTTGTTTTACTTGTCACATATACACTATAGCACAGTGCGATCCTTTTTACACATATGCCAGCTTTTTAGGAAACTGGGGTCAGAATGCAAGATCAGCTATGATGCGGAACCCTTGAAGCAGAGACTGTTTAAGGTCCCTGCTCAAGGGCCCAACAGTGGCAGATTGGCAGTGCATGGGCTTGAAACCCCCCTTCCATTCAGTAACCAGAGCCTTAACCATTGAGCTACTGCCGCTTTTAATAGGTGGTATTATTGTTATGTTTTTATATAACTGCATGGGAAGTGGTAGCTAGCAGAGTTGGAAAGAGTAATCAGATATTCAACTCAAGTTAAAATGAAATAAAAAAGTACTGAGTTTATGGTATTGAGAGGAATCACAAATGCAGGTTTGGAATTCAGTCAATGAGCAGATGCATTGAAGAACTTTTGATTCAATGGCACTTTAAGCTTTATCTTCCTTCCTTTGAGTTTAGCGCAGTAGTTTCCCAGGCAATTTTTTCCCCCAATTGCATTCTTTTTACTCATTTATTATTTTTAGTCAGTCATGGATATGATTTAAAAATGTAGTGGAGTACAAAACTTGAAAAAACTTAAGTTGAAGTAAAATTAACGATTTTAAAAACTACTTTAGAAGTTACACAATAAACCTACTCCATTACAGTAACGCAAGTAAATGTCATTCGTTACTTTCCACCTCTGGTAGCTCGGTGGTTAAGATGTCAAATTTCACCTTAACCTTGCTTACAATAGTACTATAAAATGTAATGGCACCCCATCCCAGTTTGAGATCATCTCCGAACTATAGAAGTTGGAAAGCACCGATAACGATTGATTACCAAAATGAAAACCTGACCAAACTAAAAGTCTTGGCTGTGATCTTCCGGCCGTTTGAAATGCCACACCTGGGCAACTGGCAGTTTTCGTGCCACATGTAATATAGAAAGCATGTTTTAAATAAAATGTGTCAAGTTACCAACCACAAGCATGGCCGTTAACAGCACAACCCACTCACACCCAAGTAAAGAAACATCCCCAAACTTCACATCTGATCAAACCCTTTTGAACAAATTTTTGTTTTAGATTTTAGAGCATGTATGCTCTGCTGATTTCATCACGTGAAGGTTTTTTCCCCCCTTTACAAAGCATACACGCACCGAAGTTCGTCTGCACAGGAAACCTTGTCGTCACCTGTCTGTAGACGGCTTTAGCAGCCTGTAGGTTCTATAGGCTGTTGAAGCGCACAGGTGCTGTTGTTAAACACAGCTGTAAAGCGGCGTGCACAGTGTGGCTCACCTTTTAGTGTATAAAGGAAACTTAGGCAGGAAGTGCCATCAGCGGTTGTTGCTGCTTTGATGCTCATGTATATTTAGGCGTATACTACGATCTATAGGCGTCTGTTCAGTGCCACAGTCTCTTAACCATTAAGATGAAGCTGCTTTCAAACATTTTTTCCAACATGTGTATTATTGTTTTATTGCACAAATACCAGCAATTTCACTTCGATTTTTGCTTTGCAGCCGAATTACCTTTATTAAATGTCTTTTTGCCGTGTCAGCCTTTTGGAAATCGTATTAAAAAAAAGCTTTTATTTTCATTTGTACAGAAAACAGTCTGATTCGATTGTTACTCTAACCCTTCCATACATAAGTGGGTGGGGTGGGGGGTGCGTAAATGGATTAATAAGTGGTGCGAATGCAGCGAGAGAGGAGAAAAACCTATACGAAATCCAAACATACATTAGGCATGTGCAGTGTTTAATTATGAACATATATGCAGTGCATATATAAAGTCTACAGTGTGTGATGTAAATATAGAAGACATGCATTTGCAAAGTCCTGCACAGATAGATTGGGTGGACTATGAAGTTTTTTGCATTTTGAATGTGTCTGTGCAGGAAGGATGGGGGACACCTCTTAGGATCTGAGTGTATTCTCTGTCTAAAATAATAGGGGAGAGGTAGTGGATGGGGTGTCGTTAATAAACCTGATTCTCTGTCTCGAAGTTCTGTCTTTATCACTACTGGAGCATCTGCCTTTGGTGTAGACGAAATTCAAAAAACAATATTAAATGGGCTTATTTATTTATATTATTTGCAGATTTCATTATTTCCTAAACAAATAATCAGTTACCAAGGCCCAATTACGGAGTGAAATTTTCTCAATATGCAGACTTTTAAAGTATATCCTCTATCGGACATAAATATATAACTCACACTACTGAAAATGCTATATAAAGTATTTTATACAGGACAACAAGGTTTCGGAAAACAGTGGACCGTTGTAATCCTAGTTGCACGCTGTGGGGCCTGTCGACACGGTAGAGCAGGACGTCTTGTTCGCGATGTGTTTTGATTGGCTGGATGAGAACACCTGTGGATCTCAGCAGTCTGTCCTGGTCAGGGTTGAATTTCAGTATGGCCTAATGTTCTGCCCCTCTCTCCAGATAGCTCTCTGATTAAAGAGACGGCGGCTGGGATAATCAGAAAGATGAAAAGATTGAAAACATATATCTTTTATTTTAAGTCTTTCCTTATGCACTCATTTTCTACGCAATTCGAGCTTGATTATTCTGGGAAGTTTGAAATGACCAAGCCTTTGATTTACTAACAACACAAGTATTAATACGTGCGGGGAATCATTTGTATGCACGGTTAGTAGGCATGCTGCGGCTTATTTGCAAAAATGTAATTGCAGAGTAGGTATGGGGAGAAGGCAGGGTTTGAATTACTGTAGGTTTTGCTCGTGTCCTTTGTTTTCAAAAGCCATGACGAATTATGAATCCACAGAATGAAATTGAAAGTTGGCAAAGATGCGTAAACATGAGTCAAGTATAACTATGAGCAAATGTACCAAACAGAATATGAAAAAAAAAAGAAGAGAAAAGACAAGACAAGAAGTGTCTTTGTTAAATTTACGTTGACAATTGTTTTGAAAAAAATGCACATTATTTTAAGGCCAAAATGTTAAGGATTAATTGTAAGGTGGTAGCTTAGTTAAGGTTAAGCTCTTTTCTGCCTTAGGTCGTGAGTTCAAATCCCAAAAACGCCAAACTGCTACTACTGTGCCCCTGAGCAAGACCTTTAAACCCCAAAGCTGAACAGTTATATGAATGAGATAAATTCAAATACTTAGTAAATTTAATACCTGCCATTCAGTGGTAGTAATTTACACCTTAAATTGTTTCAAGCTGTTACCTTGGGGTACACAAAACATTTTGTCCTTTTAATACCTGCTAATTTGGGTCCACATTATTTTTAGAAAATATTTGTTAAAAATGTCAATGTTTAGTATAAAAAAACTTGACATTATATTTTCAAATCTAATAGTAACGTGAGTATCATGATATTTTTGAGTCTTATACTAACATGAGATTTTTTTTCTGGTTTGTTTTGTCTATAAAAAAAAAAAGTACTTGATTCCTCTTAGAGTTTTAGGCTGATTGTACCTTAATTTGGCTAAATGCCATAAATGTTAATATTTTATTTATATAAAAAGAAAATGTAAAGGAAAGATAATATGCTAGCATTTATTTTAAAACAGATATATACTGCCTTTTACACAAATGCTGTAGTAGAGTGCCTAAAGCATCCTGAGATTGTAGACGACAGTTTGCTGATGAAGCCTACACAGAAATGAAATGCTTGACATTTCCATCATGCTGATTGGTGCACATCTAACCAGAAATGAAGTCCCAAGAAGTGAATCATGACAGAGAGCATTGAATTCCCAGAGTTTGCGCCAAACGGGGTTTATTCAGGAGACTCAACAATGTCGACACTGTCGTCTCTGATGGGCTTTGATTAAGTCTTGAGAGAGATCAGGGCTGTTCAGTGTACAATAACTGTCAGCGCTGTAATTGAATTTAATGAGACAATGTTCTCTCTGATTACTTCTTTAAATGAAAAGCAAACATCTGAGGTTCGGTTAGAGTGCCAGAGCTAAATACGCTCACAACTTACAAGAAAGAAATAGCTGCTGCGCTATAACTAAAGCGGCTCTGGAAAAAAAAGGTGTAGCGAGAGAGGATGTGCTCCGAAAAGGCAATCGGTTTTGTCAGTACTCCCTTTGACCACTCCATTAGAAAGAGACTTGATGTTGCACTCTCCATTAAGCATTTAGGGATGAGAAGATGTTGGTAATAAACAGACTCAAGGCTCCCCAAGGACAAGCAAGATGTTGATATGACTCATAAGGCTTCAAGCTGGTTTATGAAGCATGGGCAAGTTCTCTAGAAGTTAGTTTCTAGAAGAAACCACAAAAAAGATGTGTTAGTTTTAATCTGTAGGTATTAAACGCATATGATAGGTTGTAACTATCGCTTTTGGTTACAACCTTAATTAATAGTAAAAAGTAAAGTTTACTGAAAGTAAATATGAACCTCCTGAGATCTTCAGGAAATACACACCACTGTCGTGGAAACTTTCAGTTGTGCTTTACCTTTGTGATAAATGTTACACAGTTGACTTTGCACTAGAACTACAGCAAAAACCAGCACATTATTACTGTAATATTGATTAGGCCAAGTCTGCTTTGCTAACTAAAAGGCATCCTGTACCTGTATTGGGGTTTTACTAGTGTGAAGTTTCACAGCATGAACAGCACTCAAGCTTCTGGCTTTATTTAAGCGTTATTTTGGAAACAGTGTCTTGGGTCACATCAGTTTTGCACCTAATTAGACATAACACCTGCGTCTAAGAAGAAAACAAGCAGATTAATCATCTCGTCGGGCCTCACTATAATAAACAACGTCATGTTTTCTGAAGACACTTCTGAAGACCTCGTTTTTTTTCTGGATATGAACAAATAGATTCGCAAATAGCACAAGAAAAAAAAAATCACCCTACGAGAGCTTGTGACTTGGTGCGAATTTACGTATACATCCATCGCACTTATTCGCTAATATTCACAATTTTAGTTAGCACTTGAATCTCCTTTGAGATCTGTCACATATCTTTAACATACACTAAGCTTGGTTGGTGCTCTCATCCTCTATTTAGTCGTTTTGTCAATTGAAATTGTGTGAGCATTGCCTTTTATGGAAATATGAGGGTGTCCTTTAATGTAAATAAGATGTGCATGGTAATCCGTGTATGATTAGCGATTTATTTAGTGTACGTGTGAGAACAAAGAAAATTCACACTACCAAAAGTTTTCTGGCCAGAATGTAATATTTTGGTTTGTCCTACTAAAACATTTACATATATATGTTTCATAAAAGAGATACAGTGACTGTATTAATTATCCATGTCGATTTTTTTCCAAGAAACTTCATATTAAGTGTCAAATGTTGTGTGGATCGAAATAAGAAGGAACAAATGAACGCCGCATATCGCACTCTCTTTTTCTTTTTCCTCTTTCTATTCTTGCTTCGTACTTTTCCCATCATCATCCATCAACTGTACTGAAGGCCACAGTTTAGATCATGGAATTAAGCTGACTTGGTCACTCTTCTAAAGGTTGTTCCTCATTCAGCGCTGTTGAGCATTCGTTTCCCAGGCAGTCGCTGTCCGGTCACATTAGCATTAGCCCGAAAGAAAGTCTTCTTCGCTTGTGTTAATGTTTAGTGACATACCTCAGAGAGAGCGAGTGTGGGTCATTGACTGTCTTTCTTTAGCTCAGTTCAGGAAATCTGCAGCTGTGTGACACTCATTCTATTAGGTGTTTGGAATGTAGCTAATAAAGCTAACAAAGGGCTAATGGAAAATTTAGCTTGGTTACGGCTAATCTTATTCAGACTTCTGTTACTGATATAAACTGATTTATTTATTTTTTTTGCGTTGTTGCACATTCTACATTTTTATATCATGATGTGGACTAATAAATGAGTTGGTTTCTAGTATTTGCCCCCAAAATTAGCAATATGGCTGTCAGCTGCTAAATTCTAGCTAGCATTTTTAGCTAGCATCACCGTTGTTAGTCAAAGTAGTAGAAAGTAGAAAAACTGAACACGTAACTCCACATAATCGTTACTGTTATTTTGACACTAATTTGTTTTTTAAAAGAGATTATGCAAAAGTATTAAACATTTTTTTAATCTGGACTAGTTGAGAGGTGCAGATTCATTTTCCATAAGGGCAGCTGTGACAGTGTTTTTCTTAACAAAATTAAATAAATTGTAAGTAGTAACAGAAATTAGCGTGAATTGTGGATAATTTCATAGCATTTCATGAGGAATGAACCACTCACAATGTGTGTTCCTGTAGGAAAATAATAAACTTCATGTCAAGCACTGAATATTTCCCTACAGCGGCACAGCCTTTGTGTTTTATTTCTTAGTCCATGGTCACTTTTGCACCATTTTTGAATGGAAACTTAGACTTTAGTGGTAGCAAAAGTGTTAAAAAGTGGTAGTTCAGTGGTTAAGACATTGGACTACTGTTTAGAAGGGTCTGTGTTTCGACTTCCGGTATGGCGCTGAAGTGGATGGCTGATTGAAAAAAACCTCTCGTAATCGGTTGATTCAAATCCCTTCAGAAATTACATGTCGGAACTCGAATTAATATTGAAAGTGAACATGGAAGTGGCGAAGCAAAAAAGAGGTAGAAGCAAAACAGGCTTAAAGCGACAAAAAAAGCAGAAACAACTGAAGACATTGATGAAGGTGAAGAGAACTGCGAAAAAAGATAGCGAACAGGGGAAGGCTAAGGAAGAAGTAGCTAACCCTGTTATAAGGACCTTTCGAGCTGAGATTAGAGCGTTCAGAGTGGATTTTAAGAATATGAAAGAATTTTGTCTTGCTCTCTGAGGAGACTTGCGGAAGAAGTTAAACGAATTCAGAAAGAAATTAACCAGAAATGTTAAAAGACTTTTCAGGTGACCTCCTGATGTAAAACAAAGGGATATAAGTTCAAATCCACTCTACCAAACTGCCACTGCTGGGCCCTTGAGCAAAGTCATTAACCCTCAACTGCTTAGGTGTATATGTGCAATGTGCAAGTCGCTCTGGATAGGGGTGTCTGCCAAATCCCATAAATGTAGGATAAAATTAATTCTTAGTATTAAAATGACTGTTACATTTTATATAACATTTTACATTAGTGACCGTGAGAGGGAATGATTTTGCCAGTTCTTTACAATGTGGCACATCTGTGGAATGTACTTGACAGGCTCTCCATCCTCCTCTCCTCCACGTTCTTCTACCAGGCCTCCTACCTTTGACCACAGCTTTAGCTTTCCAGACGGCTTATCAGGAGGAACTAATTCAATATCTTTGCGCCTGTTTTTAAATGTCATTGCCTGAGCTCATCTGGAATGATGCGATTTTCACGGTGGAAGACGAAAGTGCTTTATTTAGCAGGGACCGAATCGAGGCTACGTTTCTGCTCTTATTCTAAAGGTCTGTTCTAGGAAATGAAAGAAACAAACATTACAAAAAAAAACTAGCTCTACATGAACTCACTCATTCTCTGTATCTTTTCTAAATCACGTTGCAGCCTCAACTGGCAAGAGAAAGTAAACTACTGCGAAAGTCTAGACCACAAGCACCGAGTCTGGGGATTAGACTTTCTATCCATCTCTTTTTCTGATCTTTTTTTCTCAGTAAAGGTAGCTGGGTATATTGTTTGTTATTTTAGTATGTTGCTTCAGTGAAATTCTTAGCTTGTATATCTTCAGGATCCCCCTGAATATTGTACTGAATAATTAATTGGTCAATGTTTTAAAAAAAAAAACTAGCAACATTTCAACCCTAAACCATAAAGAAAGTTATGCTATAAATATGCATAAATTATAAACTTGGAAAAACACCATGAATTTTCTTTTTTTTTTTTTATAATGAAATATCATGTAAAAACACCATGTTTTTTATATATATATATATATATATATATATATATATATATATATATATATATATATATATATATATATATATATATATATAAAATTTGAATTCTATAATTAGAATTTGTTCAACATTTTCTTTTAATGTATTTTCTGGTATTTTCTCAACGCTATTTGGTTCTACATAGAAAATATAATGCAAACCCTTGCTATATACTGTAGGGTATAGCATAATTTAATCATTTTAAGTGTGTATTCTCCTCGAATGTTTTTACAGCAAATAAAACAATAGTTTTATAGTTTCAAAAATCATCGAATTTAGTTTGTAGTAGCAACAGATTCTATTCATTTGCATAATGAGCCTGTATTGTAAGATCATAACCCGAGCTTATAAATAACTCCATTTTGTAAAGAAGCTTGAAAGTTTTCAGTTTGGAAAAAATGATTCCTTGTAGGTTCTTTTGGAATGTTAACATCTCAAGCTTAATAAAATAGTTTGACTTAAAATATTCTTTGTTCAAAGGTTCTGTAAAGATTTTTTCATGCAAACTGAAGAAGGCTTAAATGAAAAATATATGACTTGTTGTGATCAAGCGACCCAGACTGACTTTAAAACTTGAAGAAACAGTAAATGATTTTATTCCTGATCTCATCTATGAGTCATAGAAATGACATTAGTGTGCGGAATGACCTGCGACCTCCAAAACGCACAGCTTGGCATCCCTCCCTAACCCCTGCAGGCGTGCTTGTCTCATTTGGCATTTCACCAGCATAGAGTCATGTGCCACACACTTGTTGAGCCCTGGGAAGGGGCACTGGATCGAGGCAAGCCTGGGGCATCTGCAGCCTTGAGGGCTTTGGGTCATGTGGTATAGGATGGAGCTGAAAATGTTAGGGGTCAGATGGGTCACTCGTTGCCACTGAAGGGCAGAGACAGAGGCAGGAGGAGTCATGAGGTCAGTGCTTTTCTTCAAGATCTTATTTGGGGTTTGAAAGGCGAGTCATTGTGTGAGCTCGCCTGCCTGTTTGTTTAGCTCGAGGCAGAGTGTTAGGGCTTCATTAGGCTTTTCTCTGTATTGTGATCAAGTTAGAAAAAATACATACTGTCCTTTCTACTGCAATCAATTTAATAATTCGAAGACTTCCACTTTAAACTTTGAAACAATGTTCATTTAGGTTACAGAGAATAAATCCTTCTCATTTTGTTACGTTTTATTTCGCGTTTCTGTTCTTGTGACTGTCTGATTCTGTCTGATTCTATTATAAGACCGTCTGATTCTGATATAAAGCCCATCTGATTGATTCAGTTCTCTTAGGACTGTCTCAATCCGTCTAAATTTAAAGTGGGACCATCTGATTTAGTAATGAGGACCATCTGATTTTGTTGAGACTGTCTGATTCAGTAATGAGGACCACTTGACTCTATTCTGATTGGGGGCTGCACTGAGCTACCACTTCCCTTTTTGTTATTAGACAGTCTGATTCTGTTATGATGGCCATCTCATTTTGTCTGTTTCACTAGAACAAGCACCTGTTTCTCTTCTGATGAACAACTGATTGTCTTTGTCTGTTATAACAACTTTCCGGTTCTGTATGGTGACTGTCTGATTTCCTGTGTGGAATGTCCCTGTGTGCTTCTATTGTGACAAGCATCTGATTCTCTATCACAGCCATCTCTGTGTGCACAATTGTTCCGCTTCTAACCTCGATGCCCAAAGGCCCTTAAAAAGCTTTCATTTGTCTACGTCTCAGTAAGTAATAAACAGTGGTGTTACAAATAATTGTTCTTTATTAAGTAGATTTTAAACAGTGTTCTTTTACTCGAGTACATTTGTAGTGCTGTATCGGTACTGCTCTACTTTACCTCAACCTGCCGTTGCTACTTTGCTACAACTCCACCTGTTTCTTGGGGGCGCTGGTGTAAAATTTTGGTTATAAGAAGCATTGAATGACTTATAGCAATAGCAGTCAATATTAGCGACACTGCAGCGAACGATCGTTTACGTCGTAACGGAAGTCCCACCCATAGTTCACGCAAAGCTTCCTGGGGGCATAGGAAACAGGTGAAGACCTCCACAGAGATGGTTGTCTACTTTATTATTCTGATAATAAACCAGATTTGCGGTAACTGTTTAATTTTGCTGTTTCTGCAGGGTTCCTGAAACCCCAGTGCTCGCTGGCGCCGCCCCCTCAGAGAGGCCGTTCGGGGGAATCCTGCTCCTGTTTCACCGGCATGTGTCCTCTCCATCAGCGCAGACTCTCCACAGGTAACATGGCCTCGTCATTCAACAGCCGCCAGCGCACAAAGCCGGTACTGTAGTCCGTCCGCCGAATTCAAGAGGCCTATTGTGCGCCTTCAATCAAGAGCACACACATGTACACATCGCTGAGTATCCCGTCGGCGTTTAGTCGAAACAAAGTACAGAGCGAATTACGCAAAAAGTACAGTTAGTCCCATAGCTAGCTGTTCACGCAGCAATTATCAGTCTTTTTTCACTTTTCATCACTTGGACTTAAGAACGGCGGGTTACAGCAACACGAGCATGAATGCAGAATGACGCGGCGCAACGCACACATACCTTTCGGTTCCGGTGCCATGGGTTTTACTATGGAATTGTAAAATGCACTATAGTTGGTTGAATTGGTTTAAATGGACAGATGGGAGAATGTAAAATTGAACAGACGGTGTGTTTTAACTTCAGCAGGAAGTAGCATAATAATAGAATATGATCATAAAAGTGTAATATATTGTTCCCTTCCTCCAGGCATGGTGTCATTTTAGTAATAAATGTCCGAGTACAATGTTACTACAAGTTTTAAGTGCAAGCATGAGTTAGTGTTGTGTTTCGATTTAGCAGAAAATTGTTTGTTGAGCGTTGTTGAATTCTTAATACTGATTGGTCATAAATATTTGAGAGAAAGTTCAATTTTTTTAAGAAAAAAAAATTACTACAAGATATAAGCTAAAACATGAGCTAGCGCGTTCTTGATTTAGCAGAAACCTGTTTAGGAAACTGATGAGCATTATTAAATTCCTAATACAGCTTGGTCAAAGAACATTTGAGGAAAAAAAGTTTAATTCTTTGAGGTTTAAAAGATAAAAAAGTTTAACAAGGTTAAATTGGATTAATGGACAGATGGGAGAATGTAAAATTTAACGTAATGCTAGCATAATAATGCTATATGATAATAAAAGTGTAATATATTGGTTTCTTGCCCCAGGCATGGTGTCATTTTAGTAATAAATGTCAGAGTTCAAAGTTTTAAGTCCAAGCATGAGTCAGTGTTGTGTTTCGATTTAGCAGAAAATTGTTTGTTGAGCGTTGTTGAATTCTTAATACTGATTGGTCATAAATATTTGAGAGAAAGTTCAATTTTTTTAAGCTAAAAAAAATTATAATGAGGAAACAACATACATTATATGGACAAAGGTATTGGGACACCTGACTTTTCCAGCCATATGTGCTTCTTTTGGAGGCAAACAATTGCATTGGATGTCTTTTAGATTGGATTAAATAGTTCCTTCACCTTAAGTAGGAGAACCGAACCTGTTCCAGCATGACCGTGCCCCTGTGAACAGAGCCATCCTAATGAAGATATGCTTTAGGTTGAAGTAGAAGATCTCGTGCTATAGTGCTGTTGAACCCTATTGAACACCTTAGCATCCCAGGCCTTCTCAACTCACCTACATCAGTACCTGACTTGTGGCTGAATGATCACAAATCTCCACAAGCACACCTCAAAATCTAGTGGAACATCATTTAGAAGATTGAAGGTTATTATAACAGCAAATGGGGATTAATGTGGAATTGGATTTTCAACCATAAGCACATACCTGTACTAATGTTATAGTCAGGTGACCACAAATTTGTGTTTATATACAGTATCTTTATAGGTGCTATATTGCAAATGATAACAGGAATTGGTTTTGAGGACTTTCCGCAAGAGTCTTTTACAGATACCATTAAATTTAAAATTAATAAAATAGTAAATTGCCGAAAAATTTAACCTAACAACCTAATGGTTCATACATTTTATGTATTTTTTCATTTTCTTGTCAGATACTTACAATGTTGAAAAAAATGTGTGAAATTTTTGATTTTTATTTCTTGTTAATTCTTTTTTTGTGTATATTGTGTAGTCTAGCAAGCTACATGAAATAGCATCAAAACAACTCGTCCTAGAATTTAACGCAGTGTTAATGACGGAGTGGGCAAGCACTTGATTATAGGGAAGGTGGAAATCTAACTGGTGGTGAACTTTCGCTAAATGTTTGAAGTAACGTGTAATTTGCGCTGATGGGGTTTCGGTGTCTGACATGCTTTTTCCTGTAAACCAGTCATAGAGTAATTGTGGCTTCTTCGCAAGAACGCAACCAGACATGTCAGTCTTTGGGTAAAAAGTCTTTATTTTTTTTACGTAGAAGTCTGTAGCTTTAAAAAATTTGCAAGAAAGAATTTTTTTATAAAATACCTGCATGGTGGACATGTTTGAACAATGTCTCAGAGGCACACATTCTCACATTTCTTTGTGGAGCTGTCAGACAACCGTGTGATTAATTAGCTACATTTTTACTGTCATAGGCCTTAATGGGGGCGGTGTTTATGTGTGTGTGTGTGTGTGTGTGTGTGTGTGTGTGTGTGTGTGTGTGTGTGTGTGTGTGTGTGAGAGTGTGTGTGTGTGTGTGTGTGTGTGTGTGTGTGTGTCTCCAGAGCAGTTACAGTCAGCCAGCATGCTTTATTGAGCTCGTTGAAAGAGCAGCAAGGTTTTTTTTTACAGCTTTGTTTGAAGGCTTGTTTGACTTTGCTGAAATATCCGAAGCCATTTACACTCCGGTGGTGATTCTGGTATCGCTGTTAGACGGTATTGTTTAGCGCTCGGATTCCACGGAGCGCTCGCGGAGAGCCGGCGAGCACAGACGAAAATTAGTCCTGCCTTTTTATTATGTACTCCGTGTATCCCACATTAAAGGCGAACAGAAAGGCAGTCTTTAAAAAAGGATGCATGGTACGGTGCGGTGCGGTGCGGTGCGGTTTGCCGGAGGCGGATCTGAACTGGTGGCGCTGGAAAAGCCAAAGTGAGCCTAGCCGGAGTCTCACGTTTATAGAAAATGGTAATGGCAACGTTTCTAATTAGGAAACGTGTGGCTGTAAATCTTACGCCGAGGCCTGGAGAAGGCCAAACGGAGTGTGTGTGTGTGTGAGCGAGCATCTGATCCGTAGCTGATCCTCCTGAACTTTTCTGCACTCACTGATGTGGCGGCGCTCAAGATTCCTTGCGGTTTTATATTGTTTTGGGTTTCCGTAAAAGCAAAGCCCTTCACTGGAAAGCGAGCGTGAGAAACGCAGGATCCTCATGCTCCAGTCTCACCAGATCGATTTGTTTTGTTTTTTTATGTGTCTAAAGTTTTGGTTTGACGTGAAGTGTAGGAAGGAACGAAATAGCAATTTATTTTGCTTCTGTTGTATGAGGTAAATTTTTTTTTTTTTAAATCACCTCACAATGCAGGCCTTGTCCTGAAGATTTGGGCTTCTTCTCGGCACACTGAGCGGAGGAATGGAAAAGATTATCCACAGGAATGTCTGGGGTGCCCTCAAACCCAGAGCTCCTCGCGAGCGGCCAATAGGAGAGCCGGGGCGAACAGCAGGCTAATTTTTTCCTGATGAACTCAGCCGCCTGCTCCATAATGGGTTCTGATTGCCAGCTCTGAACTCACATATGGACCATGTTTGGAGAGGCTAAATTGTGCGACCTATTCGGTATTGGGCGGGGGGAGCAAACGTTCGCTGGCTCGGCCTTTGTTGTTTCATTAGAGCAGGTAATGGACACACTCTGGCTCGGCGTCTGAGTCTCCTTTTCTATCCTCCAGGTGTGCTTTTTTAATAATCGCATTTTATTGACATCACTCTGGAAGGAGTTACACCCAATACCCAACCTTTTTGCCACATATATAACTGGCGTAATTGTCTTGCTTGTGCTTCATGGGTCCCGTTGCCTTCAAGTAAGTAGTGGCTTCATAAATTCTGGCAATTAATTTGCTGTTTATTTATCGTCTTGAGTGCTCCAAGAGAGCACGCCTGAATGTAGCCTATAAATTTCAAGGCAATGTGGTCGACACGAGGGTATTTTTGCTCTTTTTGTTTAAATACTTACGCTGAACCATAGACCTTCAGTAAAAAGGGGGGAAAAAACGGCATGTGGTTAAGCTCCAGCATATGTGATCCAAGCGTGTGTTTGTAGATCTTGTGGTCACGGCGGGGGAGGGGATGCCGAAAGCTGAGGGGAGTTGTAGCAGCGGCCGTTGCCTCCGTACAAGTTCTGGATCAGGGTCTCAGAGAGGTTAGGGGTCAAGGGAAGAGAGCTTGTTAGCTTTGACATGTTCCACACTCCTCCGATTTTAATTGGCCTTAGCTGTTGTACACGTACTCCCTTGCAGCTTCCTGTTGGCCGTGTGTTCAGAGACGATTACAGGTCCTGGCCCTCTCCTCCCTTTCAGATTAATCATCATCTTCATCCCACACAGAGGCTATTTTAATACTTTTATTTATTGACGCTACTTTTTAAAACCAAGTCGGAAAATTTGGCAGGACGTTTCCGGCATTTGGCAGATGTCCTTATCCAATGCAACTGATTTATACAACCGAGCACTTGAGGGTTTAGCACCTTGTTTGGGGCCAAACTTAGTGGTGCTGAGATTTAAAATTATAACCATTCGATCAGAAGTCCAACACCTGAACCACTGTATGTTTTGAGGTCCATTCTTGAAACGGGTGATTAACGTTTCCAATTCTCGTTTTTCATTCATTTTTGTAAAATAATAATCCAAAAATAATATATTTTTATTTTTGTTTGTGTATTTTTATTTAGTTTAATGCATTTATACTTAGCACAGCAAATTCTGGGTCGTTTTGTTAGTGACATTTATTAGGCTTCATGACATACGAGTTGAGGTAACGAAGAAAAAAGAGATTATTATAATTATATCTGATTTTATTATTATTATTTTTAACTATAAGAAAGAAAAATGAGAGTGAGTGACATGTCCTTTAAGTTGTTACACACTTTTAAAAAATGGAAAAAGTACTTTTCTTGGTAAGCTGTATTGTTTTGTTCTCACAAAAATTCTCACAAAGCAGCTTTTACAGAAGTTAATAAATTTCGAATATAAATCTTACCACCATAAACGAGTTCCTAAAAGTGTTCCCTAATGAGTGACCCGGTGGTGACTGTGGCAAGGAAACACTTTCTGAGGAAAAAATCTTGAGAGGAACCAGACCCAAAAGGGAACCTATTCTTATATGGATGACACCAAATGTCCATTCATCATAGTTGTTCATTGATGGACGTTTGTTGCCCCATGCTATTATTTATAGCTTTTCAATACCACAAAATGGATAGAAATTGATGTATATTTACTGTGTTGCCCTGAGCATTAATTCAAGTGAACATAATTCTGTGTGCTTTCTTTTCGAGGTCAGGGTTTAATGCATTAGGTAATTTGGCTGTGATTCACCCCAACAACTGGAACAAGAGTGGGTAGAAAAAGTATGCTGACCAGAACATTAGGTCAGACTGTTAAAACATGTTCAGTTCATAACGCACAACCTTTTGTTCGGTCAGATACGCCTGTGTGGAGAAGGCCATGAAAATCGCTCTTAATGCTATAGTTTGCAATGGTGTGTGTGTATCTATACTGGGCAGGTCAATGTGCTCATGTCAGGTCGCCCCATCCTCACTTCTCTTCCAAAAACTTACTGTGATTGTCTAACATTTGCCAAAGAGAAAGATGGGGGCCAAGCATGAAAAAAGCCAATGTAAGAGAAATGTGAGTGCTTCCTTTGGCAGCGAGTGACAGCAGCAATCCTTGGTGGCTTGGTCAAGGGAATTCAGTGAGTCTAAGCCTTTGATAACTCACTGAGCTTTTAATCTAGCCACAGCGTGCCACCATCACAGAGAAATGCTACTGATTGCCATGGCTTGTCGGCCAAGCGGGAGGCTTTCTGTACCGTCCCTGCTTCTGCAGTATGAGCCCCTGGCATAGGAGCCAGGAGCTAGCTTTCTCAAGCTCGCCTGCTGTCTTTCCCGCTCTTTGAGTTTCTGTCTGTCTGTCTTTTTCTCTTTATATCTTTTTTCAAAGAATCAGTTGATTCAGGTTGACTTGAGATAGAAGGGTATCCGCGAGAGTGGAAGGGAAAGTTTATAGGACTGTGGTGAGACCTGTGATGTTGTATGGTTTAGAGACAGGGTGGAGACAGGGTAAAAGACAGGATGTGGACATGGAGGTAGCAGAGCTGAAGATTGTGAGGTTTTCGTTAAAAGTGACGACGATGGACAGGATTAGAAACGAGTTTATTAGAGGGACGGCGCATCTAGGACGTTTTGGAGACAAGGTGAGTGAGGTGTGATAAAGATGGTTTGGACATGTGCAGAGGAGAGACATGGGGTATATCAGTAGGAGAATGCTAATTATGGAGACACCGGGAAGGAGGAAAAAAGGGAAGACCAAGAAGGAGGTTTATGGATGTGGTGAGGGAAGACATGCAGGTAGTTGGTTTGAAAGAGGACAGATGTAGAGGACAGAGGGGTTTGGAGACGGATGATCCGCTGTGGCGACCCCTAATGGGAGAAGCCGAAAGAAGAAGAAGAAGAAGTTGATTCATGTTGACTCTACCAACTCCATGGATTCAGTCTGTTTTTGTAGTCATCCACTGATCTTTCTTGCACCTATATTGGGGACAAATTACATTCACAGACTTTATTCCACAAACAGTAACCAGTATTGTGCTTACTTCCAGAGAAGTCGGCACTAAAATACTACTTTTATTTGTCTCAGGTGTGGTTTTAGGGTCTCTCAGGGTAATCTATGCAAAATCAGCAGTATAGAGTTTCTAAATATGAGTGTGCTGGGGAACAAACCCCATGATGTTTGCACATTACAAATAAAGTCTTTATTCTATATTAGTTTTATTAGTTTATTAGCTTTGTGGGCATTGCACCCATTCTGACTGATTGATGGTGGTCAAGAATTAATGAGCCCATAATACTTTTAAGATCTTTTACATTTCTGGCCATGAAAGCATTTCAGTCATAAATTTTTTTTATATTCGAGAAATTATGCAGTAAATCCTTGCTTTCTTCCTGTGCTGCATCCAGAGTTGCTTGGAAACATATTTGATAGCTTCTGAGTCACTCCAGAGTGTCTGAAACCCAATACAGGAATACTCCGGATTTCTGTCTACAATGATTTCTGCAAAAAATCCACAAACAAGAGCCAACCAGTGAATCGTGGCTATAATCAGCATCTTTTCATTAGGTGGAGAGTGTGAAAGACAGCAGCATGCTCAAAAAGCTCAGGTGACCTTTTCGAGACTCGGGGGAGTGTACATGGTGCATGTGGTGTCCAGTCTTGGCACATAAAGGAAAGTTCAGGAAGAAGAGAGAGGGTCTATTTTGACATTGAAGCAGGCTGACATGCTTGGAATTATGCGCGGAGAGAGGAAGGAGAGGCACAGGCAGAGCGAGCATTTGATCCAGATGCCACCAAAGCCGATCTCATGAGACGGAAGGTCAGCGCCAGAGCACCTGCTGCCCCACGTCGGGACCGTGACTGCATCAGAAACGTGCTTGAAACAGGAAAAACATGCCCGAAGCTTGACACATAACCTTGCAATCAGACTTCTGTAGGTTGTTAATATGGAGCAAGGCATGCTGGGATGTAAAGGGTTAAGTGCTCACAAGTACAGCTTTCCTTTATGGGTTGAGGGTTTGTATAGGGGTTGTTTACTGCTAGGAAACGAATGGAAATTTCTTATTTAGGTCTGCCGCTGTTTGGTGGAACACTGCAGGGAGAAAAATGTCAAGTTGTAAATGTACCGGAAATTTTGGCACCTTTCTGGAACTCTGCTTTTTCCACTGGCTACAAGTCAGTGCAGTCAACATACCAAATTTGAGATTGTTTTGTACTGCACAAAAGCAGTTTGACCGTACAGATCTTTAACTGAGTTTTTGAAAGGTTTTCAACTTAATTTTTTTGTTCCCAGCTAAGCGTTGCGTTTCGTTGACAATTATGTCATTGGGCACCATAATAAGAATGTAGTTGATGTAACTGTTACTGAAAGAGAAAAAGCAAGAAAAATCCAAAACCTTAAGTTCTGCTTGTTCATATATAGGATAATTATTGTTTTTAAATTCTTGTTTTTTTTTTGCATCCAAACTTTTCCTCTTGTCTTCTTGCCAACATTTGGTCCACTTTCAAATGAACTCTTGCGAAAAAAGAAAACAGTCCATTAGCAACACATACCGCTCAAGCAAAATAACACAGGCAGATGCTACGTGTCGAAAAAGTGGGGCAGGGTGCGTTTGATTGGGTAAAAACAAATACCACAATGGCAGCTTGTTCTTGTGTTGCTACAGATATCGAGACAAGTGACTGACATGGCCATTTAATGAAGTGTACATGAATCCAAGCAGGTTACAATGAAGGAACAGGACTGTGGGAAACAGCGAAAGGACTTTCTGACATGTTGTGGCCTGTGTTTGGTGCTGGCTTTTCGAAATAATCAGAAATATAGATCTTCTCGAAAAAAGTTAGGGTGTAAACATTTACATTTTAAAGCAAAATAACACACTGGACAGTAAGTTTGCTTTTGACTTACACTGCATAATTCTGCACTAGTGATGGAAATTGCCTGTCTTTTGTCAGTGAGTCACATCATCTAGCTCAACTCACAAATATGTAATGACTCCCAATCCACTCGTTTCCTTTTTGTTCCAAACCGAACAAACTTTTTTTTTGATAATTTGACCTTTGAGAACTTGACAACATGAGGGACGTGTCAAAGCCATATCACAGCTCTAAACGACTGTTCTCCTTTTTTAAAACGTGCATTCTTTGTAAAGCCTCGATCATATGCACACCGGTTTGCCTGGACGTATTGTTTAATCATTTTCCCACTATCACGAGTGTGAGAAAAGTGCGCTATAAAACAAAATCCCTATTATTACGATATGGGCTTCACTTTGAGCTCTATTTCTGGAAATGTTCTTGATTTCTGAGTCTATAAAATATGCCATATGGTGCAGTTCCTCAGATAACAGCTGCCTCGCCAGAGCTTTAATTCGAAGCCCTTCTGAGACCGAGTTTTCCTCTCTCGGAGACTTCTCACCTTCCACGGCTGCCAATGTGTCGATGATGTCTCTATTAGTGAACCGTCATTTAGGCAACTTTATAGCACGGGGTTGTTGAATTTCTCGAATTTGATTGGTCACAAGGTTTTGATTCATTGCATCTGACTGGAAACTTGAACTGTATATAAGAGTAGCAAGACTTAAATCACTGACACTCCTCTATAAATTATAATTAGGGTGTAGTTTTTTTGTTTTTTGCTTTTTTTTGAAGAAGTCTCTAGTTTTAGAGCATTGTAGCAGTCAGAACTAAAGTAACACAACAGGACGCATCACTTTGGAATGTGTAAAATTGCTCGGTCGTCTCATGCTGTATACAAGATGAGCAGCAGGCCTTTGCTTTTGAATATTCTCCAGAACGCTTTGTGCAGTTTCAACTGCAGCTCCTGGATGCATCGGGTTTTTTTTCTTCTTCTCAGACGCAGCAGCTGCCTGTAACCCAGGACGGTAACGCTGTATATTTAACGCCTCCGAAGCCATCTGTCCCGCCGTATTGTGATCCGCTCCGGACATGTGTGCGTCCACTATGTTCTTATACAACAGCACGAGGCCGTATCTTTTTATAGCAACGCTTCATCTGACACCACCACTCTCATACGCTATCGCTTTTTTTACGTTGAGCTTTCGATAATTATTCAAAAGCAGAAGCTTAAAGATGGTGGAATCCAACACCCATCGTGATCAGCAGCCGTGATCCAGCTGCTCTTCTGCACAATCTGCTCTGATACATGACATATAAATGTGTTACACACCCCCAAACACATAGACACAGACCGCGTAATCAAAGTGTGAATCTGAAACAACTATTACCTCACATTTTCAGTTTTTTAACGCTTCAGCAAGACAAAAACTTGCTCGCTGTCTTCAGCTTGAGGTCTGAGTTAAGCCGTAATTGACTTCTTTCCAAACCAGGATCTTTGATGGAAAAGAAGAGGCACTCTTGAGATAATCAAGTGTTTCCATCAGGAAATCTGAAACACCAAGGCTTCACATCGTATCTGTATAATCAGAGCAGAGACGCCCGAATTAACGCCCGTAGGAAATCTTCACGCTTGCCCTTTTTCCCTGCTTCTAACACGTCAACTTTGAAAACAAGAAGTTCACTTGCTATCTAATAAATAAATCCCACCCACTAACAGGTGTCATGATGAAGAGATAATCAGTGTTATTCACTGATATATAAAGTTTTGTATGAAAAGTGGGAAATAAAAAAGGGAAGAAATTTTTTTTTTTTTAATTTATACTTTTTGTTTTATATTCAGAAAAAAATGTATATTGCAAATTAAATTGTATAGTCGATCTGGTTAAATTGGGAAAAGAAATATGGAGCAGCTTCTTGTCTCTTGTTAGAGGTCACTAATATTACAAGCATATGGTTGTTTTGCTTATTGCTTAAATAGCTGTTTTAAACATTGAACTCTATTGAACTAGAAATTGAATTGTTTTTGTGTTTTCACTGTTCTAGAAGCATCACTGAATTAGAAATCTGCATTAGTTTACACAGATTACATTGTCATGTTTTCTATTTCTTTATTTCTATATATTATGAAATCGTAAATAAGAGCAATTTTGGCTTTCATTTTTAATGTACAGTGGAACCCCGTTGGACGAGCATAATTCGTTCTTGAAAATTGCTCGTAGGTCCATTTGCTCGTACGTTCGAACTAATTTATACAATAGGAATGAATGTAAAAGCGATTTAATCCGTTCCGAGACCTCATTCGATCGCTTATTTCTGCACTTCAAAAGTATTTTTAGCCAATTTTAACAAACAAATACATCGCAAATGACCGTAATTTAAACATAATTGAACACTTACCCATGTGGTAGTGGTTGATTGAGAGTGTAAGACGCACAACATGCTCGTAACCTTCTTGGTTTCAATGGTAATTTGATTTACTTTCGTTTTCACAGCACCATCACTGATTTTCTTGGGAGACATTTTTCAAGATTTCTAGTGAAATAAAAATATAGCGCAAAAAAATTTTTTTTTTGCTGCACTGAACAACGAGAGCGACCGAGCGATACGTCATCAACTAAGCGACTGATGCGACCCTCAGCATGGGTTTGCTCATGCTTGCGAAATTTGCTTGTGAAATAGGCTAAAACTTCGCTCGTATCTCTGTTTGCTCGTACTATTAGTTGCTCATACAACAGGGTTTTACTGTAATACCTTTTGGAATAATGCAACATTTACTTATAACCCTCAAACTTGTTTGTTTTTTGGCCCTTCATAGGAAAAAATATTTTTTGTCCACCTCTAATCTCGAACATTTGTTCATATCTGTAAGTCGTCGCGCTATAGTGCCGCAGAAAGCTACCTTTTCCTGTAAGCTCTCATGGGTTTTATGTTCCCTGTTGTTTCTGGAGTATACACTCGTCGCTAATTCTGTCTTTCAGACTCTTCTTTTCCTGTTGACGATGTGCTGGTGCAAGTCCAAAGCTCACATTTCACACAGGTTAGATATCACACATCAAATCTTTGCTAACGCGCAGCATAAACACAATTATGGCAATGATAATGTCTTGATTTTAAACCCGGAACTGCTATCAGACATGCAGTGATCTGGATGGACTCTCTAAGGGTTTCTTCGCTCATTTTCTCTAAAGGAAGCAGAGATTTGTATCATAGAGGTTTAGCTTGAGAGCGCACAGAACATATTCACACTCCATTCACTTGTGTTGGTGATTTTCCCGTTTGTTTAAAAACAGAAGGAACAGGCCGATGAAATACGAAGTGTTCGTATCAACTGCTAGTAAATAATATCCTCCTTATAGACGTGAACGGTGGGAATCGCACTATTGTGAATTCCACTTTCCCGTCTAGCGTACTGTATATGAGCGAGAAAGTGCGAGAGGGAACGATCATGTGGAATTCCTGTAGGATGACTGTGTATTTGTTTCAACAGCTCCATGTTTGCTTGTAATCCTCACTCCTGGAGTTTGCATCCCGCTGCGTCTCACTTCAGGAAGAAAGGGGCTTCCCACTTCCTGTTTGCGCACAGGGAGAAAGGAAAGGTTGAGAATTCGAAGGAAATGTTCCCACGTACATGAAAAACACACTCGCACAAACTCCAAGGATCGGCCTAGCCGTCAATTCTTTTATATATATTTATATAATTATGAATATATTTCTACATGACCACAAAGGAATAGAAATCTCACTGGCATGCTGTTATACAGAAATGGTAACTTGTGCTAGACAGAATTATGTTTGCCAGTTTCCGTTTCTTGCCCAAAGTACTTTCACGTAAAATCACACGGTTTATTGCTTTTCCCACAGCCGTTTGCCGAGGCATTTACAAACGTGCACACACACACACACACACACACACACACACACACACACACACACACACACACACACTAAAGTGTTAACTTAGGGTGCAGGTTCTTAGTTTCGAAAATACTTATAAGCATGAGGAAGAATACATGAGTAAGAATAAGTGCATTACAGAAACCCACTGACTTCTGCAAACACTGCGTGTGTCTATGCCTGAAGGGCGAATACACTTTACACAGCCGTCCTTGCATTTCCCCCCCCTGCATTACTGTAAATCCGCCTCCTTCTTTCATCATCGTTCATCCGTCTCTCTCCTTCTGCTCGCCACTTAATCGTGAAGTCTCATCACACATTGACAGAGAAAGACAGTGAGAGAGAGTTAACGTTTTCAATTCCACGCCGAGGTCAAGAGCGATCGCTCCGATAAAGGCGTGCGGTGTGAACCGCACAGAGGCCTGTAGATTACATTTCCCTTTCAAGCCTCATCATTGTCTCGAGCGCCTGGCTCCTGCAGCCTTTTGATCTGCATGATTTTTTTTTTTTGTTAAGCGCAGATTAGCGCTGACCTTTGCTTTCGTGACTGATTCTCGTTTATCTCGCGTTATTGCTCAAACGTTTGACGCTTTGCACTCGGAGCTCAACAGAGACACGGGAGGCGGGTTTTCACTTCCCTCGACGCTGCTATTTATGAGCGAGGACGTCGGACGTGGCGGAGGTCAGGACTCCGATTAAGCTGTGACGTTTCTAATGTTCTACATTGCGACTTCTTTTTTGTGACATGACTTCTCAACGCATCAGGAAAAGGCAATGGGTTTACGTTTAGTGCCGAGTGCGTCATATATGCTAATGCAGAGCAGGATTTTGGTTTTCATTCACCTCGCAAAATCTGCACATTGTTACACATTAATACAAAATATATATATATTTTTTTTTTTATTTATCCTTTCAAAAATTTTCCACAAGACGCAAGCTGTAATAACACTATTTACACAAGTTTACACACACTCGATTCGTAATACTGAATTATGTTTTGTTAGACAGACAGACAGACAGACAGACAGACAGACAGACAGACAGACAGACAGACAGGCAGACAGACACTCAGACAGGCAGACAGACAGGCAGACAGACAGGCAGACAGATAGACAGACAGACAGATGCAAATAGTAACCTTGATACTAGGATAACCAGCATCTTCTGCACGTTTAAGGACTCTTAGGACTCGTAGGACAACTCGAGGGACTCACACGCTCTCACGTGATTACAAAAGTTGCACATTTAACATACACTGTCGCTCAAAACTCCAGCATGATACGAGGAAGTGTTGGTTGGGGGCTTTAACTTTTGAACAGAATAATTAGTGTCAGTTATGATGTCATTTTATCATGTCATCATCCCTCTTATTATGCAATGCTCTTGTAAACATCTGGCAACCCATTACTCTTATTTATTTTGGAAATCACGCAGTTTCGATAAAGATCATTCATATTATAAAAAGAAAGTGGGCGGTGACGTTATGTAAAAGAACGCGCTTGTTGTGATACGTCATCGTTTCCAGAATAACGGCTCATCTAGAGGGATCTGTAGCAAGTTTGATGACATTAAGACGGTGTGCTTGTAGAGAAAAATGATTACGTACACTCCTGTCAATCAGAAAAATGAGCCAATCTTACGGCTCCGTGAGCTCGTTTGTGTACGTTGGAAAGGGCAGATAAAAGCAGTCCAAAAAGTTCACATACCATGAAATGTAGCGCTTCAGCCAAAATTACGTTCTCCTAAGAATGTTCTTAAAATCCCACAGCGGCCCAATTCCGACTTTTTTTTTTTTTTTACGATGCCACATTTGTTTCCTATTCCGCGAATCAATTTGTCCTAAAAATCCGTCGTAATGTCAATTAAAAATGATTTGTAAAGCTACAGGTAGCGTGACTGGCTCTTGGAGAGTAAGATGTTATTCTTTTTTCATTTTTTTCCTGGCAGGCAATCCATCATATTAAGTATCACTGATTTTTGTTTGAATAAAAAGGGTGTGTGTGTGTGTGTGTGTGTGTGTGTGTGTGTGTGTGTGTGTGTGTGTGTGTGTGTGTGTGTGTGAAAGGAGTCTGAGGAAATATGGCCAAGTGTGTAGGCGTGTGAGGAGAGCATGTGATTCACAGCATATGTGTGTGTAAATGTGTGTACAGTATGCCTTTGACTCATTAGAGGAGCTTTAGCGCTGTGTGTAATCAGCAAGCTGGATCAGGTGGTGACTGAAATGTTTTCCAGTGAAGCAGAAGCTCAGGGTCAGATGGAGGTCGTGACCCGTGACCTCTGTCTCGTCTGTTTTTTTTTTTTCTCACTTAATTTTCAGTGCACATGTCGTATTTCAGAGAGGAGGGATGAGGTGGGAAGGATGGGAGGACGACTCCGGATGTTTCTCGAGCGTGTGGGAACGCACTGATAAAGACCGGAGGAGTAATCCCTGCTAAGATCAGCGCCTGAGACTGCGCCAGATATTTCTGTGATGTCGAAACGGGGTGTGTTCGATATCGAGGAAAGCCTGCTTGCTTGTGGGTGTTTAAGGCTTGAAATGCTGAGTGATCGAAATTCGCTCGTGCACCGGGAGCTCTCACGTGTTGAGCACACACACTGATATCTAAAAAATAGCATAAAAAAAAATAACTTTTTAAAAAACGTGACAGAGCTCAAAATAACTCCCATTGCGTAGCATCTGAGTCACTAATAGAGTTAGCACATAATTAGCTTCAGCTCAACTCACTCAGCATCACACTCAGGCAGGGGGCGTGGCCTACAGTTCAAAAGTACATATACTGATGCTTATGCAAGAAAAAAGCCAGTGATTTTGTACAAATTCAGTAACTATAACCTTTACCGCTTCGTTTATACATCGGAATGGTCGATTCTGAATAGTCAGAAAGTGTCAAAAAAATATATATAAATAAATAAATAAATAAATAAAATAAAGCTCAACTCAGCATCACACTCAGGAAGGGGGGCGTGGCCTACAGTTCAAAAGTACATATACTGATAATTATCCAAGAACAAATGCATGTGATTTTGTACAAATTCGGTTACTATAACCTTTACCTCTTCGTTTATACACCGGAATGGTCTATTCTGATTGGTCAGAAAGTGTAAAAATTAAATAAATAAATAAAATAAAGCTCAACTCAGCATCACACTCAGGAAGGGGGGCGTGGCCTACGGTTCAAAAGTACATAAACTAATAATTATCCAAGTAAAATGCATGTGATTATGTACAAATTCGGTAACTACAACCTTTACCTTTCCGTTTATACATCGGAATGGTCAATTCTGATTGGTCAGAAAGTTAAAATTTTTTTAATAAAAATAATATAAAGCTCAACTCGGCATCACGCCTACAGTTTTTGTACAGAAAGTATAAATGCTGATACTTGTCCAATAATGTCTAATTTCTTTTAAAGTTTTGTACAAATTCGGTACCTTTACGACTTTGTTTATACACTGGAATTCTTGATGGTGATTGGTCAGAAAGTGTTGTTTGTACACATTATCATCTCTGGAGTTAAAAAAATGATCTACTGTTAAGAGATAACAAACGTATATAATATGGAAATATGAACATTTGGTGCAAGAAGACATTTACAAAGAATCTATTAAAGGAGTCTCCATTGTCTTTACAGGGGACTTTGTGGGTTTGATCGAATGTTCTTAAAGCTTCTATAACGTAGGTCAGACAGGAGTAATTATAAGTGGATAAAAAGTACGTCTCTTTCTTTCTTTTTTTTTATACATTTCGTTGTAATATTTCAAATCTTGCGTTCCAGCACGGGCTACTGCGCAATCCTATTGATCTTGGACTAAAGGTTGCTCCTGTTGTAGCCCGTGATAAAGAATCGTGTCATTACTGAGGTGTGAAAGAAATGTCATTCTGTCGTTTGCTGAAATAGTGTAAAAGATATTACGTTTCTTTTTCCTGAATGTGTCAAATTTCATAAATGAAGGTGTTGCTAGTTTTACAGTGCATGCCAGTGTGAAATCTGTCTTTTCCTAACTGCTTTCTCCTGGCTCTTGTGTGTGTGTGTGTGTGTGTGTGTGTGTGTGTGTGTGTGTGTGTGTGTGTGTGTGTGTGTGTGTGTGTGTTTGTGCGGAGGCTTTACTGGAATTCGGAGCAGGACTTGATCTTGTTTTGCTGCTTTATGAGTCTGAGTGTAGCTCTGTAATTGAGGTTATGGGTGATTAAACTCTCCATGGCCCTTCGCAATCCCCCAGCCGGCTATCGCTCAGCGTCTGAGACGATCCCCTGCTCTCAGGGTATAATTGATTACAGTGTGTACTCACTTTTTACCCCCCCCCACTCCCACTTCTCGATAAAGCTGATTTAGGCCACATCAGCCGGTGTTTAGTGTCAGATCAGTCTGAAAAGGGAAACTGTCCCTCCTGCAGCGTGTCACACGACGACCTTGGGGGTGTTTACTCTGCTCCGGCGGGTGCCAGAGTGAGTTTTTTTTTAACAGTTTGGGAGGTCTTCTTTGCTTTTTGACTTTTTTAAGAATGGATTTCGGACGTAGTTGCGATCAAATTCTGATCTCTGTAGTGAGAAACACTACTATTTTATTGAAGATAGAAAAGAAGTACTTAATAGTAGGTTTGATTTTTGATTGTTATGGTGTGTGTGTGTGTGTGTGTGTGTGTGTGTGTGTGTGTGTGTGTGTGTGTGTGTGTGTGTGTGTGGGATGGGGGGGTGTTGTGGAGTGAAACGTGGAGGCTCTGCCAGGGGAAAGTGGTTTGTACGTGTTAGGAAATTTTCGTGACAGCTTGCAAAAGACTGATCAGCGGTTCAGCAGTAGTCGGTTCATCGAGTCCATATGTGCAGTCAGACCAGGACAGCTGTGTGTGTGTGTGTGTGTGTGTGTGTGTGTGTGTGTGTGTGTGTGTGTGTGTGTGTGTGTGTGTGTGGCCAATGTTTTTTTTGTTTACCTTGCAAAAATATAGATATTTCATCATCCATGGCAACATGGCTGTATATTAGTTCTCCATACACCGTATGGAACACGTGAGTGGCCGAACGTATTATTATTTTTTTTTATCCAAATCCCTCATTTATTCCCCGTTTGCAGTCTATTTTGAATGTCCTTTAATGATCGTATACTGTCGCGAGCGCCTGTGCACTTCTGACATCACAATTTTATATTATTTATATTAGTTTGTGTAAGACAAAAGCAAACCGTTCATATCGCTGACATGATGGAGCATGTAACAGGAGGATCTCCTTTCTTTCTCTCCCACATAAATCACAGTACTGCAGAAAAAAAAAAAAAAAAAAAAAAGGGCCTCATGACCGGTGTGGAAAAACCCTGGCCGAGGCCGAGCTTTAATGTTCTCCTAGCTGGTTGTGTGTGTTGGCGTGCGTCCAGCGGTAAGAGAAGAGACTCAGCAATCACTGTGTTTGCCGAGTGCGATGGATGGCCTTGTTGTATGTGTGAGGCCTGGCATTCAGGTGGGTGCCATCCCCATCCCCGGGGTTACGCCGTGCCCGAATCCTGTCTGCCCCAGAACGTCCAGGAACAGATCATAAGCCTGCTTCTGCAGCGCCAGGCCTAACACCTCATTCATCTGGTTTCCATATTCCACCAAACCTGCGCTCACATACAGGCCACAAATAAAACACAGCCTAAACGGGTCCCAGAAAATATAATCTCACTGATATACGATTGTGTGCAAAATTCTGATTGGTCAGATTTCATTTTCAACAGCAGCTCTAATACGTTGTTTTTTTTCTGTGGCAACAATGAACTCAGACATGTTTACGGCTGACGCTCCACACAAACAGATATATATAAAAAACAAGCTTTCTGTAAATATCATGTAATAGACGGCGTGTCAGCACTTTGTAACAGCCCGAGGAAAAGCTGTACGTTGAAAGAGAGTTTTGCGGTTTGGAGTTAAACTATGAGCAGAAGTACAGCGTGTCATTCTAATGGATATAAATGTAAATCGTTGTGGTGTAAAAGAAATAAAGCGCTTGAGGACGTTTTATTGCCATCGTGTAGTTAAAGGATTCTTCTCCTAAGTATTCGCCCTGTAGTGAAATGTATCCTCTGTCTCTGGGCTTGTTACTGCTGCAGAACTCGTAGCAACATGCTGTCTCTCCTTCTGTCTTTCTTGAATTTACTATCTGTCCCTCTGTCTCATTTCAATTTACTGTCTGTCTCACTGTCTGTGTCTCAGTCTCATTTCAATTTACTGTCTGTCTCACTGTCTGTGTTTCGGTCTCATTTCAATTTACTGTCGGTCTCACTGTCTGTGTCTCAGTCTCATTTCAATTTACTGTCTGTCTCACTGTCTGTGTCTCTGTCTCATTTCAATTTACTGTCTGTCTCTCTGTCTCACTTTTATTTACTGTCTGTGTCTTTGTCTCATTTCAATTTACTGTCTGTCTCACTGTGTCTCTGTCTCATTTCAATTTACTGTCTGTCTCACTGTGTCTCTGTCTCATTTCAATTTACTGTCTGTCTCACTGTGTCTCTGTCTCATTTCAATTTACTGTCTGTTTTACTGTCTGTGTCTCTGTCTCATTTCAATTTACTGTCTGTCTCTCTGTCTCACTTTTACTTACTGTCTGTGTCTTTGTCTCGTTTTAGTTTACTGTCTGTCTCACTGTGTCTCTGTCTCATTTCAATTTACTGTCTGTCTCACTGTGTCTCTGTCTCATTTCAATTTACTGTCTGTTTTACTGTCTGTGTCTCTGTCTCATTTCAATTTACTGTCTGTCTCTCTGTCTCACTTTTACTTACTGTCTGTGTCTTTGTCTCATTTTAATTTACTGTCTGTCTCACTGTGTCTCTGTCTCATTTCAATTTACTGTCTGTCTCACTGTGTCTCTGTCTCATTTCAATTTACTGTCTGTCTCACGGTCTTTGTCTTTGTCTCATTTCAATTTACTGTCTGTCACACTGTCTTTGTCCTTGTCTCCTTTTAATCTACTGTCTGTCACACTGTCTCACTGTCTCCTCTTAATTTACTTTTTGTTTTTCTGTTTCATTTCAATTTACTGTCTGTCTCTCTCTGTCTCACCTTTATCAAATGTATGTCTCACTGTCTCACCTTTATTTACTGTCTGTTTAGTTTCGGTCGTACTGTCTCACTTTTATTTACTTTCTGTCTCACTGTTTTTTACTCTCTTTGTATCGCTCACTCTTTGTCTCTCTCTCTCTCTCTCTCTCTCTCTCTCTGTTACCCTCTCACTCTCTGTGTATCTTTTTGTGTCTATCTGTCTGTCTCTCTCTTTCACGCTATCTATATCTCTCTCTGTCACTCTCATTTTCCTCATGATTTTATGTATAGTTCTCTTTTATTTTTCCTTTCCTAAACTCCATCAATCGATCCCCCCCCCCCTCTCTCTCTCTCTCTCTCACACACACACACACACACACACACACACACACACACACACACACACACACACACACAACTCTCTCATACCCTGTCCATCTTCCTTGGTGCTCTGAAACACCTGAAATCCTACTCTTGGGCTCTGGAACATAATTGGACGTGACAGACCAAGCTTTTAGGAACATGTTCACTCTCCAGCACTCAGCTCTGTCTCACTGCGCCAGTGTGTCACACTCTTGGCTGCAGTATGTCCTCCTTGTCCTCGTCCTGTCATCATCAGCACTTCTGTGATGGAGTGGTCCATGTTCTTTCCATCACTGCAGATATATGGTTATTGGACGGACAGAAGACATGCGTTATGTTGTAAAGATTCGGACATGGTTTGTCTAAAGGTGTATCTTTTTTTAAACGTCTTCATGTCCTTATAATCTACAGCAGGGGAAACAAGCCATATTGACATCCTGTCAGAATAAATCTTACTATCACTATAAAATGTTATACGTTTGGGGAAAAAGACACATGGTTTACCTTCAGTCTTAAAAAAAAAAAACCTTGGAGAAGAACATCGGGCTGGAAACTGGGACTGTGGAGAAAAAGAAGGATAGAGAGAAAGAGAGAGGTGACTAAGAGGGACAGAGATAGACAACATGAGGAAAGAGAGAAATGCAGAGACAAAGTATTTTGGAAAAGGAAGAATTCATGGATACATTTTTGCTTCCATGCATGGAGGACCCTGGAGAGTTCACAGTGACTGATGATGATGATAATGATGCTGATGGTGGGTGATGATGATGATGGTAGATGATGGCGGTTGTGATGAGGTGGGTGATGATGATGATGATGATGATGATGATGATGGTGTCGGAGCTACTAATGTCAGTCTTTTGTTTTTTGTCTGTAATGAATATGTATGAGTTTGCAGATGATTTATCCTTCATAGCAACATTCCATCGTGTTTAAACAAGCTTCTGATGGAACTTCATCAAGCTCCTGCTTGTGGGGTCCTGCTGGAATTTATGCATCTGTGTGTGTGTGTGTGTTGTGGATGTTATTATTCACTCCCTCTTCTTTAATGCTGATTGTTTGTCTTGGAAGCGGAAGCACCCCTTGGGTTTCATGTTGTTGTTGTTTGCATGTTGGGTGCCAAAGGGGGGGGACGCTGGGAGAGGATCACAGCTATGATGAGTTCCCCATCATGCACACCACACACACATACACACACAAACACGCATGCAAACAGCACACATAAGCCATTGCGCTGGCCCCCTGTCGAGGTCCACGCGATCCCTTTCGGCACTCTAGACCTCTTCCTGCTGCACGTACACACACATAGTTTCCCAGAGTTGCCTTCAGTACACTGTCCAGCCCCAGGAGTCTGCTCTATTATTTTTTTTATTTTTACTCGGACGCCCTGAAGTTTTTTTTTTTTAAACAGCCAGCCATTTGCGTTTCATTACCAAGTCCTTGAAAGAACAAAAGAATAATAATCAGAAAAGGGATGGGTGGGTTTGGGAGTTGGGGGGCGAGTGATTTCAAAGGCTTGTTATGTGGTTAATAAATTCTCCTTAAAGAGCTTAAATACTAGGTTTTTTCTTAAAATACTCTAAACGAGAACCAGCTTTTGTTTCATCCGTTCCGTTGTTTCGCCTGGTCCGAAACGTCGTCCTAAATCACACGCAAACGTACGCCGGCTCTGTGTAGAAAAAGAATTACACGTTTTATGGGCCGTGATATTATCTCCCCAAAGCAGCCCTATAAGGGTGTATGCGAAATGATGGAAAGAGAGAAAGAGCAAAAGAGAGAGACATCTGCTTTGGGATGCAGCCAAGGACACACTCTGACTCTTTTTCTCTCTCTCTCTCTCTCTCTCTCTCTCTCTCTTTCTCCCTCACTCACTCGCTCAGAGGGAATGTACTTCTTTTACACTAGCACCTGAATTATAGATCCCGTAGCCAAGTATAACAGTGCTGTGTACAAGTCTCACTTAGATACTGTTGCACATGAGTATGGAGGAATTGGCATCACGGCGCACTAAACACAATTTCTAGAAATAACTCGTAGCCTGCGGATACAAACAAGTCCCCACACACATGCACACACACACACATGCGCACACACACACACACGTCCTAAACAGAAAGTGACAAATTCCCCAGCGTGCCGTCATCGCGCTGGCGGTGCGATAATTGTCAGAACGAATCATGTTTGTTGTGTTGGATCCACAGCAGCCTCTTCCATACTGTCCATACAGCGACTACACATGTGCCCTCATTTCTTCACGTTTGAACTGAATGTGCATAGTGTGGGTTCGTGTGTCTGTCAGTTTTGAGACGTGCAAAAACCAAGCATCAGACCACCAGACTCTACTTATGACCTATAAATGAGGCCCACTTGAGTTACTTGAGTTAAAGTAGAGATGCACTCGGTAAAATGTGACTCCAGCAAAAGTAAAAGTGTCCCTCTTAACTTAAAAGTAAAAGTACAAACGTATTTGCCTTAAATATACTTAAGTATCCAAAGTACTATGATTTATTACAGCTGTAATGTTCCATTGTAAATTTTGTCACAAGACTCTTTGCTTAATTAACTCAAATGTGACTCTCAGCACACTGATCTATTAATAGAATGATATTAATGACTCAAACACTGATTGATTTCTATTAAAATGATCATGAGCCCAAAACCTTCTTTCAACTACTAAAAAAAAAAAATCGGCCAAGTGAGATCACGTGTGTTGTGGAGAAGATTTTCTTCTTCATTTATTCCTCTCTAAATGTTCTGCTTGCTGTTGAACTGACGCTGAACGGTATGTTCGTGCTAAGCTGAGACCACCAATCGGCAAGTTCACAACACGGTACGCTCTACTGTGATTGGTGGTTTAATGCGTGTTTGATCGCGTTTTTATCTGCTCATAAATAAAAAGGAACGACTGATTTCGCAAAATGAATTGAAAAATGCAGAATATTTGACTCTGAAATGTAGTGAAGTAAAAGTAAAAGTCTCCCCAAATCGAAATACTTCAGAAAATAATACATTCTATGAGACAAGTATGGGACACTAGTCCATTGCAGGGCTCCACCCACACACACACACAACCCTGAGGACATGTTTTGGGGGGGAATCTGATAAAATTGGAGAACCTGTAGGATCAACCAGTGTTTGTGATGTTTAGGATACTAATTACATCAGCCTTCTCAATCTACTTAAGCAGTAACAACATATTTCGCCTATCTTAGATTGTGTGTGTGTGTGTGTGTGTGTGTGTGTGTGTGTGTGTGTGTGTGTGTGTGTGTGTGTGTGTGTGTGTGTGTATAAATTAGCCTCTTTAGATTGCAGTATTGCTGTAAATTGTACATCTCGTGTTGGTGTTAAGTTTTGGAGACTCTTCTATAAGAGGAATAGCACGGAGCCTATTGCCTCGTCTACTAGGAAACACATATAATATGCAGACACAACTCTATCCTGACGTCTCTCATCACTGTAAAACCCAGCTCGTCCCCTCCAGCTTTATACACCAGGGATTGGGGTTTAGCAGAGAAAACGAATGCTAATGCCGCACTCTCGTGTGGACTTCAAACAGGTTGACTCAGTGTGTTGGCACCGCATTAGCTTCACGTAGCGCCGCTAGGTGCGGATGTTTCTCGGGGGACGGCTCCCCAGGTTGCCGCCTCTAATTACATCCCGTGTCGTATCGAGTCGCGGCTGTAATCAAGTTGGTATTGTCAGTCAGAGCAGTAGGGTGTTGATCCCTGACGTCTTCTCACTCACACATCCTGGTTTCTTTAGATGTAAAAACGAGCCTGAGATTACATCCAGAGTGCTGAGACGGCAGCAGGGAAGCAGCGAGAAATCGGTGGTGATCGGCTCGTTTTGTCGAAAAGATGCACGTGCGTCTGCAGGTCACGTCATGCAGGTCTGCCACATGCATGTGTCTTCGCAAGCTCGATTTATTTTCTTCAACAGTATAACAGATTAGATAGCAGGAAGGGTCGTGTGCCAGCGCCGAAGATGTTATCAGGAGAACTTGTGAGGCATCACATGCCTGGCAGATTTACAACTAGTAGGCCAACAAAAACCTTGTGTTTTTTTTCATTCACCAAGTAAAACGGTCATTTCTCCCTCCCAAAACGTGACTAATGAAATGAGCAGTCAGTGTATTACATCAAAGCCTCGTTACAGAAGGTCCTCCATCGGCTGGCCGCCCTCCAGGACAACATTAAAGTGAGCCAAAGTCAGAAGTGCAGGAAAGGGAAATTAATTGTACGACAAAAAGCCTTAACATCACTCACTGCTATTATGTGGCTCGTTGAAGCACGAGCTCATAGGATACCTCGTTTTGTGTGCGTCTGTGTATGTTTTGGCTCAGGCGAGCGCTCGTATCGCCTTGACGTCGATAAGGACAATTAGGCCATATCAGAGGAAAGGGAGCGATAGCACATGTAATCTGAAGCTTATCGCGCCAACTTGTCGGCCAACTGCATCTCCTTCATCGTTCCTTTTTCGCAAACGGGATCTTTATGTAGCTCAATAAACAACACGCAAGAGTTCAGTTGCTGCTAACCAATGCCCTGTGATTCACCACCTACATAGAATAGAGTCTTGGGTGGCCAATTCCTGGTGTTTTATCTTGCCCAAACACTTATCCCTCATTAAAGTTTTTTCCTCTTGTTGTGGCTGGAGGCCTGATAGCTCTTCAAGTGGGCTCACGCCGAGACAGAGGGATCTCTTTATTTGGGCTCACGTTGCAGTTGCGGTTCCGCTGTCAGCTTGCATCTCGTCTCGCCCCGCCTGCTGATGCACACTATTAAGGAGCCACTATTATTCCCTCAACCGGCCTCCCAAATCTTTGCCATCTGATGCGAGCCATTCCACACTGCACTATTTAGCCGTGCCTCTTAATGACTGTGTGTGTGTGTGTGTGTGTGTGTGTGTGTGTGTGTGTGTGTGTGTGTGTGTGTGTGTGTGTGTGTGTGTGTGTCCTTTTTTCTGCTTAGATTTCCTCCTCAGTCCTTCCAGTCAGATATCTTAATTAGTCTGAAGAACAGATGAGAAATGTGTGTGTTTTTTTTTTATTTTTTTAAATTGAGGACAGGATTGAATACCAGTGTCCATCAGGTTCCTCTAAAGGTTCTTGGACGGAGCACTCGACTCAAATTCTGCAGAAGCCAAGTCTCGCATCTTGCGTCCTCTCGAATACAGGGCTCTTTATACGTCCTCATCATTGCCTCTTCTGTGCAATCGCTTCCCGAGTTCGAGTAAACACATCAGCCAGGACTATTTACTCTCCGTGCCTTAACAGTGTGCACCGGATTAGCGTGTTTATACAAACACACGCAGCAAAGGGCTGATTAATACCACAGATGCTGTCTCATACAAACACATTTGTGTGTGTGTAATTTTCTCCCGCTACACACTTATCTCCAGTCTTATATTCACACGTGTTTTCCTCAGCGATCTGGTTTTTTTTTTTTTTTTTCGCTAATAGTTCAGATTTGCTGCACCACAATAAACACCGCCACTTAATGATGGCCATGTGGTAAATGTCCAATGAAGAGTGTGTGTGTGTGTGTGCACGTGCGCATCATTTTGGACAAGAGGTCTGTCCCCTTATACGCAGCATGAGGTCTGTGCAGGATGTTTGTTTCACTCCCTGGTCACTCATCATCACATTTAAGCAAATTTTCTTCACACAAACACACACACAGAGTATTGCTCCCCTTTGCCACTTTTAGGCTCTGAAGTAGCTTGCCCACTTGGAAGGTCTTCAGAACATGCTAACGGTTGCTAACGGTTCACCTCGCTGCACCATCCTGAGCTCCAGTAGCACACCAGCTAGCACCAGACAGCTTTGTGAATGACGCATTGTGTTACTTTTTTCACAAATGCGCAGCCACACCAGTGTGTTTTCACCGAGCCTCAGATTGAGCGTTTGCTAGTAAGCGTCCCGCTTTGGAAAAATGTATTCTTGTTCATGGTGCTGTGAGGAGAGACGTTTAGTGACTGGCTTTTTTTTTCTTGGACCTGCTGTAATGTTGAGCAACTTTTTTGTCCATTCGCATGTTTTTTGTTTTTTTTTTATATCTTGTGTGTAAACTGTAAAGGGATGATTATATAAAAAAAGAATGTGGCATTTTTTCACTAAGTGTTGTCAATTGACATAAGCGGAATAAAGCATTTCTGGATTTGCAGTTACGGCTAGTCCCAGAGTTACGATGGAGATGTGTTGAGATGACCCCCAAAAATGTAAGTGAAGTAAATTGGAAGTGAACCTGGCCTAGTCTACCAAGGCATCTTAGAGAATGATGATCATTATAGGGTAGTATACTGTAATTTGTTGATAATTTAGCAAAACAAGTGGTAAAAAGCACACCTGAAGCTGATGAGACTAATCAAAGAAAAGTTGATGAAACGTAGAGAAACAAGAGCTAAAATTGGGCTTTGAACCACCAAAACCAGAAAATTTCACGATTGAAATTAAAAAGTTTTAAAATACTGATTCCTTATTATCCAGTTGTTTGTTTTGGAAATGCATTAATGAGGACACAATGTGTGCTCCTCACTGCTTCTCCATAGAGACTGAGGGAGGTGTAAAAGTGAGCAGGTGGTAATGGACCCCCAGCTGGCGTCAGTGCTGGCCTCGGACGCCTGTAACATTCATAATGCACGAGCTCCGGATCACGAGTCGCGTCTCGGGTGGTTCAGTGCAGTGCTACAGGGGATGACGTGAAGCAGAGGAAACACAAAAACAGACACACGGGTACACACAAGGCTGATTTTTGTACGTTTTTTTTATTCAGATGGACGACTAAATCCTGAGTTCTCCCCTAGTCCATGTGGGTTTCCTCTGGGGTCTTCAGTTTCCTCCAAATTCCCAGTAAGGGAATTCTGTGTTAACATGCCACCAGATCATGAATACGTATGTTAATATACACAATATTGGCAAAAGTTTGTGGACACCTGACCGTAAAATTCTGATGTAAGTGAGAACAAGTGACTTCTGGAGTGTCATTCCAGTTTATCGTAAAGGTGTTCAATAGGGTTGAGGTCCGAGCTCTATAGCAGGAGATCTTCCACTTCAACCCATATAAATCATATCTTTATAGAGCCGACTTTGTGCACATCGTCATGCTGGGAAAGGTTTGGATCTTCTGGTTTAAATGAATAGAAATTTCCATGCTAACGCATCCAAAGACGTCTTACACAATTGCACACCTCCAACTTTGCTAGCAGTTTGGGGTCAGAACCACATATAGCTGGAAGTCTTGTTTACTTAAAAAATTCTGCTTCTGATTGAACGCTTCATCTTGCAAACATCTGAGTTCTAAACAGGGACGTGTATAAGAGCTGGTGCTTTCACATAGTGTCATTTTTTTTTTCGTTTCTGGATAAGTGTGCACTTAAAATGTGCATCTAATTTAATTTTTTAGAAAGAAAATAGAACAAATCAGTGGACTGGAGATCTTAAAAACCTGGAACCTAAAAACAACCAGTTTTTTTTTGGTTTGAATTAATTTTTTTTAAAGTCCCATGAAAATAAGTCTTGACAGGCGTAACACACTGCCGGTCTTGCTTTCCATCTCACGCAGGCTTTCGCTCCTGTGTTACTTTCATGTTCCTTAAGGGCTCTTGAAAGGCTTTTTTGTGTCTTTTGTCCTCATCTGAGATGTTAGAGAGGCTGCACCTCCTCAGCGCCTCGGCGTTAGACGCTCGGTAACGACTCGCTAAAAGATAGACTAATGTTCCGGAGGGGTTTGTGCCTCTGCAGATTCCATCTCCCATGACCAAGAGAACATCTCAGGCATGCAGAAAGCTATTAAGATCGCTTATGGACGCTTTTTTTTTTTTTTTTACCTTGATGTGTGGTTTGCCGGAATGCGAGACCGCTTTGTTGTCAGGGAGTAATGCAACCGGGTGAGGAAGATGAAACGAACGGCAACTTGTCATCACTCGATCTTCAACCTGTCTGGGATGAAACACAGAGTCTAGCACCAGTAGTTTGTTTTTTACATTCATTAGTCTGGCAGTCAGCATATTGGCTGTGTGTGTGTGTGTGTGTGTGTGTGTGTGTGTGTGTGTGTGTGTGTGTGTGTGTGTGTGTGTGTGTGTGTGTGGTCTGTGGGTGACAGAAAGATATGCAGGGAGTAACTAACACACACACACACACACAATACCCTCCCTTCTTTCACTTCCTGTTGCATTTTTTGATATATCATTGTGTATCTTGTGTGTGTGTGTGTGTGTGTGTGTGTGTGTGTGTGTGTGTGTGTGTGTGTGTGTGTGTGCAGAGTGTTAGTCAGACCCTGTGGTCTGTGGAACCTTTCCCATACCCCTATACTGCTCCCACACGGAGCCTAGTGTGAAATCAACACATTTCCAGAATGAAGACGTTTTTAGAAGAGAAAAACACTTCCCCAGGTTGTTTACAGTAACCTCCTGGCTCACACTGTAGCCCGATCCTGCTTAATTTTCCGCATCGCTGTCAGGTGTGTGACCAAAGGTCTGTTTTTAGTTCCAGTCCACCTTCTTCTTCTTCCCTTCTGAGGCCATCCATGCTCACATCCCTGGCAAGCGCACAAGTTGGAGGACTGCCACCCTTGTGGTGTTGCCAGGCTTGTGCTTTCTTATTTTATTGTCTCTTATCTGATCTAGGGAGCACATCCTGGGCCAGGTAAGAAGCTCCTGATGAAGCTTGCAGGGCTTTCTTAGACAGCTTGTAAAACACGTTTCGGCTCCCCAGCCAAACAGGTCGCGGGAAAACCGCCAGCGAGGAAAATATTTGCCGAAAGTAAAAAAAATCGGAGGTGAAGCTCTGATCTTGTTGACGCCTTTGTTCAGATTGAACCGAAATCACTGACACTTTTAAGTGTGTAGGTCTGTTTATTCTGGATTGAAGAAATCTGCACTTGTTAAAGGTGTAGCCATTGATTTGGCAAAAGCTAAACTGCTAATCTATGAGTTCACCTGTAAGGACTTCTGGTCTTTTTTATCTCGGATTGACAGATCTCTCAGATCTGCACCCTTGAAGGGGTAGGCATTGATTTCTCTAATCACTGACTACAAACGTATGGACTGCGATGTTACAGGAATGTAGTTGCTTAGTGGGTAAGATAGTGGACTTCTGATCAGAAGGTTATGAGATCAAATCCCATTGCCACCAGGTACCCTTTGAGCATCCCCTTAAACCTCAACTGCTTAACTCTTAACCTTCAGTCTGCCAAATGCCTAAAATGATCCTGAATAAAGAACCAATCTGAGACATTGGACTAATAAAAAAGGCAGCCATTGATGATGATGTCATCTAAATCTCCAATCACGGACTACACAGTCACATGTACTGCACAGTGAAATTGTTTATTCACATATCCCAGTAATGTTATGAAGCTGAAGTCAGAGTACAGAATCAGCCATGATACAGCAGCCCCGGGGCACAGAAGCTTAAGCTGTTCTACTCAGTAACGGGGTGGAACAAGGGTCTGATTGCTCTCATTGAATGTCTATAAAAAATCTATAAAAATCAAATCATCCAAATTTGCCAAAGATCTAAAACAATCCTGGTAGAAACACAGGACTAAGCAGGACAAAGGACAAACCAGAGCGAAGCTGACTGTTGGCATTGGGTCTACCAAGACCCCCAGTCCTGGAAATATTCAATACAGACAAAAAAGCATTGAAATTGTGCACATACCATTATATCTGCATGTGTTAATCATTCCATGTTAGAGCAGATTAGTAACAAGCTTGTGTTTCTGCTAAGAGTGACACAGCAGGCTCAGGAGAATACTGACCCCAACGAACAGACTGTTTCCCTGGTGGCAAGGAGAAGACCATTTACTGTGTCCCCCACAAGAGCTATATGTTTTGTACTGCTCACTGATTCCTCATCAGCTACATTATGTTAGACATCATATGACGTACTTACTTATACTGATGCAGACTTGTGGTGTGGGATTTTCTGTGATTGGGAAGATTATGGTGTTCAGCATCGACTTTTGGAATTTGAGGGAAACCTCAAAATGTGTAATTAAAATGAGAGCTTTTTGGATCCGTGTTGTGGAGAGTCATTGCTATGGATACCGGTATGAACGTATTTGCGGAAAAATACAAAACGTTTTTAAGAACTTTTAGATTTTCGTGTTCGTTTTTGGGAAATTTGAAGAAAAATAATGATGAGTCAGCATGTAAATCTAATTTAATGCTTCATAGAATCCGGACAAAAGCATTGGGACCCCTGACTTTTCCAGCCATATGTGCTTCTATCCCAAACTGTTACCACAAAGTTGGAGGCACACAATTGTATTGGATGTCGTTTGATGCGCTAGCATAAAATATTCCCTTCAGTTGAACTTAGAGACCCAAACCTGTTCCAGCATGACAATGTGCACAAAGCTAGCTCCATGAAGATCTAGTGTGCATGGGCTGGAGTGGAAAATCTTGAGTGGCCTGCTATAGAGCTCTGACCTTAACCTCAAAGACTTGTGGCTGAATGAGCTCAAATTTCCACAAGCACATTCCAAAATCTAGTGGAACATCTTCCCAGAAGAGTGGAGGTCATTTTAACATCAAATAGGGACTAAATGTGGTTATCTGCAGGTTCTTTTGGTGTCTTAAACCCTCTCCAGAACTGTTCACAATCATATGATGTCTCTTTTCTGAAGAAAGTTCCAACGTACTCCTGTGTACCGAACCAAATCATAGCACTCAGGCCTTTTCATCAGGGCTTAAAACACGATTAACAGTAGCACGCTTTTTGGCTGCATTCTCCTTTTCTCACACTTTCCCATTTCACCCACTGGCGTTTTCCTTTCCCCTATAAATCTTATTGCGTATAAGTGTCTCCGGATGTTTTGGGGGCATGTCAGAAAAGCTCAAGCGGCATGCTCAGAGTTTTTTGTGTGGATTTTCTATTTTAAAAGAGTGATCTCTGCCAACATCAACATTGACAGTTGTTGATGGCGCTTTTTTTTATCGGCGTTCTTCAATGTGGTTTGGGTGTGGCGTTTCCTTACTGTGTGCTGTGTGATGATTTGGAGGTGTTTGGAGAAAGTGATGTAGTGGAAGTGTTGGATGAGTAGCACAGCATCCCGTCTTTTTTTTCATCGCTTAATTTGTGCCTTTGGCCTGAATTCGATCAGCGGCCCTGAGATATGATGTCAGTCATTGTGGGGACGGAATGCTGCCGGACAGCTCTGTCGACTGAACATGTTGTGGTTCTCGACTGTCAGCTCGTTGATCGGTACATGCTCACGGTTCATATTTAGCTGTTTATGGTCCTGTGAGGATGCTGCACAACAGCGTTTGGAAAGAATGTTTATTTGTCTTCTGTAGTTCTGGTAGACCAATGAATTTTGGCTCGACTGAAGCCGAAGTATAGCGTGTGTCCTCAAGGTGGCTCGTGTAGGTGTTTCATTAGCATGTGGCATAGTCGAGCATGAATTAAGGCACAGAGTCTTGGGTATTCACTAAGGAGATAAATCAATGGCCTCACTTGCAGTTCTTAAGTTCAATGAAAACAAGACAAACAGTGGTGACAAAAACAAGTGGGTTGAAGAGCAAAAGTTTGGGCGCCTCAACACCATAGATAATGGCGCTGCACTTCTTATCCTCTTGTCCTCTTCAAATGTGTCTTCCTGTCTCTTTGTAAAGCTCACTCGTTGGTAGAAAAGGTCATGTATGTTTTACTTTACAGGGACACTCTGTTGCTGTTTGTAATGAGAATCTGGGGACAGGGTAGTATGATGGGGGGATGATTGTGCTTGCTATAACAGTACATATACTAAACAATTGGAACGATACAGAAAAGATTAGCATAGACCCTGTGCAAGGATGACAGTAGCTGTAATTTATACTGAATTATAAAGTATAGATTTCTTACTGCAAAACTGAATTTAGAAGTCAAATTTCAATATGACTTGAATAGTCTTAGAGTATCTGATCTGAGCAGTGCTTGAGTGTTTGAACTCATATTGAACGTAGGTTCAAGATGCACTAAGACACGTGTTAATAAAAAGCCAAAAACAGTTGATTTGTGAAATTTTGTTTCCTGGAATATAAATCAAATTGTACACCTCAACACTGCATTAACCAACAACACAACAGACTCTTTAACATGCCAGGAATGAACCAAAGACCAAACAAGTCAGTCAAAATATATATAATAAATATATAATACAAAATAGGAAAGCAATCTTTCAATAAGGGATTTTCAATTAACAAATAAAATTACAGTATCATGTCACAAAGTATAAGAAGCATTAATATTCAGTGGACAAATAAAATGGCGATACTCTCTACTGCAGAAATAGTTCACAACAGATAAAAAAAATATATATATGCTTGAAAAAAAATGTAAGATGGAGGTTTATAAGGAGAAATTGTATCTTACGTTAGGTGTTCAAAAATATGCTAAATTTGCATTGTGCGTGTACGATGCAATAGCTGATGGTTTGTTTGTTTCATTCCCTGCAGTGAGTCCAGCGAAAGTCCTGCGAATTTCCTAATCATCTTGTTATGGTGATTTCCGCTGCTGTAATACTCTGAGGGAATAACCAGTAGCCCTGAGCTACTGTAGACTGAAAAAAACATGATCTGGCACTTATTTTTCGAGCACATAATTTTTATTGGTACAGTGTCGTTTTGCTTGGAATGAAAATTCAATAAAGTATCACTCTATTCGATCTCTCCATTCACTCAGATGTGTGGACATCTCAGTCAGGAGCATAAGTACCTTCACCCTTTTCAGTATCCTTGACAACGTATACACAGTATCATGAGTGGTGCAATTTAACAATAATCACATAATTGTAATATAATATTGTACCATCAACCCATGTGCAAAACCATATCATGTGCAATATGTTCCTAGCACCTTTTTGTATTTTAAATACATTTTGTATATATATAATATTTAATAAATTTTTTATTACATTTTTATTCTATTTTTTGTAATCTGAAGCAGTCTCTGGCAAAAGAATTTCCTTTGAGATTGAAAAAGTTGATCTTTTCGTATCATATTGTATCGTATCGTATTGTATCAGATCGTATCTTACCAGAATACAGAATTGGGTCAGGTGATCTCGTCTCCTTTTCGTATCATATTGTATCGTTTGGTATCGTATCATATCGTATCGTATCAGATTGTATCTTACCTTACTTTAAACCAGAGCAAAAACATTTCCTTTTTCTTAATCTCTTACTCTTTGTCTTTCACAGAATCGGGTCAGATGATCTCGTCTACTCTGAGCTCTCCCACATCCCACCGTCCCATGCACCCTTCCCTTCTGAGCCCGACCTCCATCGGAGCCTCGGGATCCCTGCATTCTCCCATTAGCACACTCAGCTCGCCAATGAACGGCCTCGGCTCTCCTTTCTCAGTCATCAGCTCACCCATGGGCCCGCACTCCATGGCATCTCCCGGCATGGCCTATGGCCCCAGTGTAAGCCCACAGGTAGGTTTAGGCCTCTCTCTCTCTCTCTCTCTCTCTCTATATATATATATATATATATATATATATATATATATATATATATATATATATATATATATATATATATTTTCCTTTCATTTTTTGCTCCATGAATATGTCTCTATATTGTATTTAAAAACAATGTCAGAGCTTTATGCATGCCTGTGTCTTTTCTGAATTGCAAATGTTATACACTCAAGAAATGTTATACACTGTCTGTGTGTGAGTGTGGAAAAAATATACAGAAATGTTCAGCTCTGCAATGCTTTGTTTCCATTTCACATGATGCTGTTTATCCTGTAGTGAATAAAGCAGTAGCACATTAGATAACAGACGCTGTCCTTGCAAAAAAGGCTCAGTCCATTATTGTACATTATGCAAATGGCAACATTCTACAAAATGTAATCTAGATTTTGAAAAAAAAAAAAACTTTGTTTCCACTGAGAAGATTGTAATGTGCAGAAAAGTAGTGTAACGGTTATCTTTTGTACACCTACACACACACATCAGCTTTAATTCTGTCTCTCTCCTGTATACTATATCATGGAGATATATGAGCGATGTAAATTATTAATGCTTCATAGATATTTACTGGTGCAGCTACTACATTATTATCATCTGTGCAAATCCATTTGCTAGAAATCTGACAAGAAATTTGACTTCAGAATATGGAACAAAGCTTTTCAAACAATAAGCTACAGTCACTTAATGCTTAGTAGAGTGTTAGAGTCTTAAGATGTAATATAGAAACGCTAATAGGATTTGAATTTAGCTTATTATTTTATACTATAAGCGATTATTAGTCATTTTTGATGATCTACAGATACACTATATGGACAAAGGTTTGTGGACACCTGACCATAAGATTCATATATGCTTTATCTCTTTCTAGTATCTATTTGCTCTTATAATACACTCCACTCTTCTGGGAAGATGTTCCACTAGATTTTGTGGAGAATTGTCTTAATCTAGCCACAGGGGTGTCAAGCCAGGTAGTGATATTGGTGACGTGAGGAGGCCTGGGGTGCAGCCAGTGTTCACATTCATCCCAAAGGTGTTCATTAGGGTTAAGTTCAGACATTTATAGCAGGAGACCTTCCACTCCAACCTATGTAAAGCAGATCTTCATGGAGCTGGCTATGTGCACAGATGCATCGTAATGCTGCAACAGGTTTAGATCTAATAGTTCAAGTGAAAGTAAGACATCCAATACAATTAGGTGCCTCCAACAAAGTTCTTGAAGATCATGTGGCTGGAAAAGGCATCCCAATGCTTTTGTCCATATAGTGTATGTTTCAATGGAGGTATTTGCGAATAAAGAATCATACACAGTGAATAAACCTCTTAGAAATGTTTCATTTGCCCAATAACAAGCCATCAATTAACCCTTTGTATGTGTTCCTATAAATAAAGCATTCTCAAGTGCTCGAACGTTCTTGCCCAGGCGCATGTTTTGTTTCTCTGGAAATTTCATTTCGGAACTACACTGGATCCATTTTACTATAAACAAATGTCGTTTTGTTCAAATCAACAAACATGTTCCACCCAGAAGCCAGGGTTTACTTCGAGGCATCACAAACATCCTGAATGTGTTTTCTATCTTCTAAATGACTGATACTTTTTTTTTAGTTTGGAAAGCATATGTTTTAAAGTCTCACTATTACCTCTTTTATCATTTTGAAGACACATGCATGTTGCTTTTGTTCGTATGTAACATTCCAGGTAGAAGGCAAAAACACACAAGAATGCAACAGTGAATGACTGTAGGAAAGTTCCGTTTCCCAGATGAGTTTAAATTGGACACAACTTCTAACAGAAGAACTTATGTAAAACAGAGAACAGGACAGAAGATGTTAGCAGACTGCCTCACCCCCCACAGCCAAACATAGCAGTGGAAGCCTAATGGTTTCGAAAGGAAAAATGAACCAACATGGCTCCCATTCCATTCCCCTTCCAAACACCATGCAATTCCGTCTAGACTGTGACTGACTGTAACAAACTTCATCATACAACAAGACGAAGTGCATTTTTTATCGAGCAAACAGTGTTAATGTCTTTCTCATGGAATTAACCTGCCCAGTCACTGCACCTAAATCCTAGTCGAACTGCTCTGGGATGAACAGGATCACAAGACTGAAATCTCCAACTAGTAAAGAACATGCATGTGTCTCTCACAAATGATAAAAGACAAGTGAAAAGTGTTTCCGATTTTTTGCTTCCCATGCTAACAAAAAGAAATGGTTGAATGTAAAGAACAGTCTATGGTTGCTAGCAAGCATTAGCATTGTAACATTGGGTAATAAATGCAGCCATCGCTAATCAATTTAACATTTTGCTCAGTCAAACGATATCAATATTAATTAAGTTATTTTTGTTAAAAAAATAAATAAAAAATGTATGTGTAGAAAAACATTGTTTACTAGAAAAAGCCAAATTAATCAGGGTTTGATTATCTGGTTAACTGACAGCTAAAACAACAAACTTCCATTTTATAGAATCTGCATGTCCTAAACATCCGGGTTAGTGATTTATCCAGCCCTGATGCTAGTAGTGTCCTGAGATAAAACTGTAAATGCACATCATACCTTTTATTCATTTAGAGTTACACTAAATGTAGAGCAGTGTCTATAAAACAAAAGTTGGTTCCAGTTGTCATTGATGTTACAGCAGAGTTCTTTCACCAGCACCTCCTTTATTAGTGTTACTAAGAAATAAAGCCAGTTCCCCTAAAGACTAACCCTTGGCTACGAAACACCAAAACTGGAGACTCCATCCCTAAATGTTAAATAAACTTCTGAAATCTTTATCCGGAAAATGTCACAATAGCAACAATGATATGTTTGATAAATTGTACAATTTAAATGTTTTTACTGATATGCTTCCAATATGTTGGACAACTCTTGCGTTTGTTACAATAGAAACGATAACAAATTAGAAAAAAAACCCGACTTTGTCAAGTGTCAAATCCTGGATTGTGTCATTTCCAGTCTGCTAGGATTAAATACACTGATTGACCCAGTTAGCAAGTCAAATCTAATGACTTTTATTGCCATTTCAACCATATATAGTACAACCCAGGACCAAGGTGCTACATGAGACAACATAAAATAACAGCGAAAACACAAAAGTAACTAGGAAAAGACTGACTAGTGCACATAACAACATAACACAATACAACACAATAAAGTCCACCGAGCTAAAGGGGAGATAGCAAAAATAAATGGTCTATATAATGATAAATACTGTACATGTAAACATTTGTTGATAATTTAGCATCAGTTAATGGAACATTGCACTTGTCATGGGTCTGCTCTGTGCGGCCTCATGTTTAGTTCTTTCAGAAAAGGCACTTTCAGTTGTCACTGACTCTTTTTGGCTAGTAATGGAGTGTATTAAGAGTCATGAGGGCCTCTTGTCAACCCCGTCAATGGATAATGCACATTGCTAACCTTATCTTCCTCCGTTACACCTGAGACTCACTTTTGTTTTTCTTTGTCAAATGCGGGTTACTTTGTACCGAAGTTTTCATTGACTGAGAAGTAAAGCATTGGTCTGCAGGTGGGATGCCACCTGTAGCCATCTGAACAACGGGCCTTTTGTAAGTCTGGGTGTTTTTGAATGCTAGTAATTGATTGTGTGCATCAATTTACATTACAAGAGCTCGCAATATATCAAGAGGCCACACATAGATGTAACTTTTGTCGGAATGTAGGTTTATAGTTCTCAAAGGTTGTTTGCATTTTGGTTGGCTGGTTTTTGCAGGAATGTATGTAGGAGTGTTTTGTTAACACATTAGTTTAAATAGTCAGAATCTGCTGACAACAGTGTACAGTACGTTGCCAAATGTTCAGTTTTTCAAGTTTTTTTCCCAACACCTTAATGGTCAAAAAACAAACGTAACAACAAATTTACCAAGTTTACCCTTGAGTGTACCTTTTTTGCGTAAAGGTAGTCCCCGAGTTACGATGGTTCGAATTATGATTTTTTTGGTCTTACGATGACGATAACGATACGACAAAATTGTAAAAATATTTACATTTTTTGTGCAACAACCAAACGTTATGTAGGCATGCTGCCAGGATGTACGCATCTCCAGCCTTGTGAGCATTTTTGATGTTTCAAAGCCGAATTTTAGCTCTCCTTTTTATCGTCATTGTCGGACACTGAAACAAAGTGCACTGATTAGTCTTAACAGCTACAGGTGTTCTTCGTACCTTTGTTTCATCGGTCTCCGCCTTCAACTCGTGAACCTGCGCATGTCCAAGCGTCCACTACCACATACATATATTGTAAGGTTTATACATCATTTTATTACTATAAATTGCTCTGTTTTGCTAAATTATGTACAAAAATTTCTCAAATTAGTTACAAAATTACAGTATACTACCACATACTGATCACCATTCTTAAGGACTCCTAGGTAGGCTAGGCCATGTCTTGACTTACAATGTTTTCAAGTTACGATGGGGTCATCAGAACGCATCTTCATTGTAGGTAGGGGACTAGCTGTATATTCAACACAAGGTAAATGTAGGCAAACGTACCCTCATCGGTAAACTGGTCGTATGTCCCAATTATATATGGCTTCAATTACTTTTTAAGATGCATTATACAACCCAGATGAAAAGGTTAAAGGTCTATGGATGTAATTATTCTTGAGGGACACCATATCTACATAACAAGCCTGAAAGGTACAGATGACCAGTGTTCAGTTGCACTAATGTTAAATGCCACAGTGGCACAGCGCGGGTAGCATGTGCGGGTAGCGAACTCTCTGGTTTCATCCTACTTTTTGTTGGATGATTTTTTATTTTTGTTACTGTTTGTTGGAGCTTTACATGTCCATGTGGATTTACTCTGGTTTACTTCCACCTCGAAAAAAAATAACGCTGTTGTCATGAATCTGCTTACACGTTGTTCTGTCTTTCAGTTCCTGTCATGTGCTTTTGATTCTGTTTAATTCCTGCCTCCACCCCTGTCCTGTCATTAGTGTTTATTCTGATTGTATCCATTTATCCTGTATAAAGCCTCTGGTTAGTGTGACAATTTCTATGTCAGAACTTTATTGCGTTCTAGTTCATGCTAGACCCTACTTTTCATGACGACGGACGGATCCTGGACGCTGTACCACAAAGACTATACAGACTTGGAGGTGGATTGACTATGCAGGAGTCAGCACACTGTCAGCATACATACTGGGTAAAAGAGCTTAAGTTTTATTGCTGTCTTTACTTCACAATTAACATGCGTTTTCCACTTAGAAATTGTGTACAATGACATGGACCAGTTTAGCTTTGAGGGCACATTTGCGCATACAGGTAGTCCCCGAGTTATGATGGTTCGACCCTTGATCTTACGATGACGTTAGCGATACGACACAATTGTACAGATATTTAAGTTTTTGTGCGGCAGGCAAACTGGATAAAAGAGCTTGAGATTCTTTGGGATCTTTACTTCACACACTGCAAATTTACATGTCCCCTTAGGAAATGTGTACAATGAGAGCGTTAACACAGAACAGGTGGAAATGGAACATATCAGTATAAGTGTGTTAATGTGACGTCTTTGCGTTCCATTAGAAATGCCAGACTACAGGTCTTTTTCCTATGAGGCACTCATAAAAAAACCCTCTGATCTCAACACTGACTGGACAGCAGCATTGTGGCTTGGCCTAAATGGGCACACAATAGAGCTGTGTGTAGAAGAGGCCTGAGAAACACTGTTATGGCTTTGGTAAGATCAGACTGTGCATACAGCCAGAAGGGGTTTTCCCCCCACCCGTCTCTTTTTCTGTCTGTCTTTCATGAACCATGTACTGTAGCCTGGTCCTCATGTTTTCATGTGCGAGAGTGAGGTAACTGCTCACATTCTAAACCCTGCATGAAACACTTTTTTTTTTTATACATATTGTCTCATACCTTAAGCTGGACCCCAGCACAGGTGATGGATGTCGATGACTTTTTGAGCTGATGGAGGAGTCAGGCTTTGTGCTCGACACAAGGGTCTAATCATTCCCATACACACTTTCAAATACACACTGTGGTCACAGTAGAGCCTTTCATTGTCAACAGCCATGCAGGAAACTTGGCGACTGTTACAAATCTGAATGTAATTAATGCAATGTTTGTGGTTTGTTTCTGTTGGATGATGAAGTTCAAGAAAGAAACGGACATAAAGGGAGGAAAGAAAAAATGAAAAGCTAGAGAAAGGGACTACCAGGAGTTGGAGTTGAAGAATGTCATAGTAGTGGCCTGAATCTATACTCTTTGAGAAGTAGGTTCCTTTCGGGTTCTTTAAACTAGTGAAACGTTTCTGGAATAAAAACCATTCCAACAAATTTTTAAAAGGCTCCTTCAAAGCAACAAACCAGAGAAACCATGATGGTGCTAAATGACGTGTTGTAAAATCAGTTTTTTTGCCAGATATCCTTCATAATAATAAAATATAATCTCACAAAGGCAATTTTCAGCATCGTTGCATCGCTGATGTAATGATGAAAATCTTCCATCTGGAGAGCATTGTGATGTTTTTGGTCTGGATTTTTTCGAAGGCTGATGGTGGTTGCATCAAGTCCAATGTTGCGTCAGTTTTCTCCTTTTATATGAAACTAGTCACAAATGAAATGCTCAACCTGCCACTGCCTTGTAGTCCGGTTTTTTGTTTTGTTTTGTTTTGTTTTGTTTAGTTTAGTATTTTTTTTTATTCTTTTGGGTTTGATTACCATCTATGACTCCTTCTTTAGTTCAGTCCTTCATGATTCATTAGCCCGGGTTTAAAAGTTGACTGCAAGGCTTTGGTGCTGGGCCATAACCCCACACGTGGCGCTCACTTACAAAGACTAAGAGAACAGAACAGAAACAAACAGGCGTCGGCTGTAGTTCTTGACAGCCTCGACTTAGCCGTGTCAGTCGAAAAAATGTAATAATAAACTACAAACATTCTAGAGGTCATGCTGGGTCAGTGTGACATAATGTCTCTGAATGTTCTAGAAGCTTGAAATGATTTTTTACATATGGAACATGAAAAATTTCAGGTTAGTATTTGGTTATTTCTCTCATTTCTTTTTAACCAGTTGCTCCAAAATGGATCTAGTAAGGAAAATCAATATCAATTATGATTGATGGTGTGATGATGAGACCTGACAAGCAAAGTGAAATAATGAATTCTGATTATTTTCCAGTAACAGCATGTAGTCTCTGCTGTTGAAATGATTGATCAATCACCTTTCAACCAATCAAATAGGAGGATTCAGAGCAAGTTGTCATATCAGAGAAACTGGAAATACGAGAACACAGAGCAGACTTTAGCCTTGGCTGAAACGTAGTTGTAATGAAGAAAACATGTCGGTTATTTCAAGTGATCTTAGGGGTTTGTGGGAACTGGGGAAACGATAGAGCAAGCAAAAAGTCATCCCGAGTGTTTTTGCTCCAGAAATCTGGCGGTTCACCATGTCTTTGTCGGATGAAATAGTTCCACTCGGCCTGCTGCGCAGGGTCCGGAGCGGACAGCAATACGTCTTCGCAGTCCTGAGGGCTCTTGCCTGAGAGAGCGAATCCCTTTCTCAGTGTGCAGTTGCAAAAACAATAACTTACCTGCTATAAAATACACATTTTTCTCAAGGGGAGCGAAAACGTTTCAAACTGTACGAACGCAAACATCGCGTGCGCCACAGAGAGCCTTTTCAGCGCAATTCTGTCTAATGTACACTAGGAAATATGCGTGCCGTCTGGCAAGAGGGACGGAGCTTACAGCGGACGGAGCTCAGATCTTGGGAACTGCACGGCAGGACAGAGTGAGGAGTTGTCCATGCATTTATCTCTCGATCAGTCCGGACCATTTGGCGTCCATGTCTGTTAGCACCACAGCAAATCTACAGGCCGACTTGCTCCTTTTATTTCCCCTCAGCGTTCCTCCGCTCCAGGGGGATCCCCAGCCCGGCTCAGGCGTCTATAACATCCCTGGGTATTCCTGAGCCAAAGCTGCTGATTGGATATCAGTCTTTTTTTGTAGCGTAGGTTATTTGTATGGGTTATAATTAGGAACGCTGCTGGCAGGGGGACATTTCAAAGAGACTACTTGGCTATATGTCTGTGAAGGAATGGCCAGAATGTTAACTAGGGCTTTAACAATGAGTTTGCTCTTTTGTTTGTAATTACTGGATACTAATGTGATTTGAAGTTTAGCTTGTGTGTCTAATTGCTTTCCGTACAGCCATAGGAAAACTTCTAATCTCTTTCATTCTTGTTTTTTTTTAAGCATAACCTTGAAAATATCCTGTGTTTAAGCCCTGGATAAGCGCCGTCCCCTCCAAATTTTTTTCCAACGCTCACAATCGCAGTCGAGGTCAATTATTTAGTTTCTCGTCCTTGAATAAAAAAGTATACCCACACTTCAGCCCGATGATCAGTTTTCTCCACGAATGCACGATGAATACATAGGTTATATAACGTGTAAACGTTACGTCTTGCTGTAATTCGGCCAGTTGCTATGATACTTGCGCAGGATTGGATTCTCTTTAGTCGTGTCCTCGAACCAGTTTTTAGTGTTGATTCTGAGCTTCTACTGCAGTGATTACACAGAATAAACTAGAACACTTTCCACCCATTAAGATACATTGGAAAATAATCAGTAATCAGCGGGTGGTGCGATGCATTGATTAGTGAAATGCTTTATTCCATTTATAACTCGGTCTGACAACTGTATTAAAATATGCAATATTTTATCTTGGTTTTATTTTTCCAGTTTTGTGGATCATCCACAAAAGAACTACCACTTGCTCACCATCTTTTCCTTCATAAGCAACTGCAAAGCCGTCCTTTTTTCTGCAGCCATGTAGAATCCTTCTCCTGTGTTCGGACGCCGTTCTTGTCGCTCAAATTGTGCTTTTATTTATTTATTTTTACCAAATTAAAATGTCTTATAAAATGCCAATGCAATATTCAAAATGGCAGTGTATTTAGAATTAAAATTTACATTTTAAGTTCAGTGCAAAAGGGAAATAAAAATTTGATTATATCATTTACAATTTGCTATTTCCAAAAGTAGTTTAAATATGTAAATTACATGCAAATTTTGACACTTTATAAGCTGCAAAATTTAAATGTATTACTCAAATTGATTTGATATGTGTAACATGGCAGAACACAAATGGTAGCAAAATGATCATTCAAATGTTTTCTGTATATAACTACGTCTATGACAAATACACTATATTTCCAAAAGTATTGGGTCACCTGAACCTTCCTGCTATATGTGGTTCTTTTCCAAAATGTTACCACAAAGCTGGAGGTACTCCATTGTACAGGATGTCTTTAGATGCGCTATAGTGAAATTTAGCATCCACTTGAACTTGGAAACCCGAACCTGTTCCAACATGGCGATTCCCCTGTGCAAAAAGTGATCTTTGGAGAGAAAGCTCTGCTATAGAGCTCTGATCTCATCCCCACTGAACACCTTTGGGATGAATTGGAACGCTGACTTCACCCCAGGTCTCCTTACCTACATCAGTACCTGCCTTTCAAAACACCCTCATGGCTGATAAACACAATTATCCACAGAATAGGCACACTCCAAAATCTAGAGGAACATCTTCCCAGAAGAGTGGAGGGAATTATAAGAGCAAATTGGGACTAAATGTGGAATGCAACGCTCAAAAATCACACCGTACTTATGACCAGGTGTCCCAATACTTTTGGACTTAATTCTTATATCAATGATTCTCTGTTTTTTGGTTAAATACCACTTAAACAATTTAGTGCAATCGAAGAAGTCGTCTAAGCTCGCTGTTAAAAATAAATGTATTAAAACGAATGCATTAATCGAAACCTGTGATTTGATTATCAGATCTTCTGACCAATCAGATTCGAGCAAATTTAACTAACAGATGATTGGTCAAAAGAGGGTTTTTGTTCGGCTGATTTTTTATTTTTTTTTATCTTAATTGGAACGAAGCTTCAGATGAGAACGATTCTCGGAGTGAGCACCGAAGCACCAAGCCAGCTTTATCTATGTGCCAGGAATTAATCCTTGTTTTGATGGAAGACGTGTAAAAACAGACATACGATCCTCCTGCTGATACACAAATTCACTTGTGCGTGTATTTTTTTCTTTTTTTAATGAAACTGCCAGTTAATTAACGAGAAGCTGAAGTGATTTAACTTCTGTTTTCTTCGAAACATCTGATCGAGATCAAGCCTTTAATCCTTTTAAGGCGTTATTTTGAAAGAGAAGGAAAAAGAAAGTCTTCCATAACCAAACAGAACAAACATGGCTTAAACATCAGCCTGTGGCTTTTTCTTTCCTCTCACTGAGACACATCAGACTCACAGTGTCACAAGCTAAGCTCCACAATCACGAGTCGGAGCGCAGGAACGGAGCAGAGCGCTGATGGCAGTTTCTCGATGGAACTACAGCGAATCAGTGCAGGACGTTATCTTCGGGTAGGATCTTCTCATTGCAGAACCATTGGCGCCTTTATCCTCTAACCTTTATTTTGCGATCACAAGAATATGAAGAATGAGCTTGCAGAATTTTCTTGTTATAATTGGAGGACTATTTACGGAAATCAAAAACTGTCCATATAAGTTTTTTGGTTTGCAACAAATATAAGATGACTGCGTCTTTCATGCTTTATTTTGTCCTAATCAGATTTTCAACGGCTCATATGGTGGTCATGGAATTACTTTTTGTCTTCTGGAAGGTGCTGTATGTGATAAATCTGTCTATAAACATATATATATAGTTTTATCATGAGGAATGATTTTGGTAGAAATTTCTCTGGTATGACCAGGATGAAATACTCCAACTATCACTTGTGTGGTGACTGTAGCTTCACCAAATCAATGACACCACCACCATGTATTATTGATAAATTATCGATTACTTTTACATCACAGCAAATTCTGAAATGTGTTATAGTCAAGTTACAAGAATTTTGTATATTTTTGTTATTTGCTGTTGATCTGTCAGTTCTAGGCATTTTTAATTTCCTCATATAATTGAATGTATATGTATTTATCCCTGATGAGAAAGCCTGGGGCGGCTGTGGCAAAGAAAATCCCCCTTAGATGGTGTGTGGAACAAACCTTCAGAGAACCCGTCCTTATTTGGGTGACACCAAGAGTGTGTTCGTAATTTATCACATACTGGAGAGTAAGAAATATCCTGAGCGCCGGAGTGTGTGATTATGAGAAATGTCCTTTTCTCAAGTCTTATCCTTTCACTTGGATTTTGTGGAACCAGAAGCTCCTGAGCAACGTCTGTGATCATTCTAGATTCAACTCATGCCCGGGCCTTTAAATATTTAAGTCTTCAAAGTCCAGGGTCTGAAATCTTGAATTTTATATACTGTGTATTTGTGCAGCCACTGTTCGAATTTCAGAAACGTCCCATGAGTTGAAGTAATTGAGAGTGAAGGGTGGTGATGCTGAGCTCCTGGACCACCTCTCAGTGTGGTTTTCCAGAATTCCTTTCACAATCTCATCGATGGGGTCACTCTCAGGCTGAGTTATGCGTGCCAACAGTCAAAGGTCAGAGCTCAAGTGGGGTTATCACGCCCTGGGGGTTACACGCTGACCTTTGAGGTGTATGTGCTGGAGTCTTTACTCTCCTGCAGCGCTCAGCTGCAAAGTTCTTGGCACTCATTAATTTCGTCGTCTCCGAGCCTTCGTAATTAGTCATCACTCACAGACTCATCGTTCCTCTTCCGATGAGTTTGTGAGAGGAGCTCCGGAGTATCAGCTGGAAGATGGGAGTGTGTTTAGGACTGTTGGATGCAGGATATATAGGAGCCTTTGAAGTGTCCTTTTGAGGGAAGTCTGTTCTCCGGATCAGTAAGACAGGATAAGCTCCGTTAAAGCCCCTAGCTCAGAATCTTCAGTGCTTAGAGGTCTCAAGAATGCTGTATGGCTGCAGCATCCAGACGTTTCATCTACGTGTCCTGATTCTCACGAAAAACCCATCTTGTTGTGTTTTTTTCCCGTCTCTCTGCGTTTTAAATGCCAGGTGAGAATATGAAGCACGGCGATACAGAGCGAACTCGCTCTCGGGTTGTGGAGGGACTGCGGCTCGGGTTGCGGCTCTGAGTCGAAAAGTGCTGAGAACTGGTGGAGATTTTCAGCGAGTTATCAGCAGTGCGAGAGGCGCAGTGCTGTGTGAATATCAATGACCGGATCACACACTCCAGTACTCCAACTTTACTCCTAGAACTTTCTGCAAAACGCTGGATCGCTTTTCTTTCTTTACTTTCTTCCAATTTCCTTTTTTTTTGTTTGCATTCTCTTTTCTTTCATTTTGTTCTGTCTTTTTGTCCGTTTTTGTCCACATGCTGGCTTCTGTTCATTTTATTACTCTATAGCATTTTATACTATATGGACAAAAGTTATTGGGAAAACTGACTTTTCCAGCCATATGTGGTTCTTCCTTAAACCGTTACCACAAAATCAGAGGCACACGGTTGTACAGGACGTCTTTGGATGCTGGTAGAATAAAATAATCCCTTCACTTAAACTTGCAAACCCAAACCTGTTCCAGCATGACAATGCCCCTGTGCACAAAGCCATATTACCCATGGTGTTAGGTCATATTCCAAATCACTTATTCAGTTATTCTACCAAGTCATTTACATAGTTTGTGTGACTTCTTCTTCTTCTTCTTCTTCTTTGGATATCTTTCATACACCTCCTAGTTAGACTGAAAGCTCTTGAGTGGTCTCCTATAGAACTCTGATTCAACCCTACTGAGCATATGAAATGGAAAGCATTCCAGGCCTCCTCCAGAATGTCCCATTCCTGGCACATCTTCCCAGAAGAAAGGGAATTTGATGTTCAAAAAGCAGACAATTTGTAGTCAGGTGTCCACAAACTTTTGGCCACAAAGTGTTTCTTTTTTATCTTTCTGCAGAATTATCTGTATATGTGTCTATTCTCTTATTTTATGTCTATTTGTTTTTTCCCTCAATTATTTTAAGGCAATGAGTTGCCATGACAGCGTTCACATCACTTTCACATTTTTTAACTCTGGCCATATTTATCGCGAGCAAACCCACAAGATTCTCGACCTTTTTCTCACGTTGCCTCTTAACGGTTTGACTTTTGTATAAAGGAGAGAAACGAGAGAAACTCTGAGCATGTCCTGTCACCAGAAGAACATTCTGGTTCTTAAAAAAAAAAACAAAAAACTTTTTCTGTTGTCATGTTTCTGCAGCGAGGTCATGCTTCATACTCATTTTGTCATTACTAAGCAAGTTGCAGAGTGACCCCTCACCCGTGACCCCTGGAAGGCTGGACAAGTATCTAATGAAGACATTGCCATGTGGTGGAGTTTCAGTAGTGTAATATAGTGTCCTACTCTTCTAGACATCTCCTGACTGTTTTTGTAGTTTTTCCACAGTGTGATTGTGTGTGTTTGTGGAGAGGGGCATTTTGGTGACAGTCTACCCCCAGAAACAGGGTGCATGTTCATGTATGGGGGCAAATTAATCTATTTACAGTAACAGAAGTGAGCTCCTTTAATCCTGCTGCCCCACCACTGAGACTCCAAGCCCAAGCAGATAGAGTTGCACTGAAAATAGGCTGAACAGAGGCCGAGTCCAGATTTTGAATTGACCGCAGAGAGGAAGTCTGCATGGAAGCGGTGCAGTTAGAAGAAGGTGTGTAAAAGCTTGCGTGATGTCCACCGAGTGTGTGTGTGTGTGTGTGTGTGTGTGTGTGTGTGTGTGTGTGTGTGTGTGTGTGTGTGTGTGTGTGTGCAAGTTTAACAGAGCCCATTTCCCAAGACATAACCTCATCATAACTGGAAAGTGCTTTCTTCCATTGACAAGCGGCGTAAAAGAAAGCTTGTGATTTATAACGTCTCTCTCTATCCACTGTGTTTTCTAATGTCTTTCTTTCAGCTAGCATAGCCTGCACTAGCCTCCGTTTCTTTACTTAAGGTTAATAGCTGCTCCTGAAGCGATAAATCAAATTTAGCCCATGTCTGGTTACAAGCCGGAGTGTCCGTTTGGAGGAGAGCTACACAGACGGAGATGGCTTTAATGCAGCCTTCAGAGAGTCTGTGGGTCTGAAGGCTTATGTACTGTATAGATGTTTGTATAAGGGTAGTACTCTTGTGCAGGTGTGCGGACAGACCGCATACAGGCATCAATGTCGCTATTCTTCAGCCATGTGTGTGTGTGTGTGTGTGTGTGTGTGTGTGTGGGTCTGGGATCTCTGCAGCACCTGTTTAGTCTCGTGAAACGCGAAAAGCTGCTCTGTATCGGTGTTAAAAGATGGAGTGTGAATGTTGTGCAAATATAATTATGCAGTATTGAGGTCTGGGTGTTGCAAAAAAAAAAGGTTTTGGCACCTTCCTTATATCGAATGCACAAAATGGGAATATTTACGAGAAAATTTTTATTTGATTCGATTGATATACATTTTTTGAGAAATATAATAATTTTCTTTTTAGGCCACTCCAAAATACATACAAGATATTTCATAGATTTCTTAAATTAATAATTTTTTTTTTTTACATGGGGGGGTGGGAAAAAGTATCTGTGTTTGAGCGAGTGTATTTAGTCTTGGAGTGTGTATGTTATGTATACGGGCGTGTAGCATTGAGGTCTTGGTGTGACACTAACAATTTTTTAGCACACTGAAATCCATGTAGATAGATAAATATATATATATATATATATATATATATATATATATATATATATAGAGAGAGAGAGAGAGAGAGAGAGAGAGAGAGAGAGAGAGAGAGAGACAGACAGACAGACAGACAGACAGACAGACAGACAGACAGACAGACAGACAGACAGACAGACCTTTATTGTCATTACATTGTACAGGTACACAGCAACGAAATGCAGTTTAGCAAAAAAAAAGTGCAATAGTAGCAATTGTGAAAATTGTCAAGTGCTGATAAATATGTAAGTATATGTACAGCATGTAAATATATATATATTTATGTAAACATGTGTACTTTTTTGCATATTTTTACAATTTACATATTATTTCTTCTATATGGTAAGGTAATGCATTACATTTTGGATCTGAAGGATGTAAATTCAAATCTCAGCCCCACCATGATGCCACTTCTGGCCCCTGAACAAGGTCCTTAACCCCATAGCTGCTCAGTTGTATGAATGAAGGGAAAAAATGTGATGGATAAGGCGGTCTGCCGAATGCCATAAATGTAGTGCGGCATTTCTGAATAACAGCACGGGTTGTTCTGGTTGTATGATGAACCATTAGTTAATATTAATTCACATATTGTAATGTATTGTTGTTTCTATGGTAACAGGGATTGTCCAGCAGACACTCAGGTTTATAGACACTTGTTGAAAGATCTTGCTCCACTCCTCCACTCCAAAAACTGTCATCTGTCTTTTGTCAGTTTCAGTAGTTCTTTCTGTTTTTTCCATAATAAGTATTGTTGAGTTATAATGTCTTGGATACAATATAAAAATTAATTACAGATGGATATTCAGTCATATCTTTTCAACATTGTCTATATGCGTAGGTCTATTCGGCCCATTGTATTGTGTATTAATGTTGGTTTATTTTAAACAGTCAGTTTTGTTCATTAGAATAATAACGGGTACCAATAATTAATTATGAAGTCGCAAAAAATCATAAATTATGAAGTCGCCAATAACAAATACACCAAGCAGACGTCTTCACATCGGTTTAGATTCTTGTTGTGAGCTCTATGAGTTCTTGTTTGTGGACATGCTGTCTTTTCTTGGTGGCGTTGTCTCCTCTGTGAGTGTCCTCCAGGCTATCTGACACTACGCAGCCGTCTCGACCGCTCACATCAACGCGCAAGTCGAGCGTTAACTGAGAATTGACAGTGATCTTTTCTTTCCAAATGGGGTCCTGACCCGGGCCTCGCCTCTCTCGCTGTTAGCATTTTCACAGCTTGGGCTCTGTTGGATACATAATGTATTCATAATCACAAACATTGCTCTCAGAGGGTGCTCTCAAAGTGATAGGAAACACGTTTTGACCAGTCAGGATACAAGTTAGAAATCAAGTGAGAAAAAATAAAGAGGCAAGACGAAGTGTGTGGGTGACAAAGGTTTGTCGTGTAAGACCAGGAGCCAAGAGAGCAGCAGCAGGAAATGCTACTCAAATGTGTTTGTCTGTGAGGTGGTGTATGTGGAAGGTTGTTTACTGTGGTGATGCCTAAGCAGTGGTTCAATTAATATGTAATTCACATTGAAATTCTTTAAATTAAATTATAAAAAAAAAAAACTTTAACACTGAATATAATCAATCGAATCTACACAGAGAGCAAGCTAGTTAGGAAAGATGCTAGCTAGGAAAGATGCTAGCTAGGAAAGATGCTAGCTAGGAAAGTTGTGTTGGTAAGAGCATTGTTATGTTTACAGTGTATCTCACGTGAGATTCCGGATTCCTATCAATACAAGCACATATAGCTAACACTTTCTCTTCATGAATAACTGCAAACATGTTTTTCAAGCAGAAAAGCTGATGAATAAAGTTATTTCAGTAATGCAACAAGTTAGATTTATATCTTCTAGTGAATTATCGGTTCCCATCAAACAAAGCGATCTGCACACAGATTGTAACGCTTAGACTGATCACTCCATCACAAGGATCTTTCCTGACACTCTCTCTCTCTCTCTTTCTCTTTTCCTTGCTTTCTTTCTCTTTGTGAATATGAAAGCCAGATGAGTCAACTGGTTCAGACCAGTCAGTCAAAGCACTGGAGCATCTCACACATTTTTTTCACACATATCAGAGCTCAGTGTTCTTTATATCTCTTGTAATGCATCGTATATCAGTGTCAATTTTTTGTTTGAAGGTATAATGTAAAAAAATATATAAAATAAGCAAAGAAAAACACAGCCCAAGAGATGCATTATTAATGCACCGTGAGCGCTGTACATGTTCGGGTGGTGATGATCAGTGCATAGAAAATGATGAATTGCTGTTGATTGTAGCTCAGACCTCCCTCACGCGCTCTTATAAATCCACGCGGAACACCGTAGGCCCCATTGCAGGATATTCATGTATGAACAAATCTCCCTCTGTGTCTGGATGAGTTCACCCCAGCACATTTTTGGCACGGGTGTATTTTCGCAAGAAAAAAAAAAACACACACACAAGAAACACAAGCCTGTCTTTATTCCACTGTCCTGTAAAGTATTTTATTGCAGCTATCCTAGCATAGAATATTTGCACTGGCAGTGTTGAATGAGAATAAATGAGGCTCAGGACACATCCTGCAAGGACTGCTTCTCTAGAAATAGAGAGAGAGCGAAAGCGAGAAAAACGATAGAGAGAGGATGGGAATGAAGAAGATGAATAGAGAAGGCATGTGAGCATGAAAGCATGGGTCTGTCCCAAACGCATTAGCTTTAATCACATGAGAAACTCTGTGTGTCTTTCAAAACTCAATCAAAGACCAAGATTTACAGGCTGCATTGTTTCACTGCAGTAAAACCGAAACCGGGTTTTTTTAAACTCAGAATAGTCACAATGTCCAGGTTTCTAAAACATTGCAAATAGCATTTGACTTTACAATGACATCATACACACAGGCATAACATTATGACCACCTGCTTAATATGGTGTTGGTCTTCTTTTGCTGCTGAAACATTCGTGACCCATCGAGCATCAACAGCATGAACTTTTTCAGCAGTTTGAGCTACAGGAGCTCGTCTGTTGGATCAGCCTTCGCTCGCCACGTGCATCAATGAGCCTCGGCCGCCCCACGACCCTGTCGCCGGTTCACCACTGTTCCTTCCTTAGACCACTTTTGATCCATACTGACCCCTGCAGACTGGAAACATGCTTTGGAGATGCTCTGACCCAGTCGTCTAGCCAGCACAATTTGGCCCTGGCAAACTCGCTCAAATCCTTACCCTTGCCCATTTTTTCTTCTTATAACACGTCAACTTTGAGGAAGAAATGTTCAGTTGCTGCCTAATAAATCCCACCCACTAACAGGTGCCATGATGAAGCGACCAAAACCTGTTGTAACCTCATCATGGCTTCAATTATACAGCCAACCGAGCTGGATACAGCAGAACCGAACCCTGTAACAGGATTTTCCTTTTAAGTAAAGTAGGGCTCTTGATGAACCCTTGTTCTCAGAGTATAAATATTGTGATTATTGTTTACTGAAAAAGTTTATAATATTAAATCGGGTTTGTAAGTATCGGGAAGCTTCTGGCTCCCTTGAACAAATTAGGGTTAAAACCGTTCTTCCGTTTGTCCTTAACCCCTTTAAAAAAAAAGCTTTAACTGTGTATCTAAACAGGTTTGTGTTTGTTTGTTTGTCTATATATTTTACAGTTGAACTCGCCGATGAACTCCGTGAGCAGCTCCGAGGACATTAAGCCTCCGGTGGGCATTAACGGCATGATGAAGTTGCCAGCGCAGTCCTCGGGGAACCCTCTGTCTCTCACCAAACACATCTGTGCCATTTGCGGGGATCGCTCCTCTGGTATGCACGTATTATTACACTTGCTAAGTAGTAATAGCTACAGGATTTTGTAGATTTGAGCCCCCCGTGTGTTCGGTCCAGTCTTGATGGATATGCTGTGTCCTCAGGTAAACACTACGGCGTCTACAGCTGTGAGGGCTGCAAGGGGTTCTTTAAGCGAACCGTACGGAAAGACCTGACCTACACCTGCAGAGACAACAAGGACTGCGTGATTGACAAACGGCAGCGAAACCGCTGCCAATACTGCCGCTATCAGAAATGCCTGGCTATGGGCATGAAGAGAGAAGGTACAGCAGATTACAGAGAGGACAGAAGCAAAGCACTGGTCTCTTTCTATCTTCTCGTACAGAGCTTGGACTTTTCCATAGTCTACTGTAGTAACGTGTAAAAAGTTCTTGTGGTTGCTGATTTGTATAGTGAGATATTTTGGGTAGTGAGTGCCGTTCAAATGCTAGCTGTTCAAACGCTGTCTGGCAGTGATTAAACATTTAATGCCCTTGGACTTTGACGAGATCAGACTCTTAATTAGTGTGTCGATAGACACTCGGCCTTCTAATTTAGCAACTGTGATATGTGAGCAAGACTATACAGGCTGTTTGTGTTACTGTGATAAGCATCCATAGTGGACTCTGGAGGTTGCCAGGGGCGATCGAAACGACACACAAAGCAGGTGTGTGAAGCAGGTTGCAATGAGATACAATTCACCTCTATTACTACGCAGTGCGATCCGATTTCAGTTCGATCCAACACAATGCGATTCAATGCAATTTGATGCAATAGTAAAGATTTGATGCTATGCAATTCAGCACGGGACAGATAGTTCACTTTTATTCGCACAGGCAGCAAACCCTCAATTTTCTCAATGAAGATGCAGCTCTACCTCTGCCATGTTAATCTGTATTCTATGTGACTCTTCGGAAACGCCTCGGTCTCCGTAGTGTTGTGATACGTCATATTTACTTAAGAGCATCGGTTCTGGGAGAACGCGCTCTAGAAACAGTTTACTGAGGAGAAATTAATCTACATATAAAATATTGGTCATATATTATTGGTCACTTTCTAAATAATAAAAGTATAGATACAAATGCCATCCCAAATCTGGATATTTGGCACTCTATATAGATCCATATCTAGATCTGCCCATTGTATTCACCCCCTACTAAATATTCCTCCTGTATCAGTGTCTGAAATTAGCCACATGGATGTAGTAGTGGAACGAATTTTAGGAAAAACTTACTAAGAAAGTTGCTTATGTTAATCAATGCATTTTGGTGGAGGAACAGCTTTGTTATTGTTTGTGGTCATATTCAGTTCAGGGATAGAAATATGTACACGTGAGCTTAAGTTCATTCTAATGTGATATTGCAGATCACAGACTCCCTCTCTTTGACATTGAAACACTTGGCAAGGGACATTTAAAAAAAAATTACAAAGTGGTCCTGTTAAACTGAGGGATGGGATATAAAACGGAAATAAAGGGGTCAAAATGGACTGGAGCAATGGGACATTGTGTAATAGGATGAGATCTCAGGATCATCCTTCTGCTAATGAACACTCTCCAGATAAAGCATGAACCAGCCTTTATTCTTTCACCTTTCCAAAATCAGATCCCAAAGCATGAGAGGAGACAACCCAGGAGCAAACGTGTTTACCCCTTTGTGAGAGGACATTAGCACTTTTAGTATGTTAGTCACACTCTTTCCCAAGAGGACGAGATGGAAGAGTTGGGTTTACTTCCAAAAGCTTTACTTGTTCCTTTTTGGTAATGCCTCTTGACAGGAAAGTATCATGTTCTAATCCAAAGAGATCTTCTTCGGTTCAGACAATGAAGCTAATATATCATAGCTTTATTTAAACAAGTACCCCCCTGACAAAATAGATTGGTTTAGATTGTTTTTTCCCGGGTGATGGATTTCTTTAACTGGTCTTCTAGTGTGGACATCTAGAAAAACCTATTCTATAAATTTTAGAGCACGCTGATTTTTCTAGTAGAGGATGTGAGGCCCCCAGGTGCGTCCAGCTTTAGAATTCCTTGAACGTGACTGACAGGTCAGATCAGTAACGTATTGATTACACAGATAGCTGAAAGCTCGCAGTTGTTGCTAATGAAATGCTTAAACCTGCTGCACGTTAGCACCCACTTAGTACCTACTGTGTACCAAATAGACCACTCGGGCAATACACTTTCGAAATGCATATGCACAGTGGGCCCTCTGTGACTCGGTTGCACCACTTCTCCCATTTGGTTTTTCTCGACCAGCCCATAAGCCCAAGCCGCTGCAGCCCGAGGCAGAGGAAGAGCAGGCCTGTGCCAACCAGAAAAGGGCTAAGCGAAACTGCAGGAAAACAGGATTAAATGAATTTATGCTCTCCTCCTTCTCCGAAGGAAATAAAGCTAACGTGATTTCGGCCGCCTCACCTCTCGCTGACTCCACGAGAAGTATTCTACCCTTGGGCTGACCTCCAAAAGCAGACAGCAGTTTCTGTAAAGTGGGGCCCCCTTATTTCCCCCCTGCCCCGAGGGCCCCTTCAAGAAGCCACTACTGTGATTCAGCGGCAAGGAAATAGCATGGGATGAAAGAAAACCTCGAATGTGTGTGGCATGTGTGGGTTTCCACATATGTGCTGAATGGAGGCCATATCAGAAAAAAGGGTATTTTGGATGAACAGAGTACATATGCAGATAAAGAATAACAGAAAGACGTTCCCGGAACCGTTTGAGGTCTGATGTGTGGTTAGTTCTGCCTTGGCCACAGTTAGACCGAGAGTCTGCTCAACACTCTGAACCACTTTCTTTTACTCTACTCGAGCTCATGAAACACCCAAACCATTCAACTAAACACTGAATCTAAACTGATTCCAACACTGTTCCTGATTCTGTCAATCTGTTCCTGACTCATCTATGGAAGTGTGAATCGGAAGCTAAGGACCACAATGGCTTCCTATGGCTGGTGAAGCAAAGCCAGGGGGTCTGTGATTTGCTGAAGTTATTGCCAACATCTACAAATTAGCCATTTTATCCTTGCTACGGCAATATAGGAGATACTTAAAAACAAACAGAAATAAAATTCTAAAAGGAAAGAGTGCAGAACCTGAAAGAAAATGTTTTTCCTAATGGTGAATACTTCAGATAGTTTTGTAAAGCAGTAGAAATCCTCTTGCATGTTCAAGTTATTAATGATGTTAAATTACTGTAACTATATACTGTATAGTGATGTATATATAGATATATGAAAAATGTGCCAAAAGACTTTGCAGAATTTTACATTATACCGCAAGCGCTTTTGTATTTTTTTGGATACTAATATTAAAAGTATAATCAGCAATATTGAATGGACCCAGTTTTTTTGCATACAGCCGTTCAGGAGGAGCGACAGCGAGCCAAGGATCGGAATGAGAATGAGGTGGAGTCGAGCAGCAGCGCCAATGAGGACATGCCTGTGGAGAAGATCCTAGAGGCCGAACTGGCTGTTGAGCCCAAGACCGAGACGTACATCGAGACCAACCTGGGCGTGCCGTCCAATTCGGTGAGTAAGCAGGTTTTGAATTTATGGTCTTTTGGCAGATTCCCTTATTTGTACTTAGTTGTTAGTCTCATTTATACAACTGCTTCCTCAAGGCCCTCACCTGCCTAAGAGCCCCACAGTGGCATCCTATATACAATCCTCATCTAAGGCCACCCTAAAGTTGGCTAAAAGTGATTAAAGGCTTATAATTTTAAAGGAATTTATTAAAGTATTATTTTAAGATAGACATGCTTTAGGGACTGGCAAGTTTTTTTTTACATAATATATGCAGGGAAATAAACTTTCTTTCGGCTCATTGAGCAACATCTCTTCGAATAGAACTCAGATGTGACCATTGATATCCTCGGAGTCGACCACTGGTCACCATTTCAGAGGCAATTTCCTCAATGTCTGTCAGATTTTTTTTTTCTTCAGAAAAACTTATGTTTCCTATATAACCGCTGCAGTGTAGTTTTATGGAAAACAGCAAAAAATGTTCTCGAAATTCTGTGATTTTTCTTCAAATATTACCACTTTAATCTTGTATTGCTACAAATTTTATTCTCAAAATATTTCTACTTTATTCTCGTAAATTTCGACTTTGCTCTCAAAATATTCCGACTTTATTCTCTCATTGCGAAGACTTTAATCTCGTAAAAAAATTCGATGTCTATTTTTTTAACGTGGCACTAAAACGGCGTCCCAAAATACACATCTGTATTAAAACTTCTTGAATATATTCTGAAATGGTCTGATCTTCAAAATATTTTAGGTGAGGACTTTGTAATGCATCATTTTTTTGGTCCTTATGCTAGTTTCTTTTAGTCTGATTATTTTGTCTGTACATATCGTTTTGTTTTGGTTTTGTATTCAGCGAGCTCATACTCATACTGTGTTCTAAAGAAAGGGGGGATGAGGCTGAAATATTTAGTTTTAAAGTGTTTTCCAAGGATTTCAATAGAAGACGGTTTCAAAAACGGATTAGTTGTGGTCGTGAATCACGAGGGTTTTTCGGAGGTTCTGAGCTAAACTATCTTTATCCCACAGACGACAAATAGGGATAGTGAGCAGGCCAGATGTTTTAGCGTCCAGCATGAGGTTTTTTAAGGCGCCACTTGCCTAAAAAAACACTCGGATTTGGTGGGAAAGTGTTTTTGAAAGATCTCGTCTTCCCGTCTATTCGTTTAGATCAATCGATCTGTGCTGGTTATGGCTTGAACTTTTTTGTCTGCTTGAGGAATTGAGTTTATCCTGTTGATCTGTATGTCATACTTGATAGTGTGGTCGAAGTGTTCTCAAGTAACTGCAGTGTAAATCACCGATCTGGCATCATACACCTGTCGCTACAATTTATTGTTCCTTTGTTTGTGTGGATCGAGTAATACTGGATATCTGCATTGCCTCCAGAGGAACTTGTTACCTGAGCTGTACAGGGAGCCGATTAGCTTCTGTTTGATTCGTTCCTCGATTTCCGAACAGCTGCCGCGTGACGTTACAAGAGCCGCACACTGGACTTATGTGGCTGCGTGAGGATTAATGTATTAACGTGTACATATTTTTTTAATTCTCCATTCTGATAGGTCGGATCGAGTTGGTTCGTTTTCAATAAAAGCAAATGTGACAGTGGTGCCAATTACATTATACAGACAAAAGTTCGTGGACACCAGAAGAATTGCATGCACTTTTTGATCATCCCATTCCACATTTAGTCTCCATTTGCTGTAATAACAACCCCCCACTCTTTCGGGAAGATGTACTGATGTAGGTGAGGTGAGGAGGCCTGAGGTGTTGTTTGAATTCATCCCAAAGGTATTCAGTGGGGTTGAGCTCTATAGAAGGCCACTTAAGATCTTCTACACCAACCCAGGTAAATATTCATGGAGCTGGCTTTGTGCACAGGGGCATTGCCATGCTGGAAAAGGTTTGGGTGTCTCTCAGAGTTCAAGTGAACACAAACAGTTTGGGGAAGAACCACATGTGGTTGGAGAAGCAGGTGTTCTATTACATTTTTAGTAATTTTTTTTAATTTTTGTCCAAATCACCAGTTAATATTGAGGCATTTCTAAAAAAGTGTTATTGTTTCTATAGTAACAAATAATTCCTGTTAATATTTATGTTGAAACATTAGAAAATGTTAGTCAAATGATTGTTATTTTTCTGTTGTTTTTTTTTATTCTGGGGATATTCTTTGGATCATGTTTTTGAATATTTATTTTTTCTGCCACTGGTAAGCACAAGAAAAAGCTGAACTATCTTTGGCTTCCAGGGAACAAAAACTTTCTTTTTTTTTTTTAGACATTTTAAACAAAAATGAAAATTCAACGTATGCCAGTGTGCAAATGTGTAAAATAAAAACACCTGGAAACGTGCTGTTTGGGAAAATAATCAACATTGGGGTGGTAACTTTGTTTCACAACAGGCCACATCACAACATCCTTTTGTTGATTATAATTCCACAACAGCACATCCTGAGGCGTTTTATTTCTTATCGATGACAAAAAAAAGACTTGGATGTGGGAGGTTCTTTAGAGCCGTTGTCTGGACACCATGAGCCACCATGTTGAAGATCTTTGGCTCAAAATCGATCGTGATGTGTTTTGAGTTATAGAGAAACGTCTCTTTGCCTTTTTTCCACACAGATATACACACACAAAAAAACTCTATACTGGAAATGTTTTTTAGGAGACAAGACAGACAGGTGAGCTTAGTGAAAAAGGCATGTGTGAGAGAGAGAGAGAGAGAGAGAGAGAGAGAGAGAGAGAGAGAGAGAGAGAGAGAGAGAGAGAGTCTGGGAGCTTCTTTTGGGATTGTCCTGAAAGTGAAGGCAGTGGTTATGCGAGTAAATGGGGTTTATTTTCGGAGTATGAGAATGCATGTGCAGTAGCGGGTGACATTGGGGAGATAGAGGGAGGAGAAGTGCCCCTGGGGAAGCTGACAGTAGAAAGCACTCCATCACAGTCTCGTTGCTGTAGACAGTCTCTCACTAGAAATAGAGCTTCGATACTGAGGCATATTTGGCTCCCTTACGCAACAGATTTGTTTATCTCTGCTAGGGATGATGGCTTGTGAAATCGGAAAAATGTAAGATAAACAATGAAGCGCGACAGAGCTCATGTGAGCTGGGACATCTGTTCCCATGTGGTAGCCATGCGCATGACAGGTAGCGTCAAATGAAACATTCACTCGTTTTCTTTTCCCCCGATCCCTCGCTTGTTTGGTTTCGTCCTGCTTTGTGCGCTCTTTTAGAAGCCCATGCACTAATTAATCACAAGGCTTCGTCCACCTAACTGCTGGAGTGTGGGCCGAGCTGAATGAACTGGGTTTAGCTCATGTTGACCTAGATTAGGCGTTAAACAGGCCTTAGTAACATGCCTCCATTTGGGCAAGGACGGGGCTTCGGTGTGTTCTATTCTTCCAAGGGTAGTTTGATCAGGCCCCTTGTGCCATAGCTGAGGCCGATGCGATTCACATCTTGATGCATAGCCAACGATACAATGCATTGTAAATATGATGCTATGAAATTCAATATGGTGCAGATAGTTTACTTTTATTTCTTTGGTTCAGACAGGCAGCAAAGCATCAATTTACTTAAGTGCCTTCTGATTTTTAAGATTCGATAAAACCAGACGTTATTTTTCTGTCATGTCTCCATGAAGATACAGCTCTACCTCTGCCATGTTAATCTCAGGACACGCCTCGGTTTCGACAGTGTTGCGATGCGTCATATTCACGTAGCAGCAGCGGTGTTACGAGAACACGCTCGAGAAACAGTTTAGTGAAAAGAAATCGATCAACAGATGAAATATTGGTCACAGATGATTAGTCACTTTTTAAATAATAAAAGTATAGCGCGTCTACTTTTTTTTTTTTTATATATAAAAATTAAAATACAACTAATATGCACTAATATTATTTAGTATTTAGCATTTAATAAAGGTGCCTTAACATCTTAAAGAGAAAACATTGTCTTTACTGGGTACTTTCCCTTTGAGAAGAGTGAATGCTGGAATGATGTCACCCGAATCACTATCACTTATTTTTCTCTTTTTCTCTCACTATGAATTGAGGACGCTAACTGAGGGTTGAGAGGCGTGGGAGGCGGTACGGAAGGACCATCGTCCTTTAGAATTTTAGCTTGCGAGCTTCGGATGATTCGTATTCTGAGTTTTTATGCGTAAAACTATACGAAATTTTTACGAATTTCGATTCCTATTCTGAATTATACGTATCTGGGGGCATTCGTATTCAGAGGTAACAATGTACATGCAATTGACATGGCAATTGTAAGCTATACTTACATCCCACTTTAATGGATAAACATTTTAAAATTATGTTTTAATATATATATATATATATATATATATATATATATATATATATATATATATATATATATATATATATATATTTTTTTTTTTTTTTTTTTTTTTATTACATTTAATGGATCATTTTTCTAGTATGTTTCTGCCTCCTCAGATATTTGTGTGTAAAAAAAAAGATTTTTTTAGCAATGCCAAAATGTGCGATTTCAATTGCTAACTGTTATTAATTCCATGTGCTGAATACTCCCCAAATTCAGATAAATACACACTGCTTGTTCAGTGTCATCAAACCCCTCGAGTGCTACTTTGGCTGAATTCCCATGCACATCTAACACACAATGCCCCAACCTTCTCATCTGCTTATCCACACTCTTTTTCTTCCCGTCGTCACGCAGCTGTAATTGGGTTTTAAGCAGACTATGAAACATTAACATGTGCTGCGCTGTGCTCTCCTCTCTTTCATGGAATTTCATATGCAAGCGAGGCAGTTCTATAAGATGCAGGCTTCGTGGATCGGCCATGAATAATGCACACAAAACAGTTTCGATTCGTCGAGGGAGAAAATCAGTTATTTGGTCACAATCATGAAGTGACTGCTCGAATCTTTTTTAGCTTGTGAGCAGCTTTTGCCAGATTCTCATAAACTAATCATGTGGTCAGCTGCATCGTAGTCGCTCTTGGACTGCGGTAAAACGACTATCGGCTATTTTCACTTCACCCTTAACCTCGATTTGCTCGCAAGCTAAAATGAGAACACTGAGGCTTTGTGGATGAAAGGGGTGGGACCATATACCAAAATGATATATCGTGAAAAAGACATTTACACACAAGTAAATATATACTGTGACCCACTGTGCTACAAACATCATTTCCATGTAGTATCAATTAAAATGCGTAAAAAGTAAAAAAAAGAGTCTACTTGTTGTTTTTTTTTAAAAATCAAAATTTGCACAGGTTCACACTTTTTTTCAAATTTGGTAAGAAAATCTTTGCTTTATTCCTGGTTGAGAGATTTACTGTATGCACAAAAGTATTGGGACGCCTAACTTTTCCAGCCATATGTGTTTTTTCGATAGCCTTATACCATTTTCTCTTCACTTGAACTAGGAGACCCAAAAAATGTTCCAGCATAATAAAAACCTCCTGCCAGATGCATGAAGATATGCTTTGTATGGATTACAGTGGAGGTTCTACAGAGTGACCTCCTGTACTGTTCTGACCTCAAGAATTGACTACACTAATAGGTCTACTCTGAATAATACGAATATGAATAATAAGTCCGCTCCAAACAATAAGCAAATCCAAGATATTTAACAGCAATACAGAGGCAAAAGTATTGGGGAAACTGACTTTTTCAGCCAAACGTGGCTTTTCCCCAAACAAAGATAAAGGCATACAATCGTACAAGACCTCTTTGGATGTGGTAGCGTTTCATTGGAAACCCAAACCTGTTCCAGCATTACAATAACTCCATATCTCCATGTATCTTCATAAACCAGATTTATGAAGATACAGTTTACATGGGTTAGAGTAGAAGATCTTGAGTGGCCTCCTACAGAGCTTGGACTTCAACATGTTTGGGATGAATTGCAACACTTTCTGCACCTCAGGACTCCTCACCTTACCCTCTCCCTTGTGAATGAGCACACATCTCCACAAGCAAAATCTAGAGGAACATCTTCTCAGAAGAGCGGAGGTTATTATAACAGCAAATATTGACCAGACTTTTTGTCCATTTGGTGTATATATTTCTACGTGCTGCTTTTGAAAGGGAGAAATTGCGTTTCCTTGCGAAACTTGCTCTAATATTATTCGAATAATATAAATACGAATCTATTTTAGATTTAGAAAGACTTATTACAGATTTCAGTGTTAAAATGTCAACTGTAATTGATACAGAGAGGAAGTGCAGATACTCATGTTTTAAAATTCTCTGGTAAAAGTTCTGACTACACTTTTTCTCTCAAGTTAAAGTAAAGAAGTTTGGGTTTTGACATGTATTTAAGTAAAAAGGAGTAATTATTACTACCTGTTTTAGTGTTACGCTGGTAACTGAACCTCACATCATATTAATATATTACTTAAATGAATTTCTATTTTTGTTGCCTAATGAATGTATCCAGGCTGAACATCCACCATATAGAACACGAGCAGAGAAAAGATGATGATGATCAGGTGATCAGGAATGTCTCTGTTCTCAGTCATGTTTACATCACTGACTCCCTCTGTCTCATCCACTTTAACCCCAGACTTCTTGTTGCCTTCTGTGTCGCTCGTTTTTAGCTTAGTAAACTAGCCTACGTCTGTGGTGTGTGAGAGCCCAATGATACACCAGTGGAAGATTGAAAAAGCTGCGCAATGATAAGAAATAAGTTGATTGGCTGAAAAAGTCACGCAGTGAGAAGAAGAAATATCGTACAGATATTTGTGTAAAAAATGTAGAGTGCAAGTAAAAAGATGTCCAAAAAATAAATAGTGAAGTATTAATACCAGAAAATGTAAATAGTAAAACCAATTTGTACATTGGAGACAAACAATTCAGGCCAGTGTGTTGTCTTTAAAAATGCCCATCTGCTATGTGAGAGAAAGTGAGAGAAACAGGGTCAGGGTAAACACTGCTCACAGAGCCATGCATCATTCATAAGCATGGCCATGTTTAACAGCAACTGTGGAATCTCTCTTCTTCATGGAGCTTCTCTTCTGCTACTGCTCTTCTATTTGTTTTATAAAAAAATACAGGTGAAAAATAAAAACTTGAGCAGAGGTGTGTGTAACCTTGACCTGATGATCTGCTGTGTTTCTTCGTTCAGGAGTTTGTGAAGAAATTGTGTGACAGTTAGGAATCTTTGGTATCTTATGGTTGATCTGCAGCCTTCAAAACTATTTTTTATGAAGGGTTTGAAGATGAAATCATGAGGAGAATATCGATTGGCCTAAAGCCAGTCTGCAGGCTTGAGTGCTAAAAGTGATCCAGAGCATCCGTCTGTTTATAGAGGTTTTTCGACAGTTTTGCAGAACTTGAAAGCTTACGATATGTGCATTATTCGCAAAGTTTATTTATTTTGCGGCAAGTCTGACCAGCTATTTGTGACGAGTGATAGATGAGCGTATATTAAAGCTGGGTTTACTGCGAGTAGCCATGCAGATTTTAAATTACTTGCTGAACTGAGATGTTCTGACTTGAGTCGGCTTTTTCTATTGTTTTTACAGAGCTGAAAAGTCTGAGTTGAACCGTTTTGTTGAAGCTTTGAAGCTGTTTATAGAGGTTTTTCTACAGTTTTAGGTGATTTGGCGTTTTGTGGAACTTGGGACTGATGTGTTGAGAAAAGATCATCCGATGCGATCTTACGATACGTGCAGGTTTTGCGGCTATTTATTTCAAATAAGAATTCTTTTAGGACACTGCACAATAAAGTTGAATGCAAAAGGTAGTTCAGTTGATAAGTCAAGTTAAATTTTTTACAGAATTTAACAGTGAAGGTGAACGGTGTGTATTTACCCCTGATGAGCAGCCATGGTGACTATAGCAAGAAAAACTCCCTTAGATGTTATGAGGAAGAAACCTTGAGAGGAACCAGACTCAAAAGAGGAACCCATCCTCATTTGGGTGACATCAAGAGTGAGATTATAGTCTTTAAACAATACAGAACACTGGAGAGAGAGAACTAACATGAGCACTGGAGTGTAAGATTATGAGTAAGAGGTTAAGAGGATAAGAGGTCGGAATTGTGATCAGATGGTCATGGGTTCTAATCCCAGCACCACCAAGATGCCACTTATTACCAAATACTCTTAATAATTTATACTTTAAAGGCAGATTTGAAATTACTGGTGATTTGATGCACGACAGTGACAGAGTTTTCTGCAATCCATTTTTTTATCGTCCAGTCAAAGTTTTGCCAAACAATATATTTATCCAATTCTATGGATGGATGGATCCCATAGTATATATGATTAATGATCATAAATGATCCCATAGTAACTATAATTGTCATATTTTTTAATTAAAACACAGTCGTTTTGTATCTTTCATATGTAAATGTATATGTATTATCACACTCTTGATATCGCCCTGGTCTGGTTCCTCTCAAGGTTTCTTCCTCATAACATCTAAGGGAGTTTTTCCTCGCCACAGTCGCCATGGCTGCAAATCAGGGATAAATACACATTGTTCACATTAACTGTTAAATTCTGTAAAGCTGCTTTGAGACAATGTCTGTTGTAAAAAGCGCTATAGAAATAAACTTGACTAGACATCATCATAATCATCACACTAGTAATCAGAAAGAGTAGCCAGGTCATCTTCATTCTGTAGAAGATACAGAATTAAATTTTTAAGACACCCTTATATTGATTCGAATGTCCTCTTGAATCTTATTTGTGGTGCGGCCTCTTTCGACACAAAGGCACTCTGTTCGCTCAACGTCCTTTCAAACGAGTGCTACTCGTGCTGCTTTTCCACTCCTCCGTTCTCTCTGTCTCACTCGTTCTCATTTTCAACCTTTACAGAAAAAGCCTTGTGTCTCCTTTTTTTCGAAATGTCATCCAGCACCTCAAGTGAATTTTCCAGGACGGTTTATCATAGGACTCATTTGTGGCCCATGAGACAGACAAAAAGAGGTATTTGTGGGCCATTATTAATGTTTTTGCAGGGGGGGGTTTTGTGTGTGTTTAGTCACTGTGATCTTTTTTCTTGTTAGCGATGTCGACACCTTTGTGTTGATGCTCTCAGTAAATTCACTGTTGATAGATTGTCTATGCTGAGTGAAGCGTTTCCTGCTTTCGCTGCTATTAGGACCCTTCTAGGGAGAATGTTTCGAGCGCCTTTCTGTCCGTCTGAACTTCCTGCAGGAAATGCTTGCTTGGACGCAGTGGATTTCTTAACACTGCCTCTCTGCAGGTATTTCCTGAGCGACTCCGGCTAACACATTGTTGTTTTTGCCTTCCTGAATGGAGGGGATTACTCATTGGCTTCACAAATATACACTCATACAAATATAAAGAGCTGTCAGAAAAAAAAAAAAAAACAGTTTTCCCACAAGCCCAATCCCACTGTCTGTCCCCATTAATGATGAACAACGCAGCCTAGGTTTTGAGTCTGGGAGACATCTGTCAGCATCTGTCAGATCTCTACGGAAACATTTCACTTATTACTATTATTACCACCACCAGATGTTTATTCATTTATTTCTTTGTCTCTCTACAGCCCAATGATCCGGTCACTAATATTTGCCAAGCAGCAGACAAGCAGCTCTTCACCCTGGTGGAGTGGGCCAAGAGGATCCCACACTTCTCAGAGCTGCCCCTGGACGATCAGGTTATCCTGCTACGAGCAGGCAAGTGGTGTATACACCATACACACCTGAACACACCTGAACACACCTTCTCTCGTAAATACACTAAATGGCAAAAAATATTAGGACATTAGATAGATAGATAGATAGATAGATAGATAGATAGATAGATAGATAGATAGACAGACAGACAGACAGACAGACAGACAGACAGACAGACAGACAGACAGACAGACAGACAGACAGACAGACAGACTGAACAAAACAGTATAAATGCCAATATAGCTCCCCCCTTATGCACATGTAGTTATTATTATTATTATTATTATTATTATTATTATTATTATTATTATTGCACTAAAATGATTGCACATAATTGCCCAAGATATTAACATTATATAGGTGTGGCATGAAAAATCAAGAACTATATCTATCTCGCCTATATCTATATAATGGACCAGCTGTTATATTCAGCAGTTTGATGGCCACAGGCAGAAATGATCTGGCGTTCTGTGGTGGTGCATCGCGGAAGACCTTAATTAGACCTTCCCAACTTTGCGACTAAAAATTCCGACCTGATCCTCGGGTTTTTTCCTCGGGTTTTCCAAACGTTGAAAAGTCAGAGTCGCAGGGTTTTGTAGTAAATGTAATGGTGCGCAGATTTAACATTTCCTTGAAATTACTGCCGATTTTGCCTTCATATCGTTTTTGCCATATCATTATTTTTCCTCCAGGCTGGAATGAGCTGCTGATTGCATCGTTCTCGCATCGCTCAATAGCTGTAAAAGATGGCATTCTGCTGGCCACCGGGCTCCACGTGCACAGAAACAGCGCCCACAGTGCCGGAGTGGGAGCCATATTCGACAGGTCAGATGCCACGCACGCATTTTTTTTGTTTTTAGATCATCTCTAAATGATCTTTTAAAATACACAGAAAAACGAGTAAATATCACAATACGTTTATGCGCATGCACTTTTGGTCATTCGGTTGCTCGCTGACAAATTGATACTCTGTTTTTAACGCAAGAGCAGGAGAAAGGGACCTTGGCATTTTCGGCACAAGACTTCTGAGAGAGAAGGGCAAAAAGCAGGAGCTCTTTTTATTGATTAACATCAGCCTTCATTAAAGATTCACATACGCAGGTTGGCACAGGTCATGCAGAAATAATGAGCTGCGCAGACTGAAAGTGCACAAGGAAATCCATTCGCATGTCATTTGTGCTGAAAGTTGAAGCAGCAGGGCAGCTGACGCACCGGGCCTGTGGGCTGTGTACCAGAAATGCCTGGACTGACCTTCTCATGTTGTTCACAAGAACGATCGCACGAGGGAGGAACGTTTTTAAATCAAGGGACGGGACATTTCTCCTTTTTTTTTTGGAGGGGATAAAACACTTGGGAGTGAACATTGGGCCTTATTCCAGATATATTCTATTAATAGTACACCATCTTGCTGGCCTTTATAGTGAATTTATTATATATAGGTTTTATAAAGCGATAATACAATAAACATGTTGCCTTTTTTTAATCTGTAGAGCATCTAAGATACAAATTCCTGAATGAGTTCTTCTTTCAGGCGGTATCAAAAATTTTTGAGACTAATGGTGATAACTGGTGCTATTCTGACCACGTCGGCGATTTCAAATTAGAACGAAGAGCAAATGTGAAATTCTGCATGGAACCGGGCAAATCTGCCACAGAGACGTTTCACACGACGTCCGTTTGACATACCGAGTCGTTCAAGTTGTTTTGAGTGGAAAGTGCACTTCATGAGCAGAAGAACATCACTGGAAGATGACAGGAGATCCTCGACGAGCGCAACTTGTGCATGATGATCGTCGGAGAACAATCCGCATGATCTCATTTCCTCACCCACCCTACTCACCACGTTCGGCTCCTGCGGACTTCGCCCTCCTCCCGAAGATGGAGATCCGGCTCAAAGGTCGCTGTTTTGACCCCATTGCGGAGATCCGGCGCGTGTTTGACACGCTACGAAAAAAGAAGACTACACGTTCGAGAAGTTGCAGGAAGTTCCGTTGAAGGCGATAATGTGCAAAAAGAACTTTTTTGTGAACAGTGCGAGTCTCTAAACTTTTTAAAACCAGCTCGTACATGTGATTTGAAAAAGAGCCAAACAGCGATACCTATATAAAAAAATATCATCCGACCAATCAGAATCAAGGATTCAAGAGCACACTGCTATCATGAGAAATTTGGTTTTAAACAATGTGTCCCCTTATTTTTTATTTTTTTACCACAGAGTGCTCACAGAATTGGTGTCAAAGATGAGGGACATGCAGATGGATAAAACAGAGCTGGGCTGCCTACGAGCCATAGTGCTGTTTAACCCAGGTAACCTTCTAAACAAACTCCTTCAGACATTCATTCCTTCTTTTCCTGCTGGACTCCCACCAGACTAATCTCTTTCTTTTTGACTTTTTTTTGGTAGATCTTTCTCGATTATGTGGGCAGGTTACTTTGAGGGAGGTGGTAGCATAGGGGTTAAGGCCTTGGTCTTTGGCTCTGAAGGTCATGAGTTCAAATCTCAGTCACACCAAACTGCCACTCTTAGGCCCTTGAGCAAGGCCCTTTGCTGCTTAGTAGTATAAACAGGATAAATGTAAGAGGCTCTGGATGAGGGCTTATGCCAATAATGTAAACATAGTCTTAAAACAGAATAATATAATGTATCACTATATAGAACAAACTTCTAAAAATAAATGACTGAATCAAATAGTGATCGCTGGTTTGTTCATGGCTTTTAATCTCAGAATTTCGTTTTCTTTTTGTGCACAGATTAGAGACTCCCTGCTTCAGACTAAAGTTTCACACTTATCAGGGCAAAAACCTGTCTGTACCTCAAGCTGTCAAATATCTAGCGATTTCATGCCATATTTGTCTTTGTGCAGCATCATAGGGATGTTAAACACACCAGTGCGCTCGGGTGAAACTTTCCACTGTCGTCGTGATTTGTGTCATGAGCTGAATCTCAAATTCGACATTTGTACTCATTAAACCAACGGAAAGTGTTTCTTTCCCTTTTTTTTAAGTACCATAATCTTTTTGACCTCAAAGTTTTTTAGACACCTGACCATACAATTGGTGTTTTGTAAACATCCTATTCCACATTTAGTCCCCATTTGCATTTAAAATAAACTCCACTCTTCTAGGAAGATGTTCAACCAGATTTTGTGGAGATTTGTCCTCATTCAGAGCTCCAATTTATCCCGAAGGTGTTCAAAAAGGTTGAGTTCAGAGCTCTATAGCAGGAGATCTTCTCCAACCTCCAACCCATATGTAAAGCATATCGTCACATCACATTTGTGTGCCTCCAACTTTGTGGTAAAAGCTTTTTCCAATGAATCAGTATCGATACTTTTCCATAGTACCGATAGTTTTTCCGGCTTCTGGTCTTCTGTCTTTACGAGAGCGGCCTCTAGAGGCGAATCACTGATGTCATATAGGCGGTTTGTTTTTTACACAACTGCGCGCTGCATGGAGAGCGCTATATTATATTTATTATTCATATTTTATTAATTATATAATTATTTATTAACTAATATATTAATATTTATTTCCTATAGCATATTTACTTGATTCAGTAAAAAAAAAAATTATATTATTATTATTCTTTTTGTAATAAAGTTCAGTACTTTTTGACATGGAGTGTTATGTTTGTTTGTTTTTGTTATTTTATTTAGTATCCATTTTTAATCTGTTGATTATTCGGTTATTTGCAAGTATCTAGCTATCGATATCGGTAAAGTCCACTATACATAAAGCATAAATATTTTAGCCTTTAAAGCTTTGTCACATCCTGCACTTTCTCAGAGCAACAAGAGACAGTAAATGTAAAAAAAAAATAGATACTGTAATTCAGTGGACAGAGCAAACACATGGTTTAATGAGTCCTGACTCCACAGACAAATCAAGCACTCTTTTGTGCCTCTGCTTGTCCTCTTTAAAGCAAGTTACAGCATTACTGCTCCCATTCCCCTAATTAGGAGCTCTCTAAGGAGCACTCCATAGAGATTGACTGTAGTGTGAGCACAGAGGAAAGAAAGAATTCACTTTCCGACAATACGTGTATGTTAGAGCTCGCCTGTAGCGCATGACGATTATTTCTCGTAAGACAAACAAAATAAAATTAGTTTTAGTCCTTTCAGATACTTCGGCTGCATCCGGACAGCAATTTGACACTCGTTGAACTTTACTTAATTACTCCATATGCTTCATTTAGCCTGCTATCATCCTCTATAAGTTTTCACTATGATGTCGAAAGTGCATACTGTTAGCGTCCTCCTGAGATAATGCACTCGTTTCTTACCCTTCTACCACTTTTCTTCTTTCTTTTACGTGAAAAATAAGCCCTGCTTGATTCATTATATGTGCAATTGTTTGACAAACCACAGTGCACAGAAATCTTCTTTTTTTTTCATGTCTAGACTCTAAAGGCCTGTCAAACCCCAGTGAAGTGGAGGCTCTGAGGGAGAAGGTTTATGCCTCTCTGGAAGCGTACTGCAAGCAGAAGTATCCCGATCAACCCGGGAGGTACGGAAACACCCTCTATAGACTATGAACACGCAATGGGGTAAAAACGACCAATGGCTCGAACGAACATACAAAGAAATCATTTAAGAGAAGTGTCAAGCTATAGTTGGTTGTGCATCTCCATGAGGGCTATGCATCGAGATGTGAATCGCATTACAATACGATACAACGATACGATACAATAAAGATACGCACGAATCAGCTACTGATGCGATGTGATACGATTCGGTTTGATTCTACACGACGCGATTCAACGCAAATACGATTCGATGGACAAAAATATGACGCTATGCAATACACCCTTTTCACAAACAAAGGTTGTAGTACTAAAAAAAGAAAAAAGAATTAAAACCAGACGCACTTTTCCTGTTCTGTCTGCAGGAAGACGCAGCTCTACCTCTGCCATGTTAATCTGTATTCTATGTGACTTTCAGGACACGCCCCTCCGTAGTGTTCTGATACGTCATATTTACGTAGCAGCAGCGGGGCCGAGAGAACGCGATCGAGAAACGGTTTATCGATCCACATATAAAATAAAAGTTAGCACATCTACTAATTATCATATATAAATCGTTTTTCGAATTTCTATCGCGATACAAACGCCAACTTGTTTTCGATCGATTCATCGCATCGTTAACTTTTCACTAAAGAATCGCTGAATCTTACTATCGCTAATATATACTGCAGCTATATGCGCTATGTGGGTTTAAAAGAGATTTTATTCAATTTTTTATATTATAAATTCATTAATATTTTTAAGTTATTCAATTGTGTTAAATGTATGTATTATATACATTTGATTTATTATCAATGTTATATGGTATTTGTATATAGAAATCTTAAATGGGTTTATTCTAAATCTGGCTCCAGACGATTCCAGGTGCAACACATACACACACATTTAGAAGTATAGGAAAAGTATAGGAAGCAGACCACAGTGTGTTTCCTTCGAAAAGTTTTCCTGTAGGTCAAACCCATGGCTCGCCAACAGTTCTTGTACATGCTTCCAATTTTCCTTCTAATTAGAGGCTTAGATTAAATAAATATTATTAAGTGCATCGCTCTACTCCATGTTTCTGGAAGCCTTTGTAAGAGCAGTGATAAGTGCTTGAAAGGTCCAAACTGTTTATCAGTGCAGTACGGATAGCAGTGCTTCAGTTGTCAGTTGTGCTGTTTAGTATAATTATAAAACCGAATCTGTATCTCTCTGTGTGTGTGTGTAACAGGTTTGCGAAGCTGTTACTGCGGCTTCCCGCGCTGCGTTCCATCGGCCTCAAGTGTCTAGAACACTTGTTCTTTTTTAAGCTCATCGGGGACACACCCATCGACACCTTCCTCATGGAGATGCTGGAGGCGCCCCATCAAATGACGTAAAGATGCCATGCCCACTTTCTGGGAGACCGGGCGGGAGGGGGAGGGCTAGCCCCGCCTCCTCCTTAACAAAACTGATCACATGACGTTATACACCGGAGAGGGGCTCAGCAAGCGTTCCCTCTTATCCAGTGTCTCGCAAACGCGCCCGATAGGGTCTCTTTTTATACCTTGTACAAAGATATAAATAAAATACGAATCATTTGAGTGGGACTCAACACGAGGCAACATGATGACTGAACTATAAAAATCATGTGGGGTTAAATGTAAAAGAAAACACAACATGAGACTCTTTGGAACAGAATGATTGCTGGAAATGTCAGGGGACAGAGTAAAAACTTGGACTTATTATAGAACAACTGGATTGGAGCCGTGGTTCTGACTCGATCTGGCTCTTGATTAAAGCAGAAAAAGCCTCAACAACATCCGGCTCCAGACGTCTGGGGATACGAGTACCGAGACGGACAGGACGTCAAGTTAATCATGATGATGACGAGAACGATGAGCTTTCAGGAGAACGTCAGAAAACCTCTTGGATTGTTGGACTCTCGGAACGCTTCGGTTCTTCAGCATGTTGGTATGAGCGAAACCGTCCCACTGTATCTTGTGAGGGAACAGGAAGTGAAAAATTGTTCGTTGTATCGACTCCGCTCACAACTCTCGCTGACTTTTCACTGTGTCTTGGTTCCTCTCCCGGACGTACACGGATCTTTTTGAACACTAAGTTCCTTCTCTCTGCGTTTTTGCCCTTCTGTTCAAACAAAAACTCCCAGTAAAGTCAATCCGAAATGGAAAAAGTTGAAGTGTAAGCCTCTATTACAGCAAATCATTCGCTAAATACATTAGTGACGTGTCGTTCAGGAACGATTCGTTAATATCGAACGAATCTTTAACGTGACTCAGAAGAACGAGTCGTCTCAAAGAGCGAGTCGTTCGTTTTCTACCGGACGTGCGTGAGCAACGCAACATGAAATCTCTGTAGGTTATGTACAGGAAACACAATCGAGTAGTTCATCGCTCCACTCTTCCGGTCCGAGTTGTTTGTCCTTTCGTAACGTGACTCCGGTTGACGTTACGAAGGTGATTAAACGAACGAAATGAACTAAATGACTCGTCCATTATGATGAACGAGATTCAAGCAACCGAGTCGCTGAAATGATTCGATCTTCCCATCATCATAAACATGCGCTAAGTGTTAGTGTTGAGAATTTTGACATCGCAGTTTACGAGCGCCACCTGCTGGGCTTGTGTGGTCACGTGAGCACTTTCAAAAAAATACAGTTATAGACAGATATTTTCCAAAACATTGTTAGTCTGAACAGAGGCTATTTCGCAAACACTGTTCATTTGGACAGACATATTTTCAACAACAAAATAAATCGATATTTATTTTAAACCAGAGGGGTAAAATCTATCTTTTTAAAAGCATCCGTATACGTGAGAACGGAGCCCCTCAAAGAAGCCCAGATCCTTCACCTTCACTAAAGCCGGTTGTTCACGGTACACCACTTCACTTCCCTCCTAGTAAAACCCAGGTATGGGATGAGGCATCATTTGTAAACAAACGTCACTGCCGCACTCAGTATTCATTTCTGTTTCACAACGTGCAATTACCTCTTCTACTCCTCAGCCGTCGGTCCCTGAAACCCTCTCTCTTTCTTTTGACGAAACTCCTCGAACTCTCTGTTCACCTTATGAGGACCTTCTTCTTTGTTAGCACTTACCCTCCTATTCTGAGCCTTAGCCGGTTAGTTGGCTCTTGAGAGGGGGACAGGGGGCCAATGACCACCCACAGCCTGCACTTCTATGGGCAAACCAAGTGTTGTTTAAAGGTTGTTGTTTTTTTTCTTGAGTGTGAAATTTCCTGATCTATGTAATGTTCCTATATTCTTCATCTTTGTTTTTTGTTTGTTTGTTTTCTCCCAACGCTGCTGCTGCTGCTTAACTATGCATCTTAGCATTATTTCCAAAGACTGCCAATGGTGAAGACGCTATTATTTTGTTTTTTAAGTATATACAACACACCAAACCGACCCTGAGCCTCGGTCTGAGTTTTATTAGGACTATAATAGTAGCAGGACCAGGGATTGGTTCGCAGGTGCTAATAATGTTTATGCATACAGAGTTCTGAAGCAGTTTAATTGCAGTGAGGAAATAAGAGAGCTGAAACCTCCCCCTAGTGGATGAGATGCAACCTTGCAGAAGTACATGAAGGATTTATTTGGGGGCAAAAATAATGGCACTTTTTCAATGTTTTATATCTTACCTTCAGCTGGACATCGGATTGGAGATGGTCAGAACATGAGTTCTTGATCGGTTAATATAATTAACTGAGATTTGTAATCGGAAAAAAATGTCTTACATAACATCTGGGAACCGTTATGTTTTAATCGCATGATTCGAGTCTTGAAGACATGAAACATGGATTGGTGGATTGGATTTCTAAAAAAAAAAAAAAAAAACAATTGCAGAAAAAAGTCCACTGAAAACAAACAGATGATCAGGCAGGACTTTATTAATATCCTATATTTACTGTTATATATAGTTTTTGCACTGGAGCTACAATGCTGAAATGGACCCAAGATCTTTTTCTCCTCGATTCGGATATTTTTTACTTATGAGGTTTTATCCAAGTGTGTTTGGATTCTGAATTCTTTTGAATTCTGGTATCTGACCTGTATTGCTTTTGCCGTAGCTAATTTTTCAGACTTCACCCCGGTTCACCCCAGAAATTGTTGTTGACAAGCGGTTCATCTGGCACCATTTGGATAATCCGAAAGATGGAAACATGGTTTCCTACCAGAATGCTACATGATCATACATACACTATATACACACACATTATATGGACAAAAGTATTGGGACATCCTGACTTTTCCAGCCACATGCGGTTCACATGTTGCCCAAATTATTCCCACAAAATTTTTAGGTGCACAAAAAAAATCGTCCCTTCCCCTTCATTTTCCCTTTACTTCAACTAATAGACACAAACCATTTCCAGCACGACAATGGGGACAAAACCAGCTCCATGAACATACGCTTTACATCAGTTGGAGTGGAAGCTCTTATGCTATAGAGGTCTGGATGAATGGGAATGTTGACTGCATTCCAGGCCTCCTCACTTCTCCAGCATTAATTCCTGACACTCTAAAAAAAATCTAGTGAAACATCTTAGAAAAGTGGAGCTGAATATAACAATAAATCCATTACTTTTCGAGCAACAGTTGCTCCAGTGCAAAACTGAAGAAAACAAAGTATTTGGCCTAATGTTTTTTTTTTCTTCAGAGGATTCAACCGAAATCCATTACAAATTTGTTCAGACATATGGATTAAAACCGAGATGCACCTTGGATCTTACACCCACTATCAGGTCTTACATTATGGATTGATCACCACAGGGATCCTGAAGCCATACACGGGTTTGTAAAATCAGTACCAACACCAGACACGCTCTCCTGCAGCAAGCATGACTCCTCTGAACTAAAAGATCTTCAATGCTTTCTACAAACCACAAAAGCTCTATTTTTGTCTATATGTACATGTGTATATATTTAGAAATATAAAATATATAGAGAGATATATAAAAATGCTTAAATGTTCCCAATGTTTTAATGTTAGCCAGAAAAGACACAGGAAAATGTGCTTCAGTAACATCTAAAATAAAAATGTTAAAAAGAAATAAAAAAAATAGGCCTAATTGCACTGTGTACGATTCGGAAAGGATTTACGAAAGTTTTTATATTTTAAAAAAAAAGAAACGAAAAGGAAAAAAAAAAAAAAGTACTAGAAGATCCGAGCGAACCCACGATCACGCACCAGCTCCTTCACTGTTTTACAATCGCAATCATCCTTACGAGACCTCGAGACCTGCGAAAGACAAGCCAAAAAAAAGAAGACGAATCAAATGCGAGGCAAAGAAGCCGTGGTTTATTCCGTCAGCTCGGAATTTCACCTGGAAATCATCCGAAACTTTTATTTTATTTTTTTTCCAGGTCCGTTTTTATAAAAACCTGGGTCTTTTATTTTTTATTTAAATTTTTTTTTTTTTTAAGCTAATCAATTAACGCGAATCAGGAAAGTCTTAATGATAATGATTACGATCCGAATCGACTTCATGAGTTCAGACTTACAGGGAAATAAAGGAATTAAAAGATTACGTCATCGCCTAATGAGGACGATCTTCGACCGTCACGCAATCACTTGTTTAATTGCTACACAGAGAGACGCCTAAAATAAAAGACACAAAGATCTATTTTTGTACAAATGTAATTTTATCTTCTTGCTCACATCATACTTTCCTTCACACCTCCTGATCATGGGCTGTTGTATACATTTGTGTAAATGTTGATTTGATATGGGAACGAGTGGACAAACTCAGGCCTCTATTAACGGTGGGGAATAAAGAGGTCACCGGTGACACAGATTTTGCAGCTTTCGCCTGTATTTTACCTTTTTTTTTGTTTGGTTTTTTTTTTGTTTTGTTTTTTCGTCTTTTTTCTAATTCAGGTGTCACTGAGTGACAGGATCCTTTGGCTATTTTTTTTTTTTGTCTGTTTTAAAAGATTGTTATTTGTGCTTTGTTCGTTGTTGTTCTTTCATGAGAATAGGAAAAAAATAATTAAAGATTAAAACGTTGTTCTCTGTTGTTTGTTTTTATTCACGTGAGTTTGGATGTAATCATTTAAATGTAAAATCTTTTATAAATTGACATTTCCTATCACGGTTCTCATCACAGATCTGTAGGAAAAAACTAATTTTTGGACACCTGACTATAAGATTTCCATGAGATTTATGTCCCCATTTGCTGTTAATAACTTCCACTCTTCTGAAAAGAAAATCTCTTCTGGAGATTTGTGTGAGATTCATTCATCTACAAGGGTGTTAGTACAGTCTTGTACTGAGGTGTAAGTGAAGTGAGGAGGTCTGACGTGCAGTCAGCGTTAACATTCATCACAAAGGTGTTCAATCGGCGTTGGAGGAACAGGAACGTTGGGGAGGAAGAAGCTCATATGGCTGGGGGAAAAAAAAATCAGGTTTGTCCATATAGTGTATTTAGAGACAGGATTATATTCTGTACATCATTATGAGTTTCCTCAAACCTCCCACCTTTTATATGTGCGTATGAATTATATATTTACTGATTAGGCTTAACATTATGACCACCTGCCTAATATGGTGTTGGTCCCTGTTTGCTGCTAAAACGGTTCAGACCATGAATTTCTTCAGCAGCGACAGGAGCTTGTCTGTTGGATCGGACCACACGGACCAGCCTTCGCTCCCAACATGCATCAATAATCCTCGGCCGCCCACGACCCTGTCGCTAGTTCACCACTGTTTCTTCCTTGGAAATTTTTTTTTTTTTTAAAAGATTCTGACCACTGCAGACCAGGAACATCTCCCAAGAGCTGCAGTTTCAGAGAGGCTCTGACCCAGTCGTCTAGACGTCTCAATTTGCCAAATCCTTACGCTTGCCTATTTAATCTGCCTTAAACCCGGCAACTTTGAGGATAAAATGCTCTGCCTGATGAATCCCAAGATGAAGAGATAGTATTACTCACTTCACCGCTCATGACGTTCTGCCTGATTGGTGCAATTTTATATATATATATATATATATATATATATATATATATATATATATATACAGTGAGGAAAATAAGTATTTGAACACCCTGCTATTTTGCAAGTTCTCCCACTTAGAAATCATGGAGGGGTCTGAAATTTTCATCATAGGTGCATGTCCACTGTGAGAGACATAATCTAAAAAAAAAAATCCAGAAATCACAATGTATGATTTTTAATCTATTTATTTGTATGATACAGCTGCAAATAAGTATTTGAACACCTGAGAAAGTCAATGATAATATTTGGTACAGTAGCATTTGTTTGCAATTACAGAGGTCAAACGTTTCCTGTAGTTTTTCACCAGGTTTGCACACACTGCAGGAGGGATTTTGGCCCACTCCTCCACACAGATCTTCTCTAGATCAGTCAGGTTTCTGGCCTGTCGCTGAGAAACACAGAGTTTGAGCTCCCTCCAAAGATTCTCTATTGGGTTTAGGTCTGGAGACTGGCTAGGCCACGCCAGAACCTTGATTTGCTTCTTATAGAGCCACTCCTTGGTTATCCTGGCTGTGTGCTTCGGGTCATTGTCATGTTGGAAGACCCAGCCTCGACCTATCTTCAATGCTCTAACTGAGGGAAGGAGGTTGTTCCCCAAAATCTCGCAATACATGGCCCCGGTCATCCTCTCCTTAATACAGTGCAGTCGCCCTGTCCCATGTGCAGAGAAACACCCCCAAAGCATGATGCTACCACCCCCATGCTTCACAGTAGGGATGGTGTTCTTGGGATGGTACTCATCATTCTTCTTCCTCCAAACACGTTTAGTGGAATTATGACCCAAAAGTTATATTTTGGTCTCATCTGACCACATGACTTTCTCTCATAACTCCTCTGGATCATCCAAATGGTCATTGGCAAACTTAAGACGTGCCTGGACATGTGCTGGTTTAAGCAGGGGAACCTTCTTTGCCATGCATGATTTCAAACCATGACGTCTTAGTGTATTACCAACAGTAACCTTGGAAACGGTGGTCCCAGCTCTTTTCAGGTCATTGACCAGCTCCTCCCGTGTAGTTCTGGGCTGATTTCTCACCTTTCTTAGGATCATTGAGACCCCACGAGGTGAGATCTTGCATGGAGCCCCAGTCCGAGGGAGATTGACAGTCATGTTTAGCTGCTTCCATTTTCTAATGATTGCTCCAACAGTGGACCTTTTTTCACCAAGCTGCTTGGCAATTTCCCCGTAGCCCTTTCCAGCCTTGTGGAGGTGTACAATTTTGTCTCTAGTGTCTTTGGACAGCTCTTTGGTCTTGGCCATGTTAGTAGTTGGAGTCTTACTGATTGTATGGGGTGGACAGGTGTCTTTATGCAGCTAACGACCTCAAACAGGTGCATCTAATTTAGGATAATAAATGTAGTGGAGGTGGACATTTTGAAGGCAGACTAACAGGTCTTTGAGGATCAGAATTCTAGCTGATAGACAGGTGTTCAAATACTTATTTGCAGCTGTATCATACAAATAAATAGTTTAAAAAATCATATATTGTGATTTCTGGATTTTTTTTTTTAGATTATGTCTCTCACAGTGGACATGCACCTACGATGACAATTTCAGACCCCTCCATGATTTCTAAGTGGGAGAACTTGAAAAATAGCAGGGTGTTCAAATACTTATTTTCCTCACTGTATATATATATATATATATATATATATATATATATATATATATATATATATATATATATATATCTATCACTTTACTGTAAAGTACATGTGACAAGTAAACACATTCTATAACCAGAAAATCTGTTAGTGCTGGTAAAGCGCCCTCATCCAACACATTTCATTTGATCATTCATCCATGTTTTCACCTAGATCAGATGTTTGCTTAATCTAATTGCAGGTTTTTTTTTTAAGGGTCTGTATTTCACTCAGTCAATCCCCATCCCAATAAAGTGTACACATCTAAAATAATCAGCTGCCACACACACACACACACACACACACACACACACCTCTACAGCATTGATTAGAATGAAATCAGCCCCAGCTTCTAGTTCAGAGCATCATATATTGTTCACGAGCATTTTCAACATCGGGTAGATGCCAAAAAAAAAAAAAGTATCCATATTTTATTAAAAATTCATTGATACCAATTTATATTGAACAGATAAATTAAAATGACCAAATGCAGCTCGAACCTGTTTCACATAACCAGCTGAGTATTTACAGCATGATACGTCGACGTCTGACCTCGCCCCCAGACGCCGTCTGGACAAGAATCCTACACTGGTACAGGTAGAACAACAAAAAAACAAAAACAAAAAGAAGTACAACTCTGAGTCACAGGTCAAGTCCAGTTTCTCATGCCGCCCTTGAGATCACACGGAAACTCAACAGAGAAAGAAGAAAAGAAAGAGAGAAAGAACACAACAGAGATTGGATTAACACCAACTTTGAATGCGCAGGAAATTACGACACTCATCCACCGTTAAGAGCACTGCACACACAGCAAGACCACGAAGAGAGCGAGCTGGTTGAACCGAGAAGCTGGATGGAGGATAGACAAACCTGAGGCAGTGTTAAAGCCCACCTAAGATTTTTGGTCACGTTTTTTCACATATGCAACTAGAAACAGAAAAACTAAATCTCTCGTCTGAGCACTGAATAAACGAATATGCATGTTGCAGATGAACGAATGAATGAATGAATGCGGGTCTCATACTGATTCCGATAACCGATTGGAAAATTCTTATAAGTCAAACGAGCTAATCTATTTGACTTGTAACGCCAGAACCTCCATTTTTCATACAGGACGATCGGTATCAGGGCCAAACCCGTGTCAGTAATCATTCAGTTCCAGGAATTGGGCTTCAAAATGAAACCACAACACTGTAGAAAATCTCAAACACAAATCTGTGTTACTTTTTGGCTTGTGTGACGTCATTTATACAAAACCAAAAAGACAAAAACACTGAATGTTCACGGCATACATCAGGACGCATCATATAGGAAAACTTTCTGAACGTACATGAAGCGTCAGAAGGTTCGAGACAACACTTTCGGTAGAAAAGGTCTGAACGTTAAAAGAAAAGTCCGCCCTCAAACAGCAGAATTGGGAAAAGGAATAAAGGGCCGCTGCGTCGCTCTCGTTCAGTCGAGACGAATCTATCGGCTTGCACTCAAGCGGCATTGTGGGTAAAGCAGAAAAAGACCCACTGAACTGAAAATGACAACAAAAGTGAAAAAACAAACCTCGATTTATTCTTTTTTTTAAAGCGCTAAACGGAAAACTATCATCTCACACCGTGGCCTCGAAATGTGGAGCCGATTTGAATAAACTCCTCGGTAATGGCACTGAATCAGGCACATGATTAACACCGGCAGACGGAGAATAACCAGACCACACCAGAATGAGTGTGAGAGCTGGTGATTTTTCGACCGGACGCACACCGATGACTCGAATTAATATACAAAACCAGCACATTCTACAAAACAAAACAAATGAGAAAAGCCCGTTACTAGAAGAGGAAATCGAAGCCGCCTAGATCTACGAGACCAAAATATACACGTGTCAGCGCTGAGGAGTTTAATAGATCAAACAAGGGGAACAGCTCATGTTTACGTAAGGCAGAGTTATACATAAAGGGAATATTTTTGTGCAGACACGGTTTTTAAAACAAGTAGTATGTGCGTGTGTGATTTGTTTGTTTGTTTGTTTTTAAGTCTCTCTGCACCCACGTGCGTACGCCGTTGTTCCTGCAAAGACCAAGTGATGGACATAATCGGCCCGGCGTCGTGTTCCTTGTAATAAATGTCCTTCGTCGTCCCCCCAGAACCAAAAAAAGGGAAAAAAATAATACAAATGTGTAAAAAAAAAAAAAAAAAAGAAAAGAAAAGAGAAACAATAATAAAATAACGCCTGCGTGTGTTTCAGCTTAGCAGTCGCTCTTCCACAGCTTGATGGTCTTGTCGTTCTCTAGTGCTGCCGACGCAATGATGTTCTCTGTCGGATGGCAGGCGGTCGAGATCACCACATCTGGGAGAAGAGAGAAACGAGGCATCACATTAGATTAGATTTAGCTTCATCATTGCACGTGTTACTGTACATGGCAGCGAAATACACTATTTACATATGTACAGGTGAGGCTATAATATATGATAGATCAAAGTGTATAATGAATGAATAAACAAAGAAATTAACAATATGAGTATAAATAAACAGTGCATGGAAAAGGGCTTATAGTACAATGGACAGTGCACATGTTTATACTAAATCCTACAGAAACAGTCTGTTCACAGGGAAATGGGTGAGTCACATTCTAATTAGAGGTCGGCCGATACAGGTTTCCTCTGGTTTATGACGATATTCAGAAATCAATACATGATGCCGATTTTCTCCACCGCCTTCATCTCATGAAATCTAACGACTAATTAAATAGACATGATCCAGAAAATTGCTCAAATTAAACATTTACTGAACAACAAACGTTTCTCCAATCAGTGCACCATTTACCAGATTTTGGAACCCGAACCAACCTGTAGCCTAAAACTACAGCTGGATGAAGACTCAACAGTACAGTTCCGGAAAGTTAATCCTCGCATTCTCAAATCTTATTCTCATCCTCTCTATAACAAAGTCTTCTGTGTTCTGAATCACCATTTCTGACCATGTCGTCTTATTACCTGTGTGACCCTGCAGTTTCTGTACAATCTCCTTCGTCTGCAAGTTCCAGATGTAAACCATGTTGTCTTCTGAGCCCGAAACGATCCACTAAAAGAGGGGGATACATTTTTTTAAAATATTGCGTTCGTCATTTCCACAAAAAATAATCAAACATCTGTGTTTGTCTAAACCTGGAGTACGCCTCACCTTGCCACCTGTGACGGAGAAATTCGCGAATATGCAGTATTTCTCATTTTTGTGGCCGGTGTATGTTTTCAAGCACTATGAGGGGGGGAATAAAAATGAGTTAAATACGTGAAAGAAAGGAATCTTCAGCATAGTCCTAATTGATGTTTTCCAGAGTTAGAAAAACAGTATAGTCCTCACCTTTCCTTTGCTGTAATCCCAAAGCTTTAGGGTGCTATAAACAACATAAACGAGTATAAAATATTATACATTTAATCTCTATTCATAATGGCATTCAGGCTGACATTTCTAACCGAGCGGAGAATCAGCAGGAGAGCGGTTACTCACTTATCCAGTGTGGCAGCCAGAATGTATTTGCCATTGGGGGAAAACTTCACAAAGGACACAGGGGGGTTGTCGTCGTCTGAGGAAGACGTGCAGGGTTAAGCATGCAAAGCATGAGAGCCTCTAAAGACGTTCTAAGGATTATTGGAGTTCGAGAACTTACCGATGAGCGTTTTAAGGCACTGGCCTGATGCTGTGTCCCAAATACGGCTGTAACAGGAGCAACCCGAGCATCAATTATGTGCACAAACATGTAGATCAACCAAAAGTCGTATGAAGTCTAATGAAGTCTAATGAAGTCTTACTCACCACAGGCCATCGTAGCTGCTGGACACTATCAGAGAGCCATCTCTGTTAAAATGGACCTGAAATCACACGACAATGCAGTTTTAAGCATAAAGAACATGCCCATAACTGAAAGGAAAAACTTCCGGATGTTTACTCACCGCAGACACGGGGTCCGAGTGAGCCGGCAACGTTTTCAGACACTTTCCCGTCTTCACGTCCCATATCCGGACGCTCTCGTCGAACTGACGAAACGAATACATGCGGTGATACGTTTGTTCTGAATGAGCAGTTGAGGTTTGGAAGAAAAAGACGCACGAGGGAAAGTACTCACCGATCCAGACACGATGAGGTTGGACTGAGGGTTGAAATTGCAGCAGAACACATAGTTGCTGTGGCCCTTCAAGGTCTTCAGACATTTTCCCTAACGAATCGAAGAAAGAAAAGATGTCAGTAGCGTCCCGTGATTTTACACTGCTGTTTGTAATATTTACAGACGCCCATAATTTTTAGTGCATTCCCTCAAAACCTTCCCCATCATCCCACACTTGTGTTGAAAATAGTATGAGCTTAGTTTGAATCAGCAGGAACTTACAGAGCTGACGTCCCAGATCTTTAGGGTTTTGTCATCAGATGCCGAGACCAGGAGGTTAGAATCAGAGGACCAGGCCACGTCAGAGATTCCCTGTAGGCAAACAATCATCGACAAGAACAAGCCTCTTTTAAACCCGTTAGCAAATATTCAAACTTTAAGCTCAATAAGAAGAACCTTGAATTTGCTCCTTTTTGCACATTGATGAATGAATTCAAAATACACTACATGGACTAAAGTTTGTAGACACCCAACAGCAAGATTCATATATATATTTTTTTTTAACATTCCACTATTCAACATTTAGTCCCATTTCGCTGTTACAAGAACCTCCACTCTTCTGGAAAGATGTTCCACCAAATTTTGGAGTGTGCTTGTGGAGATTCGTAAAGTCAGGTAATGTAGGTGAAGAGAGGAGACCTGGGGTGCAGTCAGAAAGAACTTCACCCCAAAGGTGTTCACCAGGCAGGAGATCATTCACTCCCATGTAATATCTTCATGGAGCTGGATTTGTGTACAGAGACATGGCCAAGCTGGACCATCTTTGGGTCTCCTTGTTCAAGTGAATGTCGTTGGATGTGGTAGCAATATTTTCCAGTCAATTGTGTGCCTCCAACTTTGTTGTTAGAACCATGGAACACGATCTCAATAAAACCCAATAGTGCAGTTTAAGTGAATTTGGCTTTGGGATACTAAAATCAGAGACACAAAATCATTAACTAGTTTATTCATTGTTAGTTTCAGCTCTCGATACACTGATCAAATCCACATGCTGCTTTATTTCTGCTCATCCAAAGAAAACGCCGGATCTCTGTTAAACAATCTCGGTTTTAAAATAAACCAGTTAAAAATAATAATAATTTAGTGCATGAAAGTGCAGTAGTCCTCCTACATGTGTGCTGTGGGAGGCAATGACATCTAACATCTCTGTCACAACAATAATATAATAATAAGTCTACTCCGAATAATCAGCAGTTACCAGATATTAAACAAACGCAACAGTCAAATGTATTGGGACAACTAATATTTCCAGCCATATGTGGTTCTTTCCCATGGCACACATTTGAATTTAAACTAGGAAAGTCAAACCTGTTCCATAAAAGCCAGCTCCATGAAGATCTGCTTTACATGGGTCGCAGTGGGAGATCTTGAAAGGCTGCCAATAAAGATCCAACGTCAAACCTATGAACACCTTTGGGATGCCGAGTGCACCCCCAGACCTCCTCCTCACTTCACCTACATCAGTAGCTGACTTTGCAAAAACCCACAAATCGACATAAGCACACTTCAAACATCTTCACAGAAGAATTGGAGGTGAATCGAACAGGAAATGGGGACTAAATGTGGAAAGGGATTTTCCCAAAAAACACACCACGCCAATTTACCAGACGTCCGCAAACATTTGAGTGCTTCGCGAACACTCGTGACTCGTGTTTAACGCTTGAAAACGTGTGTACGAAGAACACAAGTAAGCTTCTACTCACAAGCTTGTGTCCGGATATTGTCTTCTCGAACTTCCCATCGTACGCACCCCATATTTTGATAAGTTTATCAGCAGCTGCAATAAAAACAAGGACATCCGTGATTTCACAAACGGTGACAAATTAGTTACAAGAATCCTGTAAAGTGCAACTGTAAAGAAACAGGAAACGTAAAAAAAAATAAACAAACAAATAAAACACTCCTTTACCCATTTACCTTTACATAAACACACCAGTGATGAAACTATGGTCTTTGTTTACATTTTTATGATGGTTTTATTGAGTTCTTATTAAAACTCAACCAAAACAACAACAACAACAACAACAGAGCCGATCGGTCAACACACACAGCATGCGTTTAAACATCAATAACGATACAACAACAACGTGTTATTAATATGAGAAAGTGACCACGGAAAGGCAAAGGGCAAGTCAAAGAAAAAGAAAAAAAAAGATGGAAAAAGAACATTAGTCGAGGGCATGGGTTTTGTTTGTTAAAAAAATTCTGCTTTGTTCTGCAAGTCATAGATAAGTTTTTCCAAAGGGAGAAAATTAGCCGAGATGATGACCATAGGATGAGTATACATTTCTTTAGCCAACTAAGTAATGAAATTTAATAAAAAGTGTGGACCAGGAGAGAAATCTAACGACGTTTTACACTTTAGGAAGTACATACTTGGAGATATAGTGAATTTTCTAGCCTGCTTTTCAGAACCAGATCATGTACCTCATGCCAAAAAGGTTAAATAGGCAGAAAGATCCTTTTCATTCCAGGTAATAAAGTTTAGGAAGTCCTGTGTAAATCAAAGTGTTTTTAAAGATTGCTGTGCAAACTGGAGTGTTAAGGTGCATGCTGTACTAAAACCACAATACTGCACAGGTCACTTTAAAAACAATTCGTTTTTCCTACAGTCCCAAAATAAATGTTCCTTTTTCAGATTTACATTTAAAACACCGCTGAGTTACTTTTGGGTACATTTAAACGAACACAATTTCCCTACACAATTGCTTTGATTCATTGATTAACGAATAAACACTCTGCACCCCCATAAAACACACAAATGGACCTAAAAAGCGAAGAAGAGCTTTTACTTTCCTCCAAAATAATCAAGAGGTCATGAAGCCAGATCGGTGAATCGTGTAAAAAGGCCATTCAGATGTTCAATTCCATGTTTCCAAAATAAAAAGTCATTGTTAGCTTGTGGGGGAAATCGTTATAGCGATCGACTCTACGAAACACAGATGAAGTTACTCACACGAGCTGGCCAGCCATTCTCCACTTGGACTGAACTTGACAGAGGAGACCGCCTTTGTGTGGCCGGCGAGGGTGAACTTCAGTGTGTAGTTAGGCTTTGCGGGTGCAGACTAAATCAGATTCAAAACAGAAAACAGAGCAATGAGATGCAAAGACACAGTAATTACAACATGGACACAAGAGCTCACCACTGTGTACACCTCAAATCCGCTGTTGTGTCAGCCGTGTTTACACAAAACACCGCTGCACTACCACAAGAGTACCTCACACTGTCCCTCACACTGTACTCTATGTGCTGCTGGAATATGTGAATTTCCCTTTGGGGTGATTTAAGTGATCTCTATCCATCTATCCACATGGTACGTACATACTTATTATAATATAACAATGTTATAAAATATTCTTCAAAAGATAAACACGGTGAGAAATAGGACCCATAGAAAAGAAGAAGATGAAACTGATTAATACCGACACTATTAACGAGGCCATGTGACATGCAAGGTTTTCATCTCTAATCACACATGATCCTGACACTCAACACATAAACCAAGATATATACAGGATGTGTGTATGTGTGTGTGTGTGTGTGTGTGTGTGGTATTGATTACACATCAAGGGACAGTTGCTTACTTTACTCTGACTGGCCGAAGCAGCGGATGCTGTCGGCGTTTTAGTCGCTTCAGTCTCTGGCTTCTTCTCTTCACTTGCCATAGTGAGCGAGGAGCAGGAGCTGGGGTTAGAGATGCAGCTTCCACCTCAGCTGGACTAATAAATAAAAAATAAAAATAAAAAATAATAATAATATACATACTTATTAAAATATAAATATAAATACATAAATACCATTAGGGGGCGCCACAGTAAATTATCCGTCTCCAATCCCCCCTGTCCCCCTTTCAAATTAACTACCTGCATGTCTTCCCTCACCACATCCATAAACCTCCTGCTTGGTCTTCCTCTTTTCCTCCTTCCTGGTGGCTTCATCCTCAGCATTCTCCCACTGATATACCCCATGTCCCTCTTCTGCACATCTCCAAACTATCTCAATCACACCTCCCTCACCTTGTCTCCAAAACGTCCTACATGCACTGTCCCTCTAATAAACTCATTTCTAATCCTGTCCATCGTCGTCACTCCCAACGTAAACCTCAACATCTTCAGCTCTGCTACCTCCAGCTCCACCTCCTGTCTTTTACTCAGTGCCACTGTCTCTAATCCATACAACATCTCAGGTCTCACCACAGTCCTATAAACTTTCCCTTTCACTCTCACAGATACTCTTCTATCACAAATCACTCCTGCTATCACTCTTCTCCACCAACTCCACCCTGCCTGCACTCTTTTCTTCACTTCTCTAACACACTCTCCATTACTTGCACTGTTGACCCCTGATACCTGAACTCCTCCACCTTCTCCACCTCTTCTCCCTGCAACCGCATCACTCCACTGCCCTCCCTCTCATTTATACACATGTATTCTGTCTTACTCCTACTGACTTTCATTCCCCTTCTCTCCAGCGCATATCTCCACCTCTCCAGGCTGTTCTCCATCTGCTCCCTACTCTCACCACAAATAACAATATCATCTGCAAACATCAAAGTCCATGGAGACTCCTGTCTGACCTCGTCCTTCAACCTGTCCATCACCACTGCAAACAGGAAAGGGCTCAGAGCCGATCCTTGATGCAGTCCTCCCCCTTGAACCAGTATGTTGTTCCTACTACACACTTCACTGCTGTCACACCACCCTCACACATTTCTCTACCACACCAGACCTCCTCATAAAATACCACAACTCCTCTCTCCACCCTGTCGTACACTTTCTCCAAACCCACAAACACACAATAAAACTCCTTCTGACCTTCTCATCAACATTCTCAATGAAAATAATGCGTCTGTGGCGCTCTTCCTTGGCATGAAACCATACTGTTGCTCACAGATAACTTCATGGTGTGACTGATTAACTTTATTCCCCTGTAGTGCCTGCAGATCTCCTTTATTCCTAAAAACCGGTACCAGCACACTCCTTCTCCAATCCTCAGGCATCCTCTCACCTTCCAAAATCTTGTTAAACAAGCAAGTTAAAAACTCCACTGCATCTTCCCTAAACATCTCCATGCTTTTACTGGTATAAATACATAAACACAAAGTACCAATTAAGCAACCAGGTTTAACTTTGATGATAAACGGATTAAAACAGCGTTTGCAAAACAAAGTCATTGTACATTTCTCAGTCATTTTGTAAAACTGGATTGTTAAATCTAAAATGTTAATATATTGAGTTTGTATCCCACCATCTGAAATTCAGTTCTGAACTCAAACAAATGAACAGAAATGGAGAAACACTGATTATTCAGATCCAAATCTGAAAACTGAAGAAGTGACAACATTCGATATCGAACATCGTATTCAATACAGCAATCAAACTGCATTTTAGCTCAATCGAGGGGGAAAACTAATGCAAAACCCTGAATCGATGAGGAGCTTATTTACATGACTAACAAATAATGAGGACTTTACAATAAAAAGTTAAAACAGATCAATAAAAAAATAGACAGATAAAATCATAATAGACAGAGATATAAATACAAAGATAGAAAGCTAAAAAGAAAGTAGACAGAAACATAGACAAATTAATAGCTATATAGAGAGATCAACAGACAGATCAACAGACAGATCGACAGACAGATAGACAGACAGATAGACAGACAGACAGACAGACAGACACAAAAATATAGTCACAGATGTATATTGAGATTGACAGTTAAGACAATAAGGAAAAAAATGATAGATTGATATGCAGCGAGATGGATAGACAGACAGAGACAGGGTTTAAAAAGGACAAAGAGAGAGACAAAAGATGGATATGCAGACAAATAGACAGACAGACGTATTAAAAGACAGAAAGCATGAATTGGACAGACCAAATCACATGTCAGCCTTTTTTTATTATTATTATCGTCTCCTGGTCGTTTAAATTCATCCATATATCTAATAGAACATTAATAAGTATATACAATGTTTATATTTTATACCTGAATGTGGAAAGTTTATACTTGACTGAATAAGAGGCGGAACAGATCGCTAGCTTAGCATCATTCTGCTCAGATTACTGCACAACCATGCTAGCTATGCTAATAGTATCCAAACATAAGAAAATATAAACAAGCCAGTATTACACAGTTAACTATTTATCCAAACATACCTTATCAGAAAAATATAACATTTACCATAGTAAAATACTTAATAAATTGTATTCTAATTAAGCAGACAACATGGGGAGCACTCATAATTAGCTGGCTAGCAAGCAAAACGAGGCCCAAACGGGCTGTGTCTTAAATAACTCTCTGCTCCCTCTTTATGCGCACTGCACCGTCCTTTAAAAAGAATGGCGTGTGTGCACTTCAATGAAGCGCACTGGATGCGCAATCGGAGTCTATTGAGATTCAGCCGAAGAAAAACGCCGAAAGAACACGTTAAGGTTAGCTTATTAGCAATCAAGTCGAATGAAAGCGACGACAAATCGCAATGGAATCAAACACAAGGTTGTTTAATCGGTTAGAACAGAAATAAAACATTTATGTTTTTATGTGCATTCCTGTCTCCTGAATCCAGTGTGGAAACTGGTTTCTCTGTACACACTGCAAAAAAAAATGCTTTAAAATCCATTGAAACAATGCGAAATCCTGAGGAAAACTGTACTCACCCTCCAAATAGGTGCTTTCTAAATCCCCGAATGAAGCACAGGCGTTTCTTGTGGAAGAAATGCAACCAGAATGTGTAAAAACACCACGTTTTTGTGTTTACATTGAACAGGTAAAAAAAAACCGTGCAGGCTTTTCATGGAAGGAGTCCAGGCGGGGAAATGTGGCGTGGAGGTCTGTTGTGCGCATGCGCAAAGATGGAGGCGCTCAAAGGCAAAAAAGAAAGTCTGCACCGCTTTTTCAGTACACCAGCATTTTTTATGAGGGTATAAGATAATAAAAAATTAATAGGTATTTGCTACTTTTTGGTATTTGGTACTTTTTAAAAAAAAAAACATACTACAACTAATGAAAGTATTTGTGTTCATCTGCAACCAGTGAAAAGCATCATGATCAAAAAACAATGTTTAGTCTGACTGTTGTGGCCATTACTATCAAAATTAGCAAAATTTAAATCCAAAGTTAAAATGCAAAACAAAAGACACAAACTAAGTTCAGAAAGACTGAGATGAATTAAAGCCAATCAGTTCCAGTGAAACATCCGATCGCTGAGGATGGAGCCACCAGGAAGAAAAAAAGATGAAGGCCAAGAAGAAGGTTTATGGATGTGATGAGGGAAGACATGCAGGTGGTTGGTTTGAAAGAGGCAGATGTAGAGGACAGGGGGGTATGGAGACACACAGTAACACACAGTGCAATCCTTATATATTCCACCCATCGTTTTTTGTTTCCCATCTATTACCTGTTATTATTTTTATTATTATTAACTGTATATATAAGTTATATAAGTTGTGGCCTGGTCATGACACTCTAGCAGAGGAACCATCTCAATCCTGTCCATGTATTCTGACAAATTCTTGACAAATCACCTCCTTAGAAGTTAAAAGCAGGTTCAAGAAAGAAGCAGCTTGAAGCACTGATGCTCCAAACATGTTGATTCTAATCACACATTCATCACATGCTGTGAATATACTGATTTGTAATACACAGACGTGGAAAAATAATAAAATCTTCTACTCAAGTAAAAGTACTGTTACTTCAATAAAATTTTACTGAAGTAAAAATAAAGTCAAGTCAAGAGGCTTTAATTGTCATTTCTACTGTACACAGTGGTACACAGTACACAGTAAAAAACGAGACAACGTTCCTCTGGAACCCTGGTGCTACACTAAACAACAACACAACACAAAGCTACGTAAAGTGCATTGAGTGCAACCAAAAGTTACTGGTCTAAAAAATCTACTTGAATAAATTAAATAGTAGTGAAATTCAAATGTTCTCACAGTAAAAATTTACTACTTTTTTAACAGCAGGCATGGTTCTTCAGGATTCTAGTGTAATTCAGGAAGGACAAGAAGATATAAATGTTAAACTGGTCGTTTTTTTAATTGAAACGGCTTTACAAATTAACGTGCAATAACTAAAACAATGAATAAAAAAACCCCACTACAGTCCATGACTTGAGTCTAATGTGAGTTATGCACTTTCAGGTGCAATCTGCTCTAAAATATAACGCTTCATTCATTTAATATGACACTGGTCATATAGCTAGCTTAATTGTTCTAGCGATAATTTTGCCCCAAGGGCGTGATTTTTTTAATTCCTTCGCATAATTTTTATGTTGTTGTTTTTTTTTTTTTCTTTATTCAGTAATGGAAATGATTTAAAATCCAATTAAGTACAATGCTGCAAACAAAACTACAGATTTTAAAAACTACTTCAAAACGAAGAAGTATGCAAAACAACTACTTAATTACAGTAACGCGAGTAAATTGTGACTTTCCACCTCTGGTAATACGTGATAGAAACACAAAAGTTTCACCACATGGCCATCTCTATTTCACCCTCTTTGTCTTTACACCTTGTAAACCAAATGGTCTCGAAGGGGTATTAATAGTTTTCTGCAAACTTGCCTCATTTGTGTACAACTTGATATTTAAAAAAGCTACAATTAAATATATACATCTATATATAGGTACTATAAAAATATGAAAATATTCCTGTCTATCTGTTTTCCAAGTCAAATTGTAAGCATTTCAAGTCAAGTCAAGTCAAGTTTACTTCTGTAGCGCTTTTCACAACATTGTCTCAAAGCAGCTTTACAGAATTTAACAGTGAAGATGAATGGTGTGCATTTATCCCTGATGAGCAGCCGTGGTGTCTGTGGCAAGGAAAAACTCCCTTAGATGTTATGAGGAAGAAACCTTGAGAGGAACCAGACTCAAAAGGGAAATCCATCCTTATTTGGGTGACATCAAGAGTGTGATCATAAACAATACAGAACACTGGAGAGAGAGAACTAACATGAGTACTGGAATGTAAGATTATAAGTAATGTTCTTTCTACAGTCTTATACAGTCATTACGGTTATAAAACTAGGAGCTACTAAGCAACTCATAAAATAGCTCAACATTTGCGATGATCACAGATTCAACACTAGTGTGATGTGCTTTCATGCAAAGCAGTTTAAGTGTAAAAGATATTCAAACACTAACTGTAGCTGAAATTGCTGTTAAGTTGCATAAGTGTGTTTTTGGAGGTCAATAGATGAGGATATTGTGTCAGTTTTCTTTTCTTTTCTTAATAACAATCCTCCCATTGCCCCGTTTTTAATACAAGCAAACCCACATGGGATCAGGAACCCTGATCTACACCACCGTGCTCGTCTCGTAGATCGCTCACAAGCCAAGCCGAGTCTCTGCAGTTACTTATTGTGTGAGTTTTACAGCTGTATTGCATTCTTGAATCGCTCATGTCCAGTCTGCATTACTTCTACCTCTGTTTTTTTTTCTTTGAACATCACACGAGAAAAATAAGTAAGAAAATAACCCTTTGGTCTTTTGGCTTCAGGGACTGATTATGAAGATTAACATTTATGTTCATGTATTAAACTCTATGAGCAAATAAATCACAAAGCATGTGTAAAATACTTCAATATAAACACTTTTAATGACCTGTAATGTTGCTTTTAATGACTAGTTAAAACACATGAATTCAAATACAGATTTACCAAACAGTCAGCTACACATCTTATTATTAACTTTGATTTAATAATGTTGAAAAAAGTTTTTTTCAATTATTATGACCTTTATTGAGTCAATTTAGTGTCTGAGCTCATAACTACTGACTCTCCTTTTCAGACTCGAATGCAAAGGAGTTACATACAGTTAATTATTACATACAGTATGTTTTTTATATCAGTATTCATTTTACAGTAAATCTGAGGCTTCGTACTTCTTGCAGGTCTCCTTTAGTGTAAAACAATTTCTCTTACAATCGCAGAACTTTTTAATTATAGGAAAATACTCTGAAAACATATACTATAATAGTGTATATACCTACATGTTGATTTATTTAATGGATTTAATAAAAATAAAAGTTACAGTGTGTTAAAAATTTTGTTTATTTTATAACAATAGTTAAATAGTTAGCAATTATCATTAATAATTTATTTTCTGATTATTAGAAGTGTTATTATTATTATTATTAATATTATTATTATTGTTATTGTTATTATTATTATTTTGATCATTATTGTTGTTGTTATTGTTATTATTTGTTCCTTTGGAAATAAGGTATAATACTAATAGTTGACATTAACTATTTGTGATCCCTACCATATTATTATTATTATTATTATTATTATTATTATTATTATTATTATTATTATTATTTTGCAGTTGTATAATTCATTTCTTTTAGTTTTATTTATATATATATATATATATATATATATATATATATATATATATATATATATATATATATATATATATATATATATATATATACATACATACTCTCTAGAGGAAAAGAGAGAGAGTTACATTCATAATTAAAGTTATATTTTATATATTAATTATTATGTAAAATAATATATATATTGTATATATTTAACATATTAAATAAAGAAAAACGGAGCATTTGATGCTTGGCAGCCTGTGCACCTTTTCGCACCTGTATTTCCATAAGTCCCTCCCCCGTTCTCGGATTGGTTATCATTTTACATTTGCGCTCCCTGATTGGTGGAGCCTAAACCGGTGAGCCAATAGCAGCAAAAAAAGGCGCACGCTTTGCCCGAAATATGGGTGCGAAAAAAAGGCGCCAAGGCGCATGCGCAGAGCGCGCCTCGTACCTCATCGGTGTATTGCCCGTAGGAGCGAACCCGCATCAGTCTGTCCCAGGCTGCAGTCCATCCAGAGCGGCGACCCGAGTGACGGAGCGCCTTTCATTTCGCTTCTCACAGCGCTGCGATTTCCACGCAGGTAAACGGTGACCGCGTGAAAAATCTGCATCCGCAGGGGGTTCATGTGTGAGCGTGTGTACGGACGAGTTAGCGTGCTGCATCGGCTGCTGCTAGCATTGTGTTCAACACAAAGCTCCGAGTGCGACTCGGGGGGGGGGCAGTTCCACAGCCTGCTGGGGCACTTCTACTCAGTTTTACCCTCCCAATGCACCGCTTTTATTACAACCCGGAGTTAAACGCGTACCTAACGGGCGGAATCGTCTCCGTTTGAATGATCCGCGCTTCACACGGCATCGCTATGGACTACATTCGCTAGCATGCTAATGCTAAAGCTAACGCTTAAGCAGCTCGAGTCCGCCCGCCATGTTTTGATGTATGTTTGCTAACAAGCGTAGCTCCTACACTGAACCGCGTTGGTTTCTCATTTTTATTTGTGACCTTTTTATTTATTCACATCTAGAACGCTTTTTAATTTCAATTTATCCCGATACTTTTAATGATAAATATTTAATTTGGTCATAATGGTCGTGTATGCACAGTGCTAGGCTAACATGCTAATACACAATCTTTCCCTCCATTCTACACCAAACATGTCCTTTTTGTAAATTCCGGGACATAAAATCTTTACATTTTTTATTTAGTCAGGTTGATCATTTTAGTTATTAATATTGATTTACCTCAGAGTGAGAGGTAAATGGAGCCGAGTTCGGGGTAACTTAATGCTAAGTATCTAATATTATTATTATTATTTAAATATATATATATATATATTTTTTTTTTTAAAGTCTTTGTGTATGCTTCTGAGAGGGATTCTAGATTTGAATATTTGTGCATGTGTTTTCCTTCTTTTTTTATTATTTTAGACAGTCTTGTGTGAGATGGAGTTTATAAGCTAACAGTGTGTTAGCCAGCAGGTTTACGCGGGAGGAGGACTAACTTTCGTCCACTCACTGCACACCTCGGTTGATTCACTGGCTGCACTAGGGTTATACCTGCCGAATCCGGCTCTCCGATTGGTTGTTTTTCGTGCACCCGCGCCGTTTGGAAGTAGTTCCGGTTCGAATTTAAATCACAGGTTTATATCAGTGCGCATCAGTTTAAATTCAGGTTCTGGTTAAATTTTCTCTCACATGAATGAGGTGAACAACTTTATTTACATGTCACAGTGCTCTCGGGTTTCACGTGACTGGTCGCATATTAATACCTCCACTGATATCTGCATGGGTTACTGGATTGCGATGGAATGAGCGTGCACGTTCTGTAACACGTTTTGCTTGAACGTTCATTTGCAGGCCCTGGAGCTACTGTTAAAACTCCTGTGACGACCTCGACGTATCGAGATCCCTTCGCTGACGTAACACTTATTCGCACAAGCTCGTGGTACTCTGTGGTGCAGCAAAGGTACTTGCACCCCGCAGTTGAACTTCTGTCGGCCCCGATCTGCGAAGTCGTGTCACGTGACCGATAGGAGCCTGTTCAAGGGCTTCTCAGAGTTGCTGTGAGGTTGTTTCTTGTGGACTTCCTGTGTAGCCGAGTTGTGATTAATCGGCGCCTTGACACACGTTTCTGAGGTTTCGAGCTGTTATAGGTTACGTGACATGAGTTCGGACATCGCCGTTCACCACCTATTTGTCAATTTTTTTGAACTGCCAAACTCGCGGGTGCAGCAACACGCGTGACTTCGCATCACAGCTTGAAAAATGGAAGGGAGTTATGTTAGACAGCCTGAAATGTTCTCAGAGTACACCGGTGTTAAACCCTGACATAGCTGACTCTGCTGGTGATGTCACAGAAGAGCGAAGCGAAGAAATATACACATTCTGTAATGTGCTCTATACCTTCTATAATTGTTTTTCCTGTAACTGTTCGTTCACTGCCCCACGACTGCCGACTTTTTGATTAACGTACACTTTTCGCTGCATACAGATGAAGCAGATGGAAAGGTATTGTTCATGACTTCCATCAATTCAAGACCATAATCCAAAAATGTTCATCCTGTTTTTGTTTCTTGTGTCTCCAGAGGTTACAGGGTCAGGTCCTGCAATGGGATGTAGTCCCTCTCGGATGAGCGAAGCCAAGAGACGAACCCAGAGAGAGCATCTGTCCAAACCTGTACAGTAGCATCAGATTTGCGCAGAGCCGCCAAGCCGACTGAAGCAGCAGCTCTGCCGTTAAACCGAAATGTCGGATGTCACGTCACCAACTCCAGAACCTCCTCAGATCGTCAACCCTCCGCCTCCCGAGGTGACGAATGCCACTAAACCCGGCCGCAAGACCAATCAGCTGCAGTACATGCAGAATGTCGTGGTCAAGACTCTGTGGAGGCATCAGTTCGCGTGGCCTTTCTACGTGCCCGTCGATGCCATCAAGCTCGGACTGCCGGTGAGTGTAGCTAAAATTATACCGCATAAACAATCTTCAGTGTATAACAAACAGAGGGTAACAAACGAGTAACATTCACTTTAGGACTATCACAAGATAATAAAGAATCCAATGGACATGGGCACCATCAAAAAGAGGCTGGAGAACGTGTATTACTGGAGCGCCAGTGAATGTATGCAAGACTTCAATACCATGTTTACCAACTGTTACATCTACAACAAGGTGAGCAGTGGGAAGTATTCAGTGGGAGGTCCCACAGTGGACCTGTAAACCAAATCTTTTTTTTTATTTTATTGATTTTTTTTTAAATTCCAAATGCTTGGTTCTGATTTTCTCCTGATTGATTAGCCAACCGATGACATCGTATTAATGGCTCAAGCCTTGGAGAAGATCTTCCTGCAGAAGGTTGCTCTGATGCCCCAAGAGGAAGTGGAGCTCCTTCCGCCTGCTCCTAAGGGTAAAGGACGCAAACCTGGACTAGGTATGTCAGTTTGGAGGTTGTACAGCGATTGATGGTGTGCATACATTTTTTACTTAATTTTTTATTCCCTTTGTGTGAATGACAACATCTTTGTTACCCAAAGCAGGTCAGCCGGAGGGAACCGTGACTTCTGGCTCGCCAACCTCTGCCTTCCCGGATGCCACTTCTCCAGGCTCTCAGCCTCCGGTTATTTCTCCTCCAGTGCCTGCTGTCACGCCCAGCACACCCCCTGTACAGAACACACCCACCACCCCCATCATGCCCGGCATGCCTCCCTCGCAACCCTTTGGCAAGGTGAGTGACGTGACCGAGAACGAACACGGACGTCCCCCTTTTTTTTTTTTTTTTTTTTTTTTTTTGGTGTCCATCTGATCTCTGTGTTCTGTCTCCGTTTTTTTAGAAGAAAGGGGTCAAAAGGAAAGCGGATACCACCACACCCACTACCTCCGCCATCACGGCCAGCAGGAGCGACTCTCCCACCCCTCTATCCGAGAGCAAGCAGGCCAAAGTGGCGATGCGAAGAGAGAGCACCGGGCGACCCATTAAACCACCCAAAAAGGACTTGGAGGAGGTCGAAGCGGGTCAGCAGGGAGGCAAACGAGGTCGGCTCACCGAGCACCTCAAGCACTGCGACACCATCCTGAAAGAAATGCTGTCCAAGAAACACGCTGCGTACGCCTGGCCGTTCTACAAACCCGTCGACGCCGAGGCGCTCGAACTGCACGACTACCACGACATCATCAAACACCCCATGGACTTGAGTACAGTTAAAGTATGTAGTAAATCTGGAATAGAAAACTTTATTTGTTTCAAGTTTTTGTTTTTGTCTGCCTCATTAGGGTATAACCCTTGCATTTTTTTTTTATATCATGTACAGAAAAAGATGGATGCTCGGGAGTACCCAGACGCACAGAGCTTCGCCACTGATGTGCGGTTAATGTTCTCGAATTGTTATAAGTACAACCCTCCCGATCACGAGGTCGTCGCCATGGCACGAAAACTGCAGGTCAGATTTTGGACACACGTTTGTATAATGCAAAATAATGTGAAGTGGTTAGTGCAGGCATGAAACCTCAATTTGCGTATGACACAGGACATGTTTGAGATGCGCTTCGCGAAGATGCCAGACGAGCCGGCGGAGGTGAACGTGGCGGGCGCAGCTGCTGCAGCAGGCGTGGTCAGTAAAAGCACGGCGAGCAGTGAAAGCAGCGCCGATTCCTCTAGCTCGGACAGCTCTGACTCCGAGGAGGAGAGAGCCACTCGCCTCGCCGAGCTGCAGGAACAGGTGGGTGCGGAACAGGTGGGTTTCACAACAAGGTCTTAACTTTTACAGGCCCGACATGGGTCCTGTTGCAATTTTTTTTTTTTGTATTTTGTATTTTCAGCTTGATTTATGCTTTTGGTTTTCGCTTCACTTTGTCAATCAAGTGCCAGTTCACACCATCTACTGCATGTGCTGAAATTTAATCTAATGTCCTTATGACTATGTGGTGAGCAATATGTTGTTTTTATTTAAACGCCCAAACGGAGGGTACCAGCAAAACAAACCCCTCTCCCTTGCAGTACTTCAGTAAAAGCATGAAATGATCTTAACCGGTCGGCTACAATTGCATACAGCTGTCTAATTGTTTAGAATGTATAGCTGTACAATAGCATCATGTAATGCTGTTGCCCCATGTTGTATACACCGATCAGGCATCACTTTATGACCACTTTATGACCAGTGATTAGCACTGATTATCTCATCATCATGACACCTGTTAGTGGGTGGATTTATTTATTAGGCAGCAGGTGAACATTTAGTCCTCAAAGTTGACTTTGAAATCCTCTGAAAATTTTTTCCTGCTTTTCACAAGTTTGACAAATTGTGCCGTCTAGACGACTGGTTTAGAGCATCTCCATAACTGTAGCTCTTGTGGGCTGTTCCTGGTCTCCAGTGGTCAGTATCTATCAAGTAGTGAGATGCAGCAGAGGCTTATGCATGATGATGCATGTTGGGAGCAAAGGCTGGTTCGTGTGGTCCGATCCAACAGATGAGCTCCTGTAGCTCAAACTGCTGGAGAAGTTCATGCTGTTAATGCTCGACGGGTCAGAACTGTTTTAGCAGCGAAAGGAGACCAACACAATATTGAGCAGGTGGTCATAATGCTTTGCCTGATCGGTCCTATCTCTAACTGCTCTGCAGACAGGAGAGTTTTACAGCCTCTTCATTGTTTTAAGATTAGATTCAGCTTGTTAGCAGCGCTGCATGTTAATTTTAGTTTCTTCATTTTTATAACCCATTCAGCTGGAGCAGGAGCAGAAGCAGGATTAGGAGAGTAGTCAGGCAAGTCAGATCCCGTCCAGCTCTCTGTCAAAACTCCCTCTGACTCTACACTGCAGCCACATTCAGCTCAGGGAAGAGAAAGAGAAAGCAGGATTGCACCGAGATAAGATGCATGCAGGACATCTACTCCTACTATGAAATATTTCTGTTTCTGCAGCAGCTTCCGGAAGCAGAGGGAATATTATTGTTGAGTGAGAATACTCAGTTACTGCTGTTTTATGGACACATTAAAGCTTTAGTTTAAACAAGTTATTAGTTTGTTTTACTGCCATTTTATTTTTTGTTTCTTATTTGATTAAACAGTTTTTTGAGTGTCAATAGTCCTGTGCACAGGATTGTCAAAGTTAATCTTTATATCCTTTTAAAAGCTT
>NC_139589.1:22293668-22413668 GCF_946808225.1 Silurus aristotelis | reverse complement strand
GGACTGGGGGGTTGTGGGGGGTCAGATTTCGGGGTTGGGCACGCACACGCTAACGTATGATGTAATCGCCTACCTGGAATCTCTTCTTTGCCAGTTCAATTTTGTTTTTCATAAAATAAATGATGGAAAAATACTAAGGCTTCCTTATTACTTTGTTATGAATGTTAATAAGAGTAGTTTATGGATAACAACATCAGTTGCAGTTGAACTCAATTCAGCCGAGAATAATCGAGAGAACGCAGCGTGAAGTTTCATTTATTTATCACTCTATTATTCTGTCTTTTTTTTTTTTTTTTTTTTTAAACCCAAATTTCTAAATTGATCTTCAAATACAGTTAATTAACCCAGCCATTAGGGGGGCACAAGCCAGTGTACTCTTAGTGCCGGTCCCAAGCCCGGGTAAATGGGGAGGGTTGCGTTAGGAAGGGCATCCAGCGTAAAACATGTGCCAAATCAAATATGCGGATCACAAATGAGAATTTCATACCGGATCGGTCGAGGCCCGGGTTAACAACGACCGCCACAGGTATCGTTAGCCGACAGGGTACCGGTGGAAATTGGGCTACTGTTGGCCGAAGGAGGAGAAGGAGAGGAGGAAGGCGTCTACAGAGACGGCAGGAAAAGGAGCAGTGTAGGAGAGTAGAGGTTCGGGTTGGTACTTTAAATGTTGGTACTATGACGGGTAAGGGGAGAGAGATAGCTGATATGATGGAGAGGAGAAAGGTAGATGTGTTGTGTGTTCAGGAGACCAAGTGGAAAGGGAGTAAGGCCAGGAACATTGGAGGTGGGTTTAAACTGTTTTATCATGGTGTGGATGGGAAGAGAAATGGTGTAGCGGTGATTCTGAAGGAAGCGTACAGTAAGTGTGTAGTGGAGGTGAAGAGAGTTTCTGATAGGGTGATGATCGTGAAGGTGGAAGTTGAAGGGATGATGATAAATGTCATCAGTGCCTATGCTCCACAAGTTGGCTGTGAGATGGAGGAGAAAGAAAGATTCTGGAGTGAATTAGATGAAGTGGTAGATGGTGTACCTAGGAAAGAACGATTGGTGATTGGGGCAGACTTTAATGGGCATGTAGGTGAAGGGAACAGAGGTGATGAGGAGGTGATGGGTAGGTATGGTTTTAAGGAGAGGAATGTGGAAGGGCAGATGGTGGTAGATTTAGCTAAAAGGATGGAAATGGCAGTGGTGAACACGTATTTTAGGAAGAAGGAGGATCATAGGGTGACGTATAAGAGTGGAGGAAGGTGCACACAGGTGGATTATCTTCTGTGTAGGAGATGCAACCTGAAGGAGATTGGAGACTGTAAGGTGTTGGCGGGGGACAGTGTAGCTAGACAGCATCGGATGGTGGTCTGTAGGATGGTTTTGGAGGCGAAGAAGAAGAGGAGGAAAGTAAGGTTTGAAAGAAGAATAAGATGGTGAAAACTGAAGGAGGAAGAGTGTAGTGTGAGGTTCAGGGAAGAGGTCAGACAGGGGCTTGGTGGTGGTGAAGAGGTGCCGGATGATTGGGCAACTACTGCAGGAGTGATGAGGGAGGCAGCTAGAAAAGTACTTGGTGTGACATCTGGAAATAGAAAGCAAGACAAGGAGACGTGGTGGTGGAATGAGGAAGTGCAGGAGAGCATTAGGGGAAAGAGATTGGCAAAACAGAAGTGGGATCGACAGAGTGATGAGAAAAGTAGGCAGGAGTACAAGGAGATGCGGCAGCAGGTTAAAAGGGATGTGGCGAAAGCCAAGGAAAAGGCATATGAGGAACTGTATAAGAGGTTGGACACTAAGGAAGGAGAAAAGGATTTATACCGATTGGCCAAGCAGAGGGACCGAGCTGGGAAGGATGTACTGCAAGTTAGAGCAATAAAGGATGGAGAGGGAAATGTGTTGACTAATGAGGAGAGTGTGTTGAGAAGATGGAGGGAGTATTTTGAGCAGCTGATGAATGAGGAAAATCAGAAAGAGAGAAGGTTGGAGGATGTGGAGTTGGTGAAGCAGGATGTAGATAGGATTAGTAAGGAGGAAGTGAGAGCAGCGATTAAGAGGATGAAGAATGGAAAGTCGGTTGGACCAGATGACATACCGGTAGAAGCGTGGAGATGTTTAGGAGAGATGGCAGTGGAGTTTTTAACCAGATTGTTTAACAGGATTCTGGAAGGGGAGAGGATGCCTGAGGAATGGAGAAGGAGTGTGCTGGTACCGATCTTTAAGCATAAGTGAGATGTGCAGACCTGCAGTAACTACAGGGGAATTAAGTTGATCAGTCACACCATGAAGTTATGGGAAAGAGTAGTGGAAGCCAGGCTGAGAGAAGAGGTGACCATCTGTGAGCAACAGTATGGTTTCATGCCGAGGAAGAGCACCACAGATGCCTTATTTGCTTTGAGGATGTTGATGGAGAAGTATAGAGAAGGACAGAAGGAGCTGCATTGTGTATTTGTGGATTTAGAGAAAGCGTACGACAGGGTGCCGAGAGAGGAGTTGTGGTATTGTATGAGGAAGTCAGGTGTGTCAGAGAAGTATTTGAGGGTGGTGCAGGACATGTATGAGGACAGTGTGACGGCAGTAAAGTGTGCAGTAGGTACGACAGACTGGTTCAGGGTGAAGGTTGGACTGCATCAAGGATCGGCCCTGAGCCCTTTCCTGTTTGCAGTGGTGATGGACAGGTTGACGGACGAGGTCAGACAGGAGTCTCCCTGGACTATGATGTTTGCAGATGATATTGTGATTTGTGGTGAGAGTAGAGAGCAGGTTGAGAAGAGCCTGGAGAGGTGGAGATATGCGCTGGAGAGAAGGGGAATGAAAGTCAGTAGGAGTAAGACAGAGTACATGTGTGTGAATGAGAGGGTGGGCAGTGGAGTGATGCGGTTGCAGGGAGAAGAGGTGAAGAAGGTTCAGGTTCAGGTACCTGGGGTCAACAGTGCAAAGTAATGGAGAGTGTGTTAGGGAAGTAAAGAAAAGAGTGCAGGCAGGGTGGAGTGGGTGGAGAAGAGTGACAGGAGTGATTTGTGATAGAAGAGTATCTGCAAGAATGAAAGGGAAAGTTTATAGGACTGTGGTGAGACCTGCGATGTTGTATGGATTAGAGACAGTGGCATTGAGTAAAAGACAGGAGGTGGAGCTGGAGGTAGCAGAGCTGAAGATGTTGAGGTTTTCGTTGGGAGTGACGAGGATGGACAAGATTAGAAATGAGTTTATTAGAGGGACAGCACATGTAGGATGTTTTGGTGACAAGGTGAGGGAGGCGAGATTGAGATGGTTTGGACATGTGCAGAGAAGGGACATGAATTATATTGGTAAAAAAATGCTGAAGATGGAGCCACCAGGTAGGAGGAAAAGAGGAAGGCCAAGGAGGAGGTTCATGGATGTGGTGAGGGAAGACATGCAGGTAGTTGGTGTAAAAGAGGCAGATATAGAGGACAGGGTGGTATGGAGACGGATGATCCGCTGTGGCGACCCCTAATGGGAGCAGCCGAAAGAAGAAGAAGAAGAAGATCTTCAAATACAGTTAATTGTTTCTTTTTTTTTTTTTTTTTTTTTAAGGATCGTAGGAAATATTTTGTATAAAGAATTTAAAAATATATAACATTATTACCATTATCTTTTTATAACCTAATTTATATATCGAATATAATCGTATCGCTAGCTGCCAGTCTTGGGGCCCCTGAGCAAGGCCCTTAACCCTTTGTGCTCCAGGGGGCGCTGTATCATGGTTGACCCTGTGCTTTGACCACAGCTTCCTAACATCACATAGGAAAGAAGCACATACAAGTGCACCTCAATAAATTAGAATATCATTTAAAAAGTTGATTTATTTTAGTAATTCAATACAAAAAGTGAAACTGGTATATTATATTGATTTATCACACACAGACTGATATATTTTGAAGTGTTTATTTCTTTTCATTTTGATGATTTTGGCTCACTAAATTAGAATACTTCATAAGACCAATAAAAACAATCATTTTTAATGAATTGTTGGCCTTCTGGAAAGAATGTTCATTTACTGTATGTGTATATAAAATATATAATTTATATAATATGTAATATGATTACTGCCTCAATTCGGCGTGGGATGGAGGTGATCAAACTGTGGGATGGAGGTGATCAGACTGTGGGATGGAGGTGATCAGACTGTGGGATGGAGGTGATCAAACTGTGGGATGGAGGTGATCAAACTGTGGGATGGAGGTGATCAGACTGTGGGATGGAGGTGATCAGACTGTGGGATGGAGGTGATCAAACTGGGATGGAGGTGATCAGACTGGGATGGAAGTGATCAGACTGTGGGATGGAGGTGATCAGACTGTGGGATGGAAGTGATCAGACTGTGGGATGGAGGTGATCAGACTGTGGGATGGAGGTGATCAGACTGTGGCGCTGTTGAGGTGGGATGGAAGCCCAGGTTTCTTTGACAGTGACTTTCAGCTCATCTACATCTTTTGGTCTCTTGTTTCTCATTTTCCTTTTGACAATAACCACAGAGATTCTCTATGGGGTTCAGGTCTGGTGAGTTTGCTGGCCAGACAATTACACCAACACCATGGTCATTTAACCAACTTTTGGTGCTTTTGCCAGTGTGGGCAGGAGCCAAATCCTGCTGTAAAATTAAATCAGCATCTCCATAAAGCTGGTCAGCAGAGGGAAGCATGAAGTGCTCGAAAACTTTCTGGTAGACGGCTGTGCTGACCTTGGACCTGATAAAACACAGTGAACCAACACCAGCAGGTGACATGACCCCCCCCAAACCACCACTAACTGTGCAAACTTTACACTGGACCTCAAGCAGCTTGGATTCTGTGCCTCTCCTCTTCTTCTTCCAGACTTTGGGACCTTAATTTCCAAATAAACCAAAATAAACAAAAATATTTCCAAATAAAACGACTTCGTTTCACCTTTTTCTACCACATTTTTTCCCTCCAGCCAACTTTCCATTTATGTGTTTGGATACAGCATTCTGTGAACAGCAGCTTCTTTAGCGATGACCTTTTGTGTCTCACCCTCCATGTGCAGAGTGTCAATGATTGTCTTCTGGAAAACTGTCAAGTCAGCAGTCTTCCCCTTTATCATTGTGGAGCCTGAACCAGACTGAGACATCATTTAAAAGCTCAGGAAACTTTTGCATGTGTTTAGTGGTGTTTCGTAGGTGTTTATTGAGATGCACCTGTATAACAGGTATAAAGCACCTTTCACTTTTTTTCATTCATAGGTATTGTTATATACATAGTGGTTGAGTGGACAGTGGTTGGGGATTTAAGCCACACACACACACACACACACACACACACACACACACACACACACACACACACACACACACACACACACACACACACTTGCAGACCCTTAGTAATTTAACAGAACCAGTTATTTTTAGGAAGTGTCCAGAGAACAAAGATGAAACTCGAAAAACCACATGGACTGGAGGATGAGGAAACATACAAAGACAACAAAAAAAGGACGTACAAATATTTTTGTCTGTATAGAAGGGGCAGCATTGAGTATATGATGATACAAGAAAATGCATGATGGGCAGAACTTTGAGATAGATCATTTGACCTACCTCATATTCCATCCCCATCCTTTTCGCATGCTGAAAAAGTGTGTGCACCCCTGATGTAAAGTGTAAAAAAATTTAATGTAGGCATGTAAAGTGACCACTTGATGGCGACAAATCTTTGATCTATAGACATATAGACAGACAGACAGACATGATAGAGAGATATACATGATAGATAGATAGATAGATAGATAGATAGATAGATAGATAGATAGATAGATAGATAGATAGATAGATAGATAGATAGATAGATAGATAGATAGATAGATAAATGTTGTAGGTAACTAAAGAAAAAGACTCAGACAGACAGACAGACAGACAGACAGACAGACAGACAGACAGACAGACAGACAGACAGACAGACAGATAGATAGATAGATAGATAGATAGATAGATAGATAGATAGATAGATAGATAGACATTGTAGGTAACTAAAGAAACATTCAGACCGACAGATAAACAGATAGATAGATAGATAGATAGATAGATAGATAGATAGATAGATAGATAGATAGATAGATAGATAGATAGATAGATAGATAGATAGATAGACAGATAGACAGACAGACAGACAGACAGACAGACAGACAGACAGACAGACAGACAGATAGATAGATAGATAGATAGATAGATAGATAGATAGATAGATAGATAGATAGATAGATGTAGGTAACTAAAGAAAAAGACTCAGACAGGCATACAGACAGACAGACAGACAGACAGACAGACAGACAGACAGACAGACAGACAGACAGACAGATAGATAGATAGATAGATAGATAGATAGATAGATAGATAGATAGATAGATAGATAGATAGATAGATAGATAGATAACTAAAGAAAAAGACTCAGACAGGCAGACAGACAGACAGACAGATAGATAGATAGATAGATAGATAGATAGATAGATAGATAGATAGATAGATAGATAGATAGATAGATAGATAGATAGACAGACAGACAGACAGACAGACAGACAGACAGACAGACAGACAGACAGACAGATAGATAGATAGATAGATAGATAGATAGATAGATAGATAGATAGATAGATAGATAGATAGATAGATAACTAAAGAAAAAGACTCAGACAGACAGACAGACAGACAGACAGATAGATAGATAGATAGATAGATAGATAGATAGATAGATAGATAGATAGATAGATAGATAGATAGATAGATAGATAGATAGATAGATAGATAGATAGATAACTAAAGAAAAAGACTCAGACAGACAGACAGACAGACAGATAGATAGATAGATAGATAGATAGATAGATAGATAGATAGATAGATAGATAGATAGATAGATAGATAGATAACTAAAGAAAAAGACTCAGACAGACAGACAGACAGATAGATAGATAGATAGATAGATAGATAGATAGATAGATAGATAGATAGATAGATAGATAGATAGATAGATAGATAGATAGATAGATAGATAGATAGATAGATAGATTTCTATAAATTGTCCACTTTTTAAAGCTGTATGCAGTAATTTACTATTATAAAGTGCATTAAGACTGGAAATGACATTCTAGAAACTTGCTCTCTAAGTCACATGACCATTTTTTCGGGGTGTCTGTAGAAGAAACAAGCCCAGCGGTGATGGATCAGTTGCCCAGCTTTGGTGACAGCTCATCATGTTGGAAGCAGAAAGCTATTGCTCATTCGAAATAAACCAGATTATTACTGGAGCAAAGCAGCTCCACCCTGCAGGGGGGCGGTCCGTCCGATCTGATTGAACATGACTCTTGTGTGTAAATCTTTCCTGCAAAAGGTCGACCAAGTGAAGCCTTTCTGCTTTACTTCTGAGGTCATGTTTGTAATTGGAGGATCAAATGGTCGCCTGGTTTTGCGTCTGCTAAACACGGATCATCTGCTTTTTCTTTTCTATAGTCTACATTTCATGAACGGGGAAAAATGGCTATATTTTGTAAACTTTGAGCCACATTATTTACCAATTTACCAGGAATTTCATCATCCTCATCACTTTTTTTGTTTTTCTATAGTCAGCATTTTTCCCCCTCTGAAATTTCTCATGTTTCATGCTGAATAATTCTTAAAATCATTCATTACCCCAGTGCTGACCAACCCAAAAAAAAAGCACAATCACAGCACAAACATTGTTATATGTCTCTGTCTCTGCTACTAATTTCAACTTTAGGATCCTTTAGGGAACTTGGACCTGCTCCTTCCAGGGTTCCTTTCATTTATTTTTCTACACTATATACTCAAACGTATTGGGACACAAGACTTTTTCAGCCATATGTTGTTCTCCACCAAACTGCTTCACAGAACTGGAGATTTTTTACTCCACTCTACTTATTTCACTTTACTCACACCAACACATCTCCTACACATCATAATATATGATGTAATTAATATTATAATTAACAAATTATAATTGATATTATTAATCAAAATCACCCAAAACCATTTTTGCGTGAAATATGTTTTTCTTTTATTATTTATTTTGAAAAAAAGCATCAAACCCCTGTGTCATTTGGGAAAATCCCTCAACAGCACATCATTATTATGATGTCATATAAATGCTTTGATGAAATACAGAAGGGTTTTGTTTTTTCATGTAAAACCTATTAAAGTCCTGCAGGTGTAATTATACTTATGACCTTAAGATGGCAGCAAAGGCGCATTTTATGAAAACAATCCAACAATAAAAAATACCACAATATGCAGAGAACTCAATTTTGTCAGGAAAACATGTCTTTGTAAACTAACAGCGTTGTTTTCTGCTCTTATTGAAATGACCATTACAGTTCAGGGTGTATATTCTAATGATTTAGCCCGTAGGCCTGCATGTTTATGAGTTTGAGCTTTAGATTAAACCCATTTAGCTCACATTCCCGGGCAAATAGACTTATGAAAATCCAATATTAAAAATATGTCTGATAGTGGTCGGATCTGATTTGTTTCACTGTAACGATATGAACGTGTTAATGTTAAAGAGGCCTTCTAAGTCTTTGTCATGTGCAGAGGAGGGACATGGGGGTACATCAGTATGAGAATGCTGTTGATGGAGCCATCAGGAAGGAGGAAAAGAAGACCAAGAAGGAGGTTTATGGATGTGGTGAGGGAAGACATGCAGGTAGTTGGTTTATAAGAGGCAGATTTAAAGAACAGAGGGGTATGGAGACCGATGGTCCACTGTAGAGACACCTAATGGGAAAAGTCGAAAGAAGAAGAAGAAGTTGTGGATTTGTCATGGGATCTTGGAGAGTCATGTGGATAAGTACTTAGATAAGATACAGCACACTGCACAACATAATCAAGAAGACAAAACTACACTGAATTGTGTGTCACACACTGAGGCAAGACTGAGACACAGGATAAAGCTGATGCCCTGAAAGTTACATCTTGTCATCCGTTTATCTGTCCATCCACCCATCCATCTATCCATCCATCCTTTTAGCACAAGTGCCTAGAACCTCTCCCAGGGCACATGGTGGAGGACATCATGGATGGGTTGCCAAATCATCACAAGGCACAATCACACACTCACACAGCCATTTATTCACATACTACAGACAATTTTAGCGTCAAGGATTTATGGGCTGTTCAAACCCTTTAATGTGTTCAATGTGCCAAAATAACATCCATCCATCCAGCCATCCATTCATGTATCCAGCCATCCAGCCATCCATCCATCCATCCATCCATCCATCCATCCATCCATCCATCCATCCATCCATCCAGCCAACCATTCATGTATCCATCCATCCATCCATCCATCCATCCATCCATTCATCCACCAGCCAACCATTCATGTATCCATTTATCCATCCATCCATCCATCCATCCATCCATCCATCCATCCATCCATCCATCTCTCCATCCATCCCTCAATTAATTTCTCTACCCATCCATTTATCCATTCATCCATCCAGCCTATGTGTCTACTATCTACCCCAAGGAACTCATTGCACATGGGGGAAGGACACAACCATTGTATGGGGTGCTAACTTATCACCATGCTCAAGCACACACACACACACACACACACACACACACACACACACACACACACACACACACACACACACACACACTATGGGCAATTTAAAAAAACGCATGAATTTTAATTGGGGAGAAAACTAGAATACCCAGAAGAAACCTTTGTTTCCCTTGAAAAATATATACATTTTAAAAGCTTATTACTATTACAATTATAACAACAACAACAACAATAATAATAATAATAATAATCAACAACAAATACATTGTTTTATAATTATTATTATTTTTATTAGCTTAGCGTGTGTGTGTGTGTGTGTGTGTGTGTGTGTGTGTGTGTGTGTGTTTGTTGAGTTATTTTGTGCGGAATAAAAAAAAGAAAAAAAAAGAAAAACTTCTCAGAACCTGCACGTTAATGAGCGCAAGCGCGAGCGCGGTCTCGCGCGGAAACCAGCTGCACTCACATTCTCCTCTTTCTCGCGAGCGCGCGTACATGCACGCGCGCACACGTTTCTCTCGCGCGTTCACTCTCTGGCCCCGGTATTTTTCTCTCTCTCTATGGTTTAGTGTGTGTGTGAGTGTGAGAGAGAGAGAGAGAGAGAGAGAGGGAGAGAGAGAGAGGGAGTGTGTGTGTGTGTGTGTCTAAGAGAGCTCGGGGACGCGCGCGCGCTCGCGGCTCGGAGCGGGAGTCAGAAAAATCACAACAGCAGAAAAAGCGAACAGAGGAGGACTGAAGCGCGGGGCAAAGAAAAGAAAAGAGAAGGAAACATATACAGTATACAGGAGGAGAGAAAGAAGAAAACCGTACGGACCCCGAGGTGTTGAAAATCCGTTCAGCAGCGCGGAGCAGCGGTTTATTCCTCCCCAGTGAGTGGAGCGGACGTAAGGAGCTTCTCTTCCCCGGTCTCGGATGTGTAAGGTCGGGGTTAGCGTGGCGCGGAGAGCCGGGGATACACACTGAAGAACTACAGGAAAGAAAGAAAGAAAGAAAAGAAGAAAGAAAGAGGGAAGAAAAGAAGAAGAAATTGGCAACAGAATTACTTTGAAGGAGCTGGAGAAGAAAGCTTTGTGAGCATTAGTGTTAACTTGTTTCCTTGTGCTGGTGAGGAAAGACTGCAAACACACACACACACACACACACACACAAGATGGTTTCAGCTTTTTCTGCTGTTACTTCTCTCCTTCTTACGCTTCTTGGACATGCTATATGATTATTAAAACCTTTCCCCAGATGCCTGCTATCCAGTAAGCAGATTTTGTACTAAAAAAATTTGGTGTGTTCCACAGAAAGCTCTTCTTCCGGATCCCCAGGAGCTTCTTCAGACCTTCCCTGCACTTCATGTTATGATGATGATGATGAAGAAGAGGAAACTAAACTGATTTGGGAATGACAGCCATTTCCAGATCGAGCCTTGGAGTCTATTGAGAGATCGCGATTGAGATCTGGACTATAAAAGGAATGAGAGATCAGGAGAACATCTGAATTGTTCCTGATCACCTTTTTGTCCTGTATGGACTTCGATCCAGAACCGTGGTAACATTTGGGACGTTGTGATACGTGTTTCGTTGTGAAGGGCAGTGGCCCCCTTCGGCCAGACTGCCGTGTGATCCTTACTGAGCTTAGTTCTTCGGTTCTTCGTTGCGATGGAGGAGTGGAGACAGTGTGCCCGGTGGCTCATCGACTGCAAGGTCTTGCCCCCGAATCACCGGGTGGTTTGGCCTTCGGCTGTCGTCTTTGACCTGGCCCAGGCGCTCCGAGACGGGGTGCTCTTGTGTCAAATGCTGCACAATTTGTCACCCGGATCTGTAGACCTGAAGCAGATTAACTTCAGGCCTCAGATGTCGCAGGTAGGTCCCGATCATCAGCGTTCAGCTGAAAACGTGGGATTAATGGGCTGTTCAAACCTTTTACTGCTATTCATTAAGTTCTAGGAAAAAAGTACGCCTAGCAAAATTTCTATTGAAATGGCTCGCAGTCGAACATCGATCCTTGAGGAACACCACCAACATAATTAATGCACTCCTGAATCATCGTATGCAGGGAACGCTTTTGAAACTTGCAATACATCATGACGTATAACGCTGATTTAGAACACCCAAAAAAAAAAAAAAAAGGAAAAAATAAGTCTAGGAAGTGGCATCAAATCAACATGGACGCTCTGATGTATTTAGATCATTCAACATACAGACGTAATCTTTGTCCAATCTGTAACGCTGAATGTACAGTTTGAGAAGTATGCTTTCAGAATGTAAATGTTCGCTCAAAAACAAACAAAACAAAAAAACAAGACAAAAGCTCCTTCAATGCCAGAGTCCAGGAAGTGACATCAAATCAACATTGGTCATATAACTTACAGACGTAGTTGTTCGTCCAATCTGTAACTCTGAATATTCAGTTTACGAATGTAATTGCTCATCAGGGTTAGCTGGCTAGCTTTTCTGAAAAAAAAAAAAAATAGAAAGAAAGAAAAGCAAAGAAAACCTTACTTATTGGCCCAGGAATGTGTCTGGGATTTGAACTTATAACCTTCTGAAGCAAAGGCCAAGACCTTAACCACTTAGCAACCACCTCCCCGGTTACTTTGACTCTTCTAGTTCTGGATGTTCTCTGGGCAATTCCTTTTTATTCCCACACAAAAAAAAAATAATAATTCCAGGATATGAATTGGCTTCCAGGAAACATTGTCTTGTTGACCCCTTACCCTTTTGTGGCTGGATCTTATGTTCACACAGAGTCACTATTGGATTGGATTGTTACTTTTTGTCACTTGCAGTTGTGACGTGACCTCTCTGATTGTACAGTATGCACTGTCCAGAAAATGTAGTAGCTGTATAACATTAATAGTTAAACCCCAACGCACGAATCAGTGTGACAACAATTTCTTTGTGTGCTTGCCAGTGTGAACTTAGGGTTAAAAAAAACACCAACCTGACGAAGTGTCTGGAAATTTCGTAACCTGAAATGTTTGGAATTGACGTCATTTACAGTGAAGTGATGTTGAAATTCAAGAATTAATCTCATGCATTGTGTGTGTGTGTGTGTGTGTGTGTGTGTGTGTGTGTGTGTGTGTGTGGTGTGGCGTGGCATCTTAGATTGCTGTTGATAAGGGAATGAGTGAGTGTGTGTGTGTGTGTGTGTGTGTGTGTGTGTGTGTGTGTGTGTGTGTGTGATGGGGTTGGGGCGGGGTGGAGTCCCAGTGGAAGGCGGATGCTCTGGAGAAAGCTTGGCTTTGTCAACACAAAACAAAACAAAACAAAAAATCCAGCGCTTCTGCTTGTGGAATGCGATATCCTGCCAAGGATCTTTTGTGAAACAATGTGGAAAGAGGAATACTTTCGGAATATTTCTTTTTTTCCCCCCCACACAACAATCGCAACACGAGTTTCTGCACACGTGCATGTGTACAAGAGTGAAAGCGGTTTCGTTGTTCCTTGCGTTCATTTGTTTTGTTTTGTTTTGTTTTGTTCTGCTGCTACTGTTTATGGAACTGGAAATTCCTTAACTCCACAATTCCTTTGGAAAAAAAAAAAGGCCGGGGTTAAAATGATTAAATATGAAGTAGCATGCTCAATAATGCTGGAGTTGGAGTTACTATGTGTACAAGAAGTATTGGAACACCTGATTTTTCTTCAGGCCATATGTGGTTCTTTCCCAAATTGTTCCCATGAAATTTTCCCTTCACTTCAACTAGGAGACCTAAACCTGTTCTATGACAATGCCTCGATCTACAAAACCAGATCCATAAAGATATGCGTTACATGGAATAGAGTGGAAGATCTCCTGCAATAGAACTCTGATCTTCAACCCTGTTGAACACATTCGGCCTCCTCACCTCCCTTTACTAATTCCTTGTAGATGAACAAATCTCCACAAGCACACTCCGAAATCTAGTGGAAAGTCTTCCCACACACCAATCTAGTGGTCAGGTGTCCACAAACGTTTGTCCATACGGTGTATATTGAATTGTTTTTTTGGTCATACCAAAGCTCTCTGTAGATTATGATGGACTGTTCTAGAAGATGTCATGAAGGATGCGCGCTTGTATCTCGAAACACCCAAATCGAAAGAGCAAATCTGCCATTCATATGGGTTCTATTAATTCACAAACTGAGCTAAACTTTTCTAAAGAATCGCCTCGGGTCATTTTAAAATTTTGCGGTTCACATTTACGACCATGACAGACATTAACAGATTCTCCCTCACCTGGAATGATTTGCAAGTTTGCATTTAAGTCTTTTGCAATAAATGCATCCTGATTCTATCGGAAATTAGAACGTGTATATGACTTGAGCAAGCAGTGGAAGCCTGGGACTCGAAGCAGAAACATCGTGATTTATGAATGTAAAAAGGTCACCACAGGCTTCGATACGCAGCAGCGACTTTTTAACAACCTCCATAAAATCACAGCGCAGTAAACACACGTGAGCTCACTGAAGCTGGAGTCTGGAGAGTTGTCCATGACCCGGTCTAATCAACTGATGACATTTTATTCTGTTTCTATCTATCTATCTATCTATCTATCTATCTATCTATCTATCTGTCTGTCTGTCTGTCTGTCTGTCTGTCTGTCTGTCTGTCTGTCTGTCTGTCTGTCTGTCTGTCTGTCTGTCTGTCTGTCTGTCTGTGTGTGTGTGTGTGTACAATGTCTATCTGTTTATCTATCTGTGTCTGTCTGTCTACAATGTCTATCTATCTATCTATCTATCTATCTATCTATCTATCTATCTATCTATCTATCTATCTATCTATCTATCTATCTATCTATCTATCTATCTATCTATCTATCTATCTATCTATCTATCTATCTATCTATCTATCTATCTATCTATCTATCTATCTATCTATCTATGATTGTCCACTCTGTGTCTGCGTATGTTTATTAAAAGTATCTATTAAATCTTATGTGTTCTAAGCCCCTGTCCGTAATCTGCACTACTCAGGCAGTTATAGTTACAGGAAGGTCATATAAAGTTCATGTTAAGGTCCTAACACAATGTTAGGGAAGTGGTAGCTCAGTGGTTGGACTTCTGATCAAAAGGTCATGAAGGCAAATGCCAGCACTACTAAAATTCTATAGCAGAGCTCTTGAGAAACGGCCCTTAACCCTCACTATTTCAGTTGTATGGAATAATTGTAAGTCTTCCTGTATAAGTGTAGTGGAAGTGGATTTGATGAACGAAGGCAAGTTTGAATTATTAATGAAAGCAATGTTGACATTTTATCCGTTTATTTGTATTTATTTATTTTTATTCGGGGTTGTAGCGGTACACAAAATTCACGGTTCGGCACGTGCCTCGGTTTTTAAGTCACGGTTCGGTTTATTTTCGGGTACAGTGACTAAACACGGCACACGTGTGCACCGAACCCGAAAGCCCTGTACTATAATGGTTATGTACGAATGCGTGTACCGTTACACCTAATTTTGTGAACCCGACTTGAAATTACTCAAAGTGGGATGAACCATTAATTTATTTCTTACACCAGGTCTTTTTTGCGTCCCAGAACGTCTATAACTATAGCAAAGGCTTGGTGAAGCTCAGGGAAACCCTACAGCCCTATGACCAGCCATAGAAGGACAATACACCAGCACACGGCTCTTGTGATGCTCAGGTGGGTGACGGACGGACTGACGGACGCTGAAGCAGTGTCATTGTCGGTATCAGGCTCTGCCAGGCTCTTGCTGTTGTAACACAGCGACTCATTGAGATGAACTTTAGTGTGCAGAGAATAAATCTCCACAGAGAGAGAACACAGAAGCTTTGTGTAGCTGTCAGTCACACCGACAAGCCGAGACGTCACTTCTTCTCTTTCGCTATAATGAGCGCCGAGGTCTTCGATTCACTATCTAATATGTGTAGGATTTGCCGAGGATTCCCTCTGCTCTCTCGAACCTCACCCTCCATGTCATTAAGAACAATTTTTCTTTTGACAACTCTTGTCAGTCGGAAGGTTCAAGGGAATATTCTACATGAAAATCTCATGGGATGGGGCACTTGTCGAATCTGCGAATACGTGATATAACTGGGATAAAATTTTTTTTAAAAACCATCTGAAAGGCGGATTTTTTTTTTGCTCACTTTTTATCTAGTATCTTTTTAAATAAAAACACTACAATTACAGCATTTGGCAGATGCCCTTAACCAGAGCGACTTATATTTTTACTTATTCATACAACTGAACAGTTATCGGGTTAATGGGCTTTACTCAGTGGCCCAGGCATGGCAGCTTGGTGTGGCTGGGATTTAAACTCATGACCTTCAAATCCATAGTTCAATGACTCTTTTAGTGCGTTTCAAATTTGTATTTCAATTTATTCATAGACCTCCAACACCTTCTACACCTTCCACACCATCACCTTCTGCCACTTCTGGAATGTATCCTGAAAGTCTTCAATTCGAGGCGTGTCAAGCGGCTTCTGCTATTGTTCGCGATGAGAAACTCACCTGTGAGGAGAACTCGGTGACGGGGTGCACACTTGGTCAGAATAGCACCAGTTGCAGAGCTCCCCATGTACACAGGACGAAGTCTTTTGGCATTTCGGTGCTCCCTGTGACGGTGCGTGCAGTCTTGTGCTGCCATCTGTTGGTGTGTTACAAAATTAGTCTGAACTGAAAACTGAACGGTTGAGGGTTGAGGGCTTTGCTCAAGGGTCCAGCTTCGTTGTGGTGAGACTCGAACTTATGACCTTCTGATCATAAGTTTAACATCATCATCACTGCTATCACTTCCCATATGGAATATATATATAATATACAAGAGATCGGGATTAGATTGGAAATATAGCGGCATATTCCTTAAAGATAAGATTCGGGCTGTTTTTATAACTAGCTTTGCTTTACTACAATACAGAATAGTTGTTTGTATGATTTGCGGATGGTACGAACTGGTACCGGTGCTGTCCAGAAGCACACCGGGCTCCTGATGCATATCCACGTCAAACAGATTTGCCTGAGCGTGACAGATTTCCGGCATTTCTTTTGGAATGCGTGTACGGTGTTGATGTTTTCCCTCCTATCACTTTTGGAAAGGCAGAAGTGAATGCCTGGGGCATGATTTCATGCAGCAGCTGTGTGTATGTGGGTGTGGGAGTGTGTTTGATACCTGTGTTTAGAGACTCTTACTGTGGGGAAAACCTCTTTTTTTCTTTCTTCTGCTCCCCTGTCTCTGCAGGGCTTCTGGGTATACACACACACACACACACACACACACACACACCCTTCTCCTTCCTCTTTCACTACAGCTAATTTGCTGTGTTTAGCTCGACCTCTTTTGCGTTCCACTAGCCCCACAGGGCGCACGCAGGAAGCCTGCTCGTTTAGCATAATGCTTTCGTTTTTTTTTTTTCTTTACAGCCTTCTAGATTCGCGAGACGGATGCGTTCATAACGCTCGTAATCTTCCCTGCAGTGAAAATCGGTTTTATTTTACAAGTCACCCGTTCTGATTTATCTGCTTTATCAAGCCACCGAATCTTCACTGTCGTCTCTCCCACAGACTCCATTCCTCCACATTCTACCCGTGTTCCTCGGGTTTGCTGAATAATGCAGGGGGATTTCAGATTTCATTTTCTATCCGATTTGCCAAAATGACGAAATCATCACACTCGTAGGCGACCGCTTTAGGATTAGGACTGAAAAGCGGATGTGGAAGAGTGCAGTCCGTTATTATGAATCAAATTGGACTTTTTCACACTTCCGGGTTTTTAGTATCGCTATCTTTAGCTTTTTCTCGTTATTTTCAAGTGTAAACGAAGACTGAGCAATTTACCCACCCAACATTTTAATCCAATTAAATTAATTTCAGTTCAGTTTAGATAAATTCAAGTAAATTGAATTCAGTTTAGATAAATCCAGTTCAGTTTAGTTTAATTCAGTAAAATTCAGTTTAATTCAAATTAATTTAGTTTATATGAATTCAGTTCAATTCAATTGAATTCAGTTTAGATGAATCCAGTTCAATTTAATTTAATTCAGTTTAGATTTAATTCAGTTTATATGAATTCAGTTCAATTTAATTCAGTTTATATAAATCCAGTTCAATTTAATTTAATTCAGTTTAGATTTAATTCAGTTTATATGAATTCAGTTCAATTTAAATTAATTCAGTTTAAATGAATCCAGTTCAATTTAATTTAATTCAGTTTATATGAATTCAGTTTATATGAATTCAGTTCGATTTAAATTAATTCAGTTTAGATGAATCCAGTTCAGTTTGGTTTAATTCAGTTAAATTCAATTTGTATAGCGTTTTTTAACATACGTTATTTCAAAGCAGCTTGACAGAAATAAAAGCATTATTGAATTTCTATGTAGACTTTCTACTGCCTGTAAGTTTATCCCTAATGAGCGAGCCAGCGGTGACTGTGGCGAAGGAAAATCTCCCTGAGATGGCATGAGGAAGAAACCTTGAAAGGAACCAGACTCGAAAGGGAACCCGTCCTCATCTGGGTGGCACCGAATGTCCATTCATTATAGTTCCATCATTGTTGAGGTGTACTGTTCAGTGCAGAACTGTTTCAGCAAAGGTGGGATCGAAATGTGGAAATCCCAGCACCACTTAGTAGATCTTCCTGGAGAATTGGAGATTATTATAACAGCAAATGGGAGCTAAATGTGGACTGGGATGCCAAAAAAGCACCCATTTTATGATCCAGTGTCCACAAACATTTGTCCATTAATGTGCATATAATAAATATAATACTTTTGTAATGGTATATTGTGATCCCTAATCGCTGTAGAAGCCCTGGTTCTGACTCTTGGATAGCAGCCTTGAGAGCCACGGGTAAACAAGTATAACAAACAAGGCATCAGACAGGATGTAACAGATCCAGCTTTAACTTTGTTTGTGTAATGTGATAATGAGGTTGCACTGATTCCATTCAGATTTGGGATTTTGAGGATGTTTTCTGACAGTCTAAGTTCCGTAATTAAACATGCTGTGTGATGTCACATCCTTGGCAGTGCATCATTTATGATGAGATACTCCGTGTTTACAAACCTTGAGTCATGTCATGTTTATTCTATTATTACAAAGCATATACAGTATATATACACACCGATCAGGCATAACATTCTGAAATCATAACATTGACAGGTAAATAACACTGATTATCTCTTCATCATGGCACCTGTTAGTCAGTGGGAGTCATTTATTAGGCAGCAAGTCAACATTTAGTCCTGAAAGTTGACATGTTTAAAGCAGGAAAAATGGGCAATAGTGAGGATTTGAGAGTTTGACAAATTGTGACGTCTAGACGACTGGGTCAGAGCCTTTCTAAAACTGTAGCTCTTGTGGGATGTTCTGGTCTGCAGTGGTCAGTATCTATCAAATAGTGGTCCATGCTGTTAATACTCGACCGGGTCAGGAAAAGGGGGACCAACACAATATTAGGCAGGTGGTCATAATGTTATACCTGATTGGTGTATAAATATGTGTGTGTGTATGTATGTATGTATGTAATAGCCTCGTTATAATGCTTTAATACTGAATATCGTGACTGTCGCACATTTGCGTACTTTTTTATGTTCACACTGAATCTTGGAGTGGCTCCTCTTCATTACCAGAGTGCTTAGTAATCCAGACGCAGTCCCGTGCCATTTAATCTCGTTGCATGGTCCACGCCTGACCTTTAACCTGTGCAGCTGGGTGTAAACGATTTAATTTACAGCTCTCGTTAGGAGAACTTCCTGGGCTGTCCGTCATGTCAGGGCTGGGGAAAGTTAATATGATTTAGGAGAGGAGGAAATTGGTGGCGACTCAGCTATTTGAATAAAGACACTTTGTGTGTTGGAAGTAGAGACGTATGGGTGGGGGTGGGAGGCTGCCTGGAGAATGCTGCTGTTACTTGAAGTTCGCCCTGCATCAGTGGACAAGTTGGACAAGTGGACGAGCCAAGTAATTGATTTCCCTGCAGAGACATGTTTTGTGGACACCTGACTATAAGATTCGTATGTGCTTTATGAACATCCCATTCCACATTTCGTTCCTATTTGCTGTTAATAACCTCCACTCTTCTTGAAAGATGTTCCACTAGATTTTGGAGTGTGCTTTTGGAGATTAGTGGAGATTCATTCAGCCACAAGGGTGTTCGTAAAGTCATGTACTGATGTAGGTGAAGGGGTGCAGTCAGCGTTCACATTCAGCCTAAAGGTGTTCGAACCCAAAATGATCACAAAGCCAGCTTTATTTAGTCTCTACACACAACCAGAGAACAGCACGTTGTCAACCTAAGGCATCGGTTCATCCCCATAGCCATTATCAGAAAAACTGCATAACATCACCCCTCGCAGGGATTAAAGCACTCGCTTATTATCTATAATTTGTACAAATTGGCAGAAATAGATCGATAGTTAAAACACATTAGTATTTTAATTTTTTTTTCTGTGGATGAGCATAACATAGAACCAGGAAGCACATTGGAGCTTAAACAGTTGAACAGAAGGCCAGCTAATGTATTTATGACTCGTCCCCCACTATGAGATGTCTTTGTCCGTGCTTGTGTGATTCACCGAGGTCGGAATGGCACGCTGTAGGAAGCAATCGCTCATTATTTCATTCGAGGCCGACGCGTTTCGCATCTCGATGCAAAGCCGACGATACGATACATTAAAGATACACGTGAAGCAGCTCCTGATGTGATACACCCCTATTACGACGCAGTGCCTTTGTACACGCCTTTGTAGTGCTAAAAATAGGAAAAATAAAAAAGATTAAATAAAATCAGACCATTGTTTCCTGTTCTGTGTCCAGGAAGATGCAGCTCTACCTCTGCCATGTTAATCTACATTCTATCCTATTCTCAAATCAGCGAGAGAAATTAATCTACATATGAAATAATGGTCAAACATTATTGCTCACTTTCTGAATGAAAAAAGTATAGCGCATCTATCAATAATTATATATGTAACATGCGTGGTGTTATACGCTAGCTTTACGGTTCTTACCCCTGTGCACACGCAGTCGTGGGTTCTTGGCTTTGGGTTCTTGGCCGATCGGTTTATCACCGCTGCAGTTAGGACACCGACAAGGACCTCAGGAGATCACAACATTCGGTTTATTGAATATCGGAAACGAAACTCGTACATTAGCCACAGCGGATTAAACAGTGCATTGCATCTATTCTCTCTCTCTCTCTCTCTCTCTCTCTCTCTCTCTCTCTCTCTCTCTCTCTCTCTCTCTCTCTCTCTCTCTCTCTCTCTCTGTCTGTCTGTCTCTCTCACAACTCCCTCACAGTCTGTTCTTTCCTGCGATTCCAAATCACTGTTCTTGCAGTCTTATTTCAAGTTGTATTACATCATTTATAACCTTAAATCGTATTTTTTTTTACCGAAATATTAAAAACTATGCAACTATGCAAGTTGGACTTTTGATAGCACTCTGTGCATTTCATCTTACTTTCAAACGATCCATTTTCTGCTCACTTCAGGAACCATAACTGAATGTTCTATAATAAAAACGTTTCCGCTCTCAGCCCTTCGGGAGCAGTTCATCATTCAGCACAGCAGGTCTAAAGCGTCCGCTCCGCACACCATCGCTTTCGTTACGCGTTTGTGTTTACGCGTTCGCGTTCATGTCCAGCTGAGGCGTTTCAGATTCTCTACAGCATTACAATAGTCGTAGTTGTGATAGCCGCGATAACTCATGACCGATTCGAGCGTCTTCTTCCTGTCTCTCGTCTCCTTCACTCGTGGAGGCAGAAACCCCCTCAGGTGCATATTATAACCATATTATTGATTAGTGCTGCTCGCCTGCATTGCGATCTTTTTCCCTATAAGATGCTTCTCCACAGCAGGACTTGCAGCCTGTCTTTAAGTGACATTCTATTAGGTAAATGGGGAACGGACCCATTTGCGGAGCCGACACTCGTAAAGTAAGAAAAATAAGCGAAGCTCCATTTGCAAGAGTTTTGTTCTAGGATATTAACGCAGAGATGAGCCGGGGAATGACTTGACTTGGAGGAATTCGCAACGAGCAGATGGCCTGGAGATGTTCATTTCAGCGTCAGGGCTTTCTGATGAACATTTCATACAGTACAGTGTACAGTTGGCTTGAACGTTGTGGATTAACGAGATCCTCCGAGGTGGAGGGTGGTGGTGACGATACGATCAGGAGAAGCAAACGGTTCCCCCAGGGCTTCCGAAGCTCTCCGAGCTTCCGCTTGCTCAAGATAAGCTTTGTAATATTTTCCCAGCACAATATCTGTACACACAAACAAACGAGATACGATTGTCTCCTCGTCACATCGTTCCGGTTTTTCTCCACATTGCGGTATTTCCGAGCAACGCCAGCCAATATCCCATTACTGAGTAGTATTGATCAATCTCCTAATTGGCTAAGGAAAGGAAAGCGGACACAGGTAGGGTTGCAACATTCGAGACAGTCGTGCAGAAACCTCATGGCTTATTGATTGTGGAGGATGTGCCAGTTAATCATGCAAACTAGATGGAATAGCATGTAGCCGACAGCAGGGAAAGGGAGGGCTCGTTTCCTCCCTGTTCCGGATGCTTCCTTGTGTGCGCTCCCCAGATTTGCGGCCGAGCTTAAAAATAACTACGGAAAACTTTTTTTTTCTTTTCCTCCCTCAGCATTGGCGTTCGACAGATATTTAAAGAGCAGCCACAAGTTAATTACAGTCCAGTTCGCATACGGTGAACAGTCACCGCGTGTAGTCCAGGCTGCAAGGTTTATATTTAGTCACATTATACGATTGCTCTTGTTCTAATTTTTTCAAATAGTAAAACATAGTTAGGAATCCCACTATGGAGAACATTCCATGGAGGTTTTCTGCATTGGAAGGAGTCTCCGGTGTTAGAGTTCGATACAAATTGAGCAGTTAAATGCAGCGTAGTGTTGATAAGATTTGAACTCACAGCTTCCCCAGGGTAGGAGTAGCAGACAGGTTTCTGCAATATGAGAGTCTTCGGGGCGAATAGTTTTTCCTGGTTCTCGGAAGCACGCGGTAATGAAAGTAATAAGAAGAACTGCGATGGTTTCCAATTTACAGAAGCATGCATGTGTAAATGGAAAAAAAAAAGGACAAAACACACACCGAGTCAGTCTATAACGAATCATAAAAATAAATCGAATTGATTTGTATTGATATTATTTGAACATTTCATGTGTACACACCGTTATCTCTTGGATCGGGTTACCTGTACACATTTGCCCCTGCTGTCACACAAGTGAAACGTGGGTGAGAAGTGAGATGGAAATCTGTCTCCATATACGGAACATCCGGCTTATGTTGTGGATGGAGTGTGATCCATTTTCAGAGAGACTCTACTTAGGGTTTTCCTCTAAACAGAAAATGTTCCATATATATACTTATATCAGGAGTAGGCAAATAGGCACAGGTAACCCGATCCCAGAGATACACAGAGATGCACATTAAAACCATTGATAGGTGATGGAGAAGTGGTGGCTCTGCGGTTAAGGCTCTGGGGTGCTGGAGGGGGGGGTTCGAGCCCTGGTATCACCAAGCTACCTCTCTTGATGATCCTGAGAAAAGCCTGAACTGCTTCAGGGGCACTGTAACATCTGCCATTTCACTGTATAAAGTACAAAGCACCACCTTAGTTAGAGTGGGACTTGTACAGGGGTGGGAAAGTTTAAGCAGCAACTGAGTTTTGGAAGCAGGAAAATTGAGTAGGAGTAAGAAGCTACTTTGAATTGTCATGTCTAGACGACTGCTTCAGGGCATCTTTAAAATGGCAAGACTTTCCAGTACTCATGGGTTAATACGTACCAGTAGTGATCCAAGGAAGGAAAAATGGTGACCTGGCAACATAATCATGGATTCTCAAGGCTCAAAGAAGGCTATCGCGTCTGGTCCGGCACCACGTTAGAACATGGTGTCCGAATACACAGTCTATCTACTTACAGGGAATACATGAGCATCATAACTGGAACATGGAGCAATGAAGAAAAGGTGGTCTGGTTTCTTTCTCCTCATGTGGCAGCCTGGTGCTTGTGCGCTCCTTACCCTGGCTTTAATTCATATTATGTCCAAAGCTGTTTTTTCCATCATATGACCTTGAACTAAGTATATTTTTCTCTGAAATGAAAGGGCGAGGGTGTACATAATCACCACTCTTCATTAAAACTTGACGAATATTCTTTAAACTAAACTAATAGACGATTTTAGGGATTCCTGTGGTCATTCTTTAGTACAGTATTGTGCTCATATTATACAACCACTAGCCATTATTGTGATAATTACATTTTCACCGGGTTTGAAATGCAGACAAGAATGTCTGGGAGATATGCTTTGTGAATTCACGTTCGTTCGCTTAATGGGGTATTGTGTCCGATCTTGATGGATGGCGTCTGCGAAACCAATTTCCTGCACGCGAGGATGCGGCGACGAAACAGCAGGTAGGATTGTCGGATTACAGAGCATCTTTTCTTATTAAAGCAGAAAGAAGTTGTGGAAAACACGAGCAAGCACGGGACGTAATGAAAGCGGCGGTGCGTGACGGGATTAGAGCGGGTAAAAAGCAAATGACAAAACAATAGAAAATACAGTAAGCAGAATCCGGGCGAGAATGAAAGGAAGCTTTTTGAGCTGTTTCGAGTGTATTGGTTTGTTCTCTGGTATAACTACTCGATTTACAAGTCTTCACCTCTTCTCACTGACATCTCCTCTCTAAGAGCACAAAAATTACCCTTAAATACTCTCGCTTTAACTGGTGGAGGATTTCCTCAGGCATCCAGCCTTCCGGCTTTTCACTGCAAAGGCTCGGCTGTGTAACCCCAGGCCCCCCCCCGTCCAACCGAAAACATCTGGAAGAAGAACAGAGAGTGGGAAAACACCCATGCGACGTGCAAGGAGACGTCGAGCTGAAGAATGTGCTGAAAAACTGGACGCCACAGGGTCACGTCCGTGGGCGTGTGCAAGTCTGCATTCAGTGCTTATGTTTAGTTTTCACACGATTCCACTTTCTTCTTTCTTTATAACAGCTAATTCCTTTGCACCGCCCGGAAAATCTCTTTTCTGCTGTGAAGACGGTTAGAAACGGTTTGCCATGGAAACTCGGAGCTGTTATTATAACAGGGTTCTGAAACGTTTCCTTTAGTAGTTGAACAGAAATCGTAGCGTAATTTTGCGTTCCCATTGATAAATAGGATTCATGGGTATGACCGTTCTGTCCTGCTTTCATTTGCAAGTGGGGAAATCGTTTCCTAGATATTTTTGACCTGATGTACGAGGATTAACAACCGATAAAGAAACGCCCTACGTTTCTCTGACTGTCGTAGAAACAAGTGATTTCGATTGAAAGTAAATGCCATTTCTCTCATTAGGGACAAACGTATTTATGCTTTATTACCGTATTATCTCTGTAAAGCTGCTTTGAGACAATGTCCATTGTTAAAAGCGATACGCAAATAAAAACTAATTGAATTGAGTTTGCACGCAATTTGTGATTTACGGGATGTATTTAGGGAAACTGTTTAAACCCCTTGGTGTCCAGTCTTTTCCATAAAGGGACGATATGGGTCTTCATTCCAAGCAAACAAGAGCCACACCTGGATGTCCATCAAAAATGAAAATCTAAAACAGGTGCTCGAACCCTATTGAACACTTTTGGGACACCTACTAACACTAAATGTGAAATGGATGAGCGATGTTCAAAAAGCTCAATACTTCTTGTTGGTGTGATACAGGAAAGGACAAAGATTAGAAGTGCTGCTACAATCATACTGTATATACAAATTCCCATTACTTTCACTAGTCTATTTCTGCACTTAACTAGGTTACACTGGTTAATGTTTTTTACTTTACTTTGTTTTTAACCTGCTTATTCAGGTTCCTGGGCAACAAGAACATTGCACCAGAGATTTTCTTCGTAATCTAGCCAATAAATTTCTGATTTGTTCCTTCGGACCTGCTTCAGTATCATCTCAGCTGTAATATCCTTTCCCTCGTACGTGTTCGTGCATCGCTTCCAGATGTCGTCTACCGACCTTTATTTATTTCACGACAGAACTCGCTCGGGGCGCCGCATATTTTGCTTTCGGGAGCGTTTTCTCGATTTCCATTTCTGACGAGTTGAATGGCGACAGAGATGCCTTTCGAAAGCAGGGGGTGGGGGAATACTAACTTTCGCGCGACGATTTATTACGGAGTAATAACCGTAATGACGTTCAGGCACACGACTGCAGGCCGAAGTTTTATAGCGCCGAGGCTCTGTCTCAGCAAGCCCTTTCCCCCAGTAATTGTTTCGACCTCCAGTAAATGTTTGATTTTCCCTTCCCTCGGCGTGTTCGCTTCACGCTTTGACGTGTCGGAGGCCTGTATTTCGAGCGGTATTTTGACGCCCTGTTTTATGACACAGTTCCCGAAGCTTTGTTTCGGACCCCAAGTGCTCGTTTGGGACGGACCGGATTTAGAGTTAGCGCAGCGAGCGAGAGCGAAAGCATTTTATTTCTCTTTTTCATTGCGGGTGGGACGGCACCCGGCGGAGGTTGTGCGCCTGCCGCATTTCTCCAGCGCTCCGTAACTCCTGGCAGCATCCACCAATCTTTTTCCCATAAAGCTTTTCTGCACCGAAGCACTTGATGTTTTCACTTCAGCCATCCAGCATGCATGTGTGAAGAAGTGTATTGTATTTGAATTATTAAAAACCTTCATAGTGTTGTTGTGGGAGTAAACGTCAGGACGCGATCGAAAAAACACAGTCAAAGCTACGTGAATGATTGTTTTTGTTCCCTGAATCGCTGAAACAGCGTGCACTTTAACCTTTTAAAACTTTTATTTACGGTAACGCGTGAGGGCAATTCGCTGATAAAGAAGCCTACAGGCTGTACAGTAATGATTGTCCAAACACAGACATTTCTTCGAAAAGGTCAAGGACGGTGCGAACGCACGGATCCGAATCCCGTCGCATTTGGAAAAACACCTGGTCATTTCTGCGGCGATCGACCAGCCGTGTCCTACTCCGGCGCACTTGACCTTGCCAAGTGCCAAAGCTGTAGGCGTACGTGCAATAGCATTTCGTTTTCGTTTGACCAGCAACCCCTGGAACAGCCTTTTGAGATGATGAACTGCAGAGTCCGGACACATTAATCTTCCTCCCCCGAGCCTTCATCTTCCGACCGCTCCTCATCCCAACCTGCTGCTGGCTGGCATTACGAACAGACTACTAACAGAAGTCTTTTAGCAGCGTATGGCCATTTTTCACCCACAATATCATTCTGGAGAAGGGAATTGAGATCAGCAGGGTAAAGAACAAGGCAAATAGACTGAATTTGTCCCACATTATATATATTGTATCTCTCTCTCTCTCTCTCTGTCAAAAAAACATGACAATAATGTTTAGTCTTTTAACATCTACGACTACGGACGTCCTAAGAGGCCATGCATTCGAATATTTTTTCTTTATTTTTTTGTTTTTTTACGACTGAATGTTTTCGTGATCACAAAGGGTTATGGTTATTATCCACAATGCTGCGACGATGCTGCCTCTAGAACATTCTCTTATCCCGAATACACAGATAAATGAAATACCGATCACGAGGACTATGTATATATAAATGTCAATCGTTTAAAATATTTAATCGCGATTAATCGCAAACTTAATCGCACATTTGCATCTGTTCTAAATGCACCTTAAATGAATACTTCTCACTGTTAATACTCTAATCAACACGCGAACGGACAAATATTGATGCTTTTATGCAAATGATCGTTTATTATTAGTGAAACCAAACTCAACATAGAGTGAAGACATGAAGTCATGAAGACAAAATGTTCTTGTAAATGTTTTAAAGTAATTATGATGTTTTAAATTATGTAAATCATCAGGACACCAAACGAAACTTTTGCTATGTTTCCTCACGGACGGTTTTATTTGCCGGACGTGCGCATTATGGCGGATTTTGGTGCTGATCCATGTACTAATTTACAGGTGTTATGGTTACTATAGTAACAGCTCGCACAGCGACCAGTCTTCGAGTGCGTTTCTGGTTTTATCGCTCACGCGATCAAGTGATACGAAAACAACGTTTTCGCAACTGTAACGTAACATTTGGTGCTCTGCCGTTCCACCGCTCGCTGATATTTTGATAGTGTTTGTTAAAATGTCAAGCACAAATGCCAAGACTTCGCCTGTTCTCCTCGCTTTTCTCGCTTTCTGAAACAGGCCAGACCTTGACCTACACACACACACACACACACACACACACACACACACACACACACACACACACACACACACACACGCATGCACAATCACGGCTGCACAGTCATGCGGTGCACGGATCCGTTCACTAGAACCTTTATCACGTCTTGCTTTTAATTGGATCGATCCGAGGATCAAAAATATCGGACTTCGTGTTCACGCTATTACTTACCCTATCATTAGAGGGTTTGTTTTTAAAGGCGTTCAGAAGAACGATTGTTACACTCTCAGTTCGCAGTGTTTGTAAATGATATGTACGTGTGGTACTGTATGGCCAAAAGTATGTGGACAACCGACCATCATACTCCGATGTGGCTGTTCATCAAGCCGCTGAAACAACCGCAGACAGTTACAGTTTCCCTTCAGTGGAACTATGCGGCTTGCGAATTCCCCTGTGCATAATAGTAAGGATTTGGAAGGTACACCATATTGCCAAAAGTTTGCGGACACCAGGTTATAAGTATGGTATGTGTTTTTTTTAGCATCGCATTCTACATTGAGTCCAATTTGCTTTTAAGATGTTCCCCTAGATTTTGGGGTGTGCTTGTGGAGATTTGTGCTCATTCAGACACATGGGTGTTAGTATAGTCAGGTACTGATGTAGGTGAAGTGAGGAGGCCTGGGGTGCAGTCAGTGTTCACATTTATCCCAGAGGTGTTCAATAGGGTTGGATCTCTATAGCAGGATCTGTAAAGCATGGAGTTTAATTTGTGCACGTTGTCATGCCGGAGCAGGTTTGGGTCTGGTGAATGGAACATTTCATGCTACCGCATCCAAAGACGTCCCAAACAAATGAGTGCCCTCAACTTTGGGAAAGAACCACATACGGGTGCGAAAATCAGGTGTTGCGATACTTTTGTTGACATAGTGTAAGTAGTTCCTCTCTCAGGGGAAGAGGAAGGTTTACGTCAACCTCTTCTCCATTCTGGCGCCAAGGTGTTGGAATGAACTTCCCTTCAATGTCCGAACATCTGAGTGACTGCCTTTATTCAAACTAGGGGTGAAGACCTACCTGTTCCTGAAACACTTCAACTAACACTGTTCAAGCTGATGGTATCTTAAATCTATAACCTTGTGAACCAGTGTTGATTTATTCATTGTACCGACTCAAAGCACTTTTTGGTACATTGTTTTGGTTAAAGGCGTCTGCTAAATGCCGTAAATGTTCATTTTGAACGAGTCTTTAATTGTGACTCCAAGAATGATTCGTTCGTCTTTTCCTGGATGCGCCTGAGCAAAGCGTCGCAAAATGTCCGTAGGTTATGTACAGGACGTTGCGGTTTTGTGATCGTGGCATTCAAACGAAGGTGTAAATGATCTGATGTCTGGTCATTCGACTGTTTTATTATTATTTTTTATTATTTTTAAACAATCGCCTCTGATTTGTTCACAATAACTCCACAATTCGAAAAGTTGCTTGGCAACCGGTCGCAAAAATAAACAGTCATTGTTCGCTCATTGTTCGAGAATGAGGATGCGAGATCGCGCATGCAGGATTGAGGATGCGAGAAAACTTGTCGTTTATATCTTAACAACGGCAAAGAAACCCGAAAAACGATCCTCTGCATTTTAACAGAGGCTTAGTGTAAAACTGGATAGTGTAAACGAGACGGACTCTGCTGTCTGTGCCACACAAAGACGAAGACAGGCAGATTTTGGGGACCTTCTTGGGCTCTTGAGATGCCCAGATGACATCGCTGTCTCCTTCACTTCCCCTGGTGTTAATTAGAGATAGATAAAGAGAGAGAGAGAGAGAGAGAGAGAGAGAAATCCATCCACAGCCTCTCTCTTGAATGTTAATTGAGTCAATTTAAGGGCTTCTTTATCTTTCTGATTAAGAGGAAATAACGATCTCGGAAGGCTTCTAATCGACTTGCAGGAATACACGATAAAGCTCGCAGAAGTTCTGAAGAATTTGCAATATTATCAGAATAGTTCTAAAACTGGTGCAATATGAAAGCGTGGTGAGCAATTTGAGAGTCAGAGGGGCAAAGCAATTAAGAGAGTGTGTGTGTGTGTGTGTGTGTGTGTGTGTTTCCGTATTAGCCCTTTTAGACTTTGTCCCTATTGTTAACTTTTATTATTACATTAGCAATTAAGTTTTATTAACTTTGTCCTTATTAACCCCATATGACCGAGCTGCAGTCTTTATCTCGAGTCACATTACTGCAGTTACACCGTGACTCATCCACACGGATCGGCGTGAAAAGCACCACTGTATTTATTTTTTTATTACCCAAAGTTTGCTGCCTGCTGCATTCCTAAACGAAAGTTCTTATAGAATTTTCCCAGAACAGCACGCAGGCCTTCCGCAGTCCAAGTATGTTCCTGTGTTCTCTCAAATCCCCACCAGTGCTGCCAGTAAACTTTCAGCATTTCGGACTCCTGAGTGTCGAACACTGTTCTGAAAATGTGCTCTTTATTTTTTAACTCCACACACAGTTCCTCTGTGTATCTCATGTCCATGTTTAAAAACGTATCTTTTTCTCCCGTCAGCACCGAGACGCCGTTTTTAGTCCACGAAAACGTAGCTTTCCAAAGTGGATAAATATCAAAACGCCGTTTTTCAATGCGGATCCTTCCGAGAACTATGCCGACTTACAATTCATGCAGCTGAGGGATAGGGGCCTTGCTCAGGGACCCTACAGTTAATGGCTCTGGGATTTGACCATAACCTTCTGATCAGGAGTCCAACATTATGAGCTCTCCCTTCTCCCCGTCCCTTTCTACTCCTGTGTTACTCACAGCAACAACCAGTTAAAACGTTAAAGACGTCGAACGTTTTTTTCCATGCACAGGGACGTAAGCGCTTTCAGACGTTTCAGCGCGGATGAGCAACTTATGGGAAACGATTGAAAACGATAGCGGGGACGAGGAGAGTTGTAAGATAATTTCGTGAATAGTGCAGACGTAGCCTGAAACACTGACAAAAGTTTCGTAGTTTCAGGTTCGTTTACAGAAAGTAAAGCAGAAACCTATAACCGAGGACAAACTGTTTAACGGCAACAACACCATCGAAGAGCGTCTAATTAAATCGTTGCATCCACAGGGCTCGTTTAGACTTAAAACACCTAAATACAACGGATAATCAAATTAAAAAAAAATAATCAGGAAGATCAAATCACGCTTCCTAATAATGGATTTTGTAGCCTGGGGAAAAACGAGGATGGTGCAGTGAGAAACAGGGAATAATGTTCGCTCATTATGGGCTCGGTTACTTTCTGGACGTTTCCAATTATTTTGTTTCTCTCCAACGTATGTTTTACTACGGGAGCGAGTTTAGCGCCGCATCGTAAGCTGGGGCGAGAACGGATCAAACTCGTGTTCTAGTCCGGGATGTTCAGATGGGAGTGGAAAAAACTTCATTGACTACTTTTTTATGTTTAGTTTTTTTTTTTTCTTGGGAAACACGTACATTTACGGCATTTGACAGACAAAATGAGCAGTTCAGGGTTAAGGGCCTTGCTCAAGGGCCCAGCAATGGCAGCTTGGCAGTGCTGGGATTTGAACTCGTATACTTCCAAGCCAAAGTCTTAACCATGAAGCTACCACTTCCCAATTTTGTAGCCTCGGGAAGAACGAGGATGGTGCAGCGTTTATTATGAGCTCGGTTACTTTCTGGACTTTTCGAATTATTTTGTGTATCTAAAGTGGTGATAAACTGGGTGATAAGCAAACAAATATAGAAATTTACAGATGTACATTTTTTTATTTGGTTTTAAATTCTCCTTTAGAAGGAACAACAGCTTTACACACTCTAATTAAGCTGCCGATAGATTTGCGAACTTCCAAGTTCGTGGAAACAGTTTGAAGAAGAACTAGGTATGTCTGGGGAAAGTCAGGTGTCCCAATACTTTTGCTCATATAGTGTATCTATTTAAAGAGGCAAAGCACGAAAGAGGCGAGGAGTAAAAAAAGCACATTGTCACACCATTTCTTGGCGAGTATTCATGTAAATGACCATAAATATTCCATGCATTTATGTGTTAAAGATTTGTTTGCATGCATGTCAGGTTATGACCATACAAAATGTTTGTATATGATACAGTTTATATACATTTCCCCCATTTCTTTATTAGTTCTTGTAAATTCCCATAAATTCATGGTAAGTTTCCAACTTGGAGAATTTCCAAAATTCTCCAGATGTATTTCCCATAGAAAGTTAACGAAAAGTTTCTGGAAATTTACCGTGTAAATAAAAAACGTTCTTGCGTTATCTGCTGTCTCGGGTAAAAGCCGAGTTTTTTAAATGTCTTTAAGCTAAACCCCGATTTAATTAGCATTCACAAAACCCTTTGTCTTTATTACCAACCACATGAACCACATCACTGCTGGGGGGAGCTGAAATAAAGAGAGAGAACGAATCCAGTGTACTTTCTGGGTTAATAAATGACGGCGGCTTTAACGGGGGAAAAAAAGGAAGTCCCTGAACCCTCGCTCATTTTCTGCCAGAAAGATGATTTAAGCATTTAGACTTTAAAGACGGGGCGGTAGGTGCTTCACCGCTCCAGCTATCCTTCTCTAAGTTCTTCTAGACCGTGATTTCCTCCGATTTAGCAAAACCGTTGGATGGGTGGATCGTTGACTTGAAATCGCCCCTAGGTATGAAATAGCGTGTCAAATCCAATCTAGTGCGAATTCCCACATCACACTCGCGGCTTTGGATCGAATATATACAGTACAAACCAAAAGTTTGGACACACCTTCTCATTCAAAGAGTTTTCTTTATTTTCATGACTATGAAAATTGTAGATTCACACTGACAGCATCAAAACTATGAATTAACACATGTGGAATTATATATGGAATTATATACATAACAAAAAAGTGTGAAACAACTGAAAAATGTCATATTGTAGGTTCTTCAAAGTAGCCACCTTTTGCTTTGATTACTGCTTTGCACACTCTTGGCATTCTCTTGATGAGCTTCAAGAGGTAGTCACCTGAAATGGTCTTCCAACAGTCTTGAAGGAGTTCCCCGAGAGATGCTTGGCACTTGTTGGCCCTTTTGCCTTCACTCTGCTGTCCAGCTCACCCCTAAACCATCTCGATTGGGTTCAGGTCCGGTGACTTTGGAGGCCAGGTCATCTGGCGCAGCACCCCATCACTCTCCTTCTTGGTCAAATAGCCCTTGATGCCTTCAGTGTGACTCTAGAATTTTCATAGTCATGAAAATAAAGAAAACTCTTTGAATGAGAAGGTGTGTCCAAACTTTTGGTCTGTACTGTAATATATATATATGTATATTTTCCCATATTTAGGTGGGAATTTACTTTGGCTGGGATGCCAGAATTTTGGAAGGTAGAAGGCAGTTGAGCATCCATTTTTATACCTGTACAATTTTATACCAGTTTGACTTGAACGCCGCTTGTATATAATTGAAAAATACAGTAGGTTTACGGGGTCCAAGCACAAATCAGACACGTCAATAGCCAGTTCTTGTCATGTTACATGCTAAAGGAAACTATAGATGAACATACTGGTCGGGTTTCATGTGTGTAAAAGGGGGGGGGGGGGGGGTGCTCCTGCATCATGTCCAGAATTCCTGGAACAGACTCCAGACCCTGACCATAAACCGATTACCGAAGACGAATGACCAAATGAACTGTTTATTGATTCTGGATAGCAATGTCGTTTCTGCAAGCAGCGTACTGTATCGCCAGAGAACCCGGAGCTGTTTAACAAACACACGCCGGTCTGCGTGTTCACTTAGCACTCGCATAAGGGATTACGGTCTTTATTCTGAGAATATTAAAGCCATCTGTTGGTGAAAACGTCCCTCAGGACGCCACATCGCTTCGTCTTACTCATCACGTCTCGTGTTTTCCACTCATTAAGGCCCATGTTCGGCAGCGAAGAGCCTTATTAGATTAAAGCTCGAGGCACATGCAAGCACATTTTTTAAAGACATCATCCTCTCATCTAATGTTTCCTAAGTAGATTCTCTTTCACATACACACTCCACTTTCTTCATGCAAGTTCTAAAAACATTAACAGAACGGCAGGTCTTTAATCATTGATAAAGCAGGAAGAAGGAAAGACTCCGTGTCCGGGTTCGATATTTAGCCCGAATATACATTAATGATTGTCCTGCCTTTTTTTTTTTTTTTTCCATAAATTGTGTTTATTTCAGAACCAACTTGATTGGAGTTTAGATCGAGATGAATCATGGCACAATTACAGACTGTTCCAGCACTGACGAGAACGACCTAAATGCACAGCAACTCAACCGTACCTCACCTTCCTCCCTAGTTTGCATCGATGCACATCCCTAGACACAAAACGCACACACTCATTTATCCACCCTGTTACTCATCTTACACTGCACAGGATTAGTTTACTATTTGGGTGGATATTTTTGCATATTTTGTATGAGCCTGTTTTTTTCCTTTGGTTTCTACTAAACCGCTTCTATCCGTCTGCAACCGCAATTCGGAAAAAGTTGGGACAGTGTGTAAAATGTAAATAAAAACAGAATTTGATGATTTGCAAATCTCATAAATCCATATTATATTTACAATAAAACAATTATCAAAAGTTTAAACTGAGAATAAATGTAATTTTGAATACAATAGCTGTAGCCAGTCTCCAAAAAAAGTGTTTTACCCATGTTTACCACTGGGTAGCATCACGTCTCCTGTCTGTATACATCTGGGAATAGAGGAAACCAGTTGCTGAAGTTTTGGTAGAGGTATGTTGTACATATGAGGTTAAATACAGGATTCTAGCTGCTCAACAGTTCTGGGTGTCCTTTGTTGTGTTTTTCATTTCTTGAAGCACTAGATGTTTTCAAATGGGCAAATTAGAGATCTTGCGATATTGATTTTTAGCCTTGTCCCTTGTGCACATAGATGGAACCCTGAGAAATGCCTGCCGAACGCTGATTGGCTGGTGATTATATCGCGCTTCATCACGATAAAACAGTACAGCAAATTTTAACTGTAACAGACGTACAATTCTGGAGAAACCGCAACTTGAAAAATAAAGCGTAACAGTCCCATGATCGGATTCTGACCAACAGGTTGTGAGTTTAAATGTGCCACATGTGTACTCTTGAAGCAAAGCATTTACTGTATGGATTCTGTCCTTCTTGTTTCATTGGAGGATCCAAACGATTTCAAAGATCAAATTAGGGCTCTTTTTCCTGCGTTTTTTGTCCTCCATAGATATCTGCTTTTGCCACATCACAGTTTCTCTAAGACGACATATTATGTAAAGTCTGTTTTTAGTTGACGACCAAACAAACCCCCCCATTTCTTTTCTTTTCCCAGCAAAGCAGCAAACGTCTTCGCTGTACTGCCGAATTGTTCTCCTAAATCCTGCCTAACATTTCCAGCCCGCAATAATAACTTGTAATAACAGACTCTGTGTGCATGTCGGCCCGTCGTCCAAAAAGCGGGGGAAGAGAAAAGAAGCTTTGTGGCAGAACTGCAATAGAACAAATTACTTCTCCTTTTTCAGTCCATTTTCCACACTAATAATATTTTTTTTTCATATTAGGTTATCAGGTTATTTTTGCTCGACCGAAGAACAAAAAAACGAGATCGTGAGAAACTCAGCTTTCTTCTGTCCTCTCGACTCTCGAGCTGCGCTGTAAGCGCTGAGATGCTATCCCGTAGCCGATAGTGCCCGTCTTCATTTTGGTGCTTATTATTAGCTCCTTTACTATATTAAGCTCTTTATGGATTCACCGCAATCTGTAGAGCATTTCAGAGTGGGTGCACTGAAATGATTCTGAGCTATTAGCGGTTTTCTTCCTTCCCTTCACTCGAGGCTGGATGTAATGGATGTGACAGGTCCTGCTAATGGCCAGAGTTTCTTATTTAAACCTAAAAATACTGGTCGGTTGGTTGAACAGGAAAACTTTAAGTGCACCAGCTGTAAATTGGTCATATTGTTCTTTCAGTGTGATGGTTTAGAGGAAGTAAGGTTTGGAGGAAGCCCGAAAAAACAAAAAAAGAGGACTGTTCTTTTTTGTTTGTTTTCTTTTTTTCGTCCTGATAAACCCTGCATTCCATCTAAAGCACCTACACGAAGCTGTCAAGCGCTAGAAATTTGTGCATCATTTGAATACTATGCAAACAGGGCAGCCTTCACACTGCGCTACTGTTATCAGCGTGTCCACGCGAGCGAAGGTGCGAAGGTTCGGACACATCCAAACCGCATGCAACCGCGAGACTGCCTTAGAGTTCACAGATCAGACAGACAGAATTCAATTCGTATCATTTTATATGCACTTTCACCGCAGCATTGCGATTAGTTAAAAGGTGTTGATCACTTTTCACGTTCAGCTGCTTACGTTCCCAGGATGGAAAACGTGGCATTATTCCTGTCCTGTAAATTATAGCACGGATTTTTGGAGGTTCGTTATCTTGGGTGCTGCCTCTTTAATATTAGGTCCATCTATTTCTTGGCATGCATATTTGTAAATATGTAATATGAATATATATAAACAATATTGCCAAAAGTTTGCGGACACGTGGTCATAAGGTACGGTATGTGCTTTTTGCGCTTTTAGTCCCAATTTGCTCTTATAATTTCCTCCACTATTCTGGGAAGATGTTCCACTAGATTTTGGAGTGTGCTTGTGGAGATTTGTGAGATTTCATCCAGCCACAAGGGTGTTAGTAAAGTCAGGTAGAGATGTAGGTGAGGTGAAGAGGCCTGGGGTGCAGTCAGTGTTCACACTCATCATGTTCAATAGGGTTGAGGTTTGAGATCTATAGCAGGAGATCGTCCACTCCAACCCATGTAAAGCAGACCTTCACAGAGTTTGCTTTGTGCACAGGGGCATTGCCATGCTGGAACAGGTTCGGGTCTCCTAGATCAAGTGAAAGAAAACTTTCATGCTCCTGCATTCAAAGACACTTGATACAATTGTGTACCTTCAGGTTTGCGAAAAAAGTTTGGGAAAGAACCACATATGGCTGGGAAAGTCATGTGTCCCAATACTTTTGTCCATATAGTGTAGCCAGTTACCTAAAACAGTACAGACACTTTGAAGAGCTTCATGCTGAATGCTGATTGGCTAATGATTAGACTGATCAGCAATTAGGACGAGGATGCAGTACACCAAATTTCCACTCTTTTGTCCTTCCTTCGTGTAATTCATTTTCTAGTAATAACGTTTTCATTCTTAGATACGAGGACGTATCAAAAGGTTTCGAGATAACATTATTTATCAACGTTTCCACGCTATGACCTTTAGTACAGTCCCCTCGCACAGCATTACAGCGTTCCCAGCGTTCCTGCCGCTTCCAGAACATGTACTGGAAGCGTGTCAAGCGCCTTTTGCGATTCGTGTTGGGCAGAGGGCGAAGTCCACAGGAGCCAAATGTGACGACCACGTGGTTCCGGTGAGAAACTCAAGACGTACACAGGCATGCTCACTTATAACGGTCGGCGCTCCGTGCGACTGTGCGTGCAGCCTTGTGCTGCCATCCGTTGGCGTGTTACGAAACTGGCCTCAACTTTTTGATACCACCTCGTGTATATATCACACCCAGTCCATCTCTTCTGAAAACAGGCTAAAACGTGATGTTTTTTTCCAGCAAAGCGTTTACAGAAGGAGTCTCGATTGCCTGCGGATTTTACACCACATCAATCGCTCGAGTCTCGAAAATGTAGAACATCGATCGCGTTCATTCGCATCGCAGCGGTCTGTGTCCATCTCTCCAGTCTCTACAGTGCAGGATGTCATTATTTTTGCATGAAATGAACGACGTATTTTTTTCCACCAATTTGTGAACCGGTGTAACGTCTCGCTGCATGTGACGCTCCGCTGCTCCGAATGACTTCCACTTTCGCCCAGAAAAGCAATCGTGTTCCCGCTCCGTCCATTTCCGAGAGACCCTCGGCGAAAGAGCAACAGAACGTGTCCACAGAGCAGCATCGCTCGGAGTCATACTCATTCGCACAGGGGCGCGCGTTCTCCTCCCGCTCGAACGTTATTGCCTTTCAATCAGCTTTTTACTCCCCGACCCGAGTCCGCCATAATTGTTTGCTGCCTCACCGCCTGGAAACGATTCGCTCACAGGATAATTAGGTGAAAATTGATGGCGTCATCCGTTTCCCTCTGGTATTAGCGGATGATAGCAGGATTGCAGCCGAGGAGCTTTTATACAGCGACTTTATGTTCTGTGATATAATCTGAACGAGGGCCTGTTCGCAGTTCCTCATTATTATAGCACAGTGCACAAAGCGGCCCCTTTCCCCAGCCTCAAGCCTGTCAATGTTCTCTATTGATACACATTTACAGTCTGGGTGTGGTTTAACACAGAGCTGAACGTAAACATTTTTTCAAACGGAGATTTTTTTTTTTTCCATCATTGGTTGTCAGCACAGAAAATCATATAAGCAAATAAGCAAAGAAAAACATGGGACTCAAAAACTACATTACAAATTCTGCATTGCTGTTTGGAAAACACGTTTTGGTCTGTTCCAGCATGACAATGCATCTGTGCACAAAGTCAAGTCAAGTCAAGTCAAGCTTTTATTCCAACCATATATAGCAGACGCAGTACACGGTGAAATGTGACAACGTTTCTCCAGGACCCTGGTGCTACATAAAGCTACAGCCAAACAACATAGAGCTACATAACAGAGCTAAAGACTAAAAAGTAAGCTGTCCCAGACACATAAAGCGCATCGTGTGCAACCGAGTGCAAACAAAGACAACATGCAAACATCCATTTCTGTCCAGCAGCAGTTGGTGAGCTCTGACCTCGACCCTATCGAACACTTTTGAGATGAAGCACACTCCAAAATCTAGTGGGAGGGAGGAGTGAAGGTTATTATAAGAGTAAATGGAGACTAAATGTGCAATGTTCAAAATGATGCACATTGCATGCATATGGTTAGGTGTCATTTCTAGAAATCATGCGTCCCCTACATTAGAATTACTCAAGAATTGTTTCTTGTTTTCTTGTTTCGTTCTAGAAAATAAAGCGTGGATAGTGTCTTTTATAAAGCAGTGGTAGTTTCATGCAATGGAGAGCGAATATAAAAAAATGTTGTTCTTTAAAAGATGTAATCGAAACAGCAGCTAACAGTTTCTATTTTACTGATGATATCATATCAAAGCTTAAAAATCTTAAGGTCGGGTGTCCACAAACTTTTGACCTTACAGTGAATTCACCAACATCTTCATTCTCGTTGCGACTCAGCAAAAACGGAGCTTTTCGTTTCACAGAGAAAAGACGTATAAACCGAAGCAGTGCACGAGACTCCACCATCAAATGTTAAATAAATACGTATTATAGACTTTTTTTTTTCTTCTTTGAACCCGTTTTTATGAAATCAGCCAAACAGGCCATGGAATTCTGAACTCTACTGGGAACGAGAGACTCTACTAAACGCCTGTCTCGTGTAACTCGGACGGGACAAAAAATAATTCGGTGGTATTTTGAATTCGAGGAACATGAAAGGAACGAGCGAAAGGCTGATCTCGTACCGCTGGGAAAGGCATAAATGTGCAGCTCCTCAACCCTACATCAGCTTCCTCCTCATCCTCGCCTCGCTTCATTACGTATTCATCACGCTGCACTCGTCCTCTCTTTCTCTCTCCCTCTCTCTCTCTCTCCCCCTCTCTCTCTCTCTCTCTCTCTCTCTCTCTCTCTCCCTCTCTCTCTCTCTCTCTCTCTCTTCCTCTCTCTCTCTCTCTCTCTCTTCCTCTCTCTCTCTCTCTCTCTCTCTCTCTCTCTCTCTCTCTCTCTCTCTCTCTCTCTCTCTCTCTCTCTCTTACACTGAATATCTGACACAATTTAATTATGCGTCTTTACAGTCCGGATTTTCGCTCTGTGATGTTGCATCGCAAACGTTCTCCCGATGGGATCGGATCAGGCGTCACTCCACCATTTCAGCCTGATGCAACATTTGCAGCTGGAAAATACATTAATGCAACTCCATCCGTACGCCGGCTTCCGGTTCAAGAGTGGTGTAATCATTCCAATGTTTTTTTTTTTTTACAATCCTATTCCACATTCAGTCCTAATGTGCTCTTATAATAAACTCCACTCGTCTGGGAAGATGTTGCACTAGATTTTGAGGAGATTTGGACTCATTCAGCCACAAGGGTGTGGAGTGCAGTTCAAATAAATTTTAAACGTTTTTAATAGGGTTGAGAGCTTTATAGCAGGCCACTCAAGATCTTCCACTCCATCCCATGGGAAGCAGATCTTCATGGAGCTGGATTTGTGCACAGGGGCATCGTCATGCTGAAGCAGGAAGAATCACGTATTGTTGGAAAAGCTGGTGTCCCAATACCTTTGGTCACAAATACATTTTATTATATTAGATACATAAATTATTCATATTCATTTATTACTGTAACATTAACGATAAGCACAAACGGCAGATTTGCAGCAGAATCCAGCTTTTGAGATCTGGAAATGTTATGAATCGACAAAATTGCAGTTATTGAATTTTAATAAACAGGAAAGAATCTTTTGTTTTTTGTATTAATAGGCATTAAGGATCAAGCTGGTGGGTGGCAGTGCTGAAGAGCTCATATCGTTCGGTCGTTAAGGACGAATACATGAATTTAACTTTAATTCCCTGTAGATTGGGCAGCTCTTTAAACGTATACAAGTGCTGTGTAGATTTTTCCCTGCCGCCAAACATCAACCTTAAATACACGCTATGGAAAAAAGTATTGGGACAACTGACTTTTCCAGACGTCTGTGGTTCTCCCTCAAACTCTTCCCACAACGTTGGAAGCACACAATTGTATAGGATTTATACATAGGAATACATGTGTGTTCCTCGGTTACTCCCTTATGTAACAGCTAGAAGTAGAAGTCATCAGCTGGTACTTGAGTGATTCGAGCCTTAACCACAACCTTCTCCAGTTGGTGGGTCAGCAGTGGTGGCCAAATCACTGCCCATCTGCTCCTGGCTTTCAGCTTTCTTCATCTCGCTTACTCCATATCCAGCATGAAGCTCTTTCAGTGTGTTTCTTGGATCTTCTCCAAACTGCTAACACGACATTGGAAGCACACAATTGCATTGGATGTCTTTCGGATTCCATCGTGTTCCATGAAGATATGGGTTGGAGTGCAAGATCTTGATTGGCCTTCTGTAGAGCTCGGACCTCAACCCTATTGAAAATCTTTGGGTGGAGAATCTTACGGTTAAGTGTCCACAAACTTTTGCCGCCAGAACATCTCCCTTAAACATGCAGCTGTTTTTCATCATCGGAGCAACACTAATGTGGGCAGCCATCGAGTCCTGAGCTTCCTGAGCTTGTGTTTCACACTGTTTGGAGTTTCACATGAGGGTTTCCACAAGGTTCCCCCGGTTTCAAAAGGCCAGGGATTGGATAGGCTACGACCCTGACCAGTATAAAGCTCTTACTGAGGTAAAAGAATGGATGATGAGCCATTATGATTAAGATAAAGGTTTTTCCTCTATTCATTTGTACACCTTCTTTTCACTGAGGTCGCAGAGGTCATTGTGATTCCAGAAAAACAACAGAAAAAAAAAAAATCCTCTCAACAGGCTCCTCTGAACAATCGGCAGGAACCACAGGGCGGAAAAAACACGATTCGGCGAGCGAGTCGATGGAGTATTGATCACAGGATGAGCCGTTTCAGAGTTTCAGTTTCTGCGGGCGGAGTATCGACGCGTGATCAAAAACAGCCCCGAGTTCAACCTCGCACCGAGTTTCTCCGAACACGCCTCTTAATTGCGAGCTAAATAATTAAAAGGTCTGGAATGGAAAGGGTTCTGATCTTGTAGTGGTGTTTAACACGAGCCGGTCGCCGGAGTTGCCACATAGCGTTAACTGTGAGTCAGAGTTTTGGGGTTGGTGCACCAAGTGTATTTAAAGTGGAGGAACCCACCGAGGGAATGAAATACAAAACTTGTAGCTTTCTGCTGAAACACTCAGGATCGGCTTGGGCAGAGTAACGGTTTTATCGTCTCTGGACAAAAATTACGCTGCCATGATATGAGGTTTATTCTCTTTATATATCATCAATCCTGCCTTTGCTCATTGTGAACTGAAACTATACAAAGTTTCACATCGGATTATGCTATTATTATATAATTACCACTCAGTGTACCCTGAAATAGTTTCCAGAGCAACATCTAAGATAATGTGTTTTGAGCTCCCATAAAAAAACGACTTTGCCCCGCCCACTTCCACCTATTCCACCTCCTGGTAGCTTGGAGAGGTGGTAGCTTAGTGTTTAAGGCATTGGATTATAGCTTCAAAGGTTTTGAGTTCAAATCCCAGCCACACCAAGCTGCCATTCCTGGACCCCTGAGCAAAGCCCATCATAATATAATCAATGCGACTTTCACAAAAAAAAAAAAAAAAGAAAAAAATATGTACAAGCGAAAAATAATATTGCATGTAAATAGCAAAAACTTTAATTATGTATGCACTTGGAATATGTTTTGGTGACGGAAGCTTCCAGTTGCACGTTTTATTTTTTACAATAAAATATAAAATAAAAAAAAAGATAAATGACTAAGATCAATATAGATGCTTTCAAACCAATTAGCAAAAGGATTATATTAAAAAGCTACTGTTTGTTTCTGTTTGCTATATTTTTAATGCAGTTGCCTCTGCCAGCAAGCGGTTCCTGACTATACACTTACTTTCCTTAAAGATAAATTGGTGCACGTTCGCTTTCGCATTTTCCTAAATCATTTCTTTTTTTTTTTAAGCTTCCCTCAAGGTTTCTTCCTTTTCTCTTCTGTCTCTCCTCCAGCTTGCTCATGTGAGATATACGTACGTAATATAGCGCGTGTGTGCGCGTGTGTGTGCGGTAGTGTTCAAAAAGTGAATTACTCACAGAGAGATGTAGGAGCTAGAGAAAGAAGAAGGAGGAAAAGAGAGAAAGCGAGAGGAACGAGTGTGGCAGGCATGTGCACTGCAATTTTTTATGTAATTGCCTGTATTTATCTTCAGATTGCGGTATGACAGGCTGATACCCGGGCCTGATACCCGGGCCTGATACCCACGCCCGATAACGCTGTTTGTGAATCGTACAGAAAGACGGAAGGACGAGAGAAACAGAAGGAACGAAGTTAATTTCTCATCCCGATCTCCCATACAGTCCTAAAACTTGTCTCCAGGTACATTTATAGCGTTTTTGCAGATCGACTTATCGCAATTATCCGAGCAATTAAGGGTTAGGACCTTGTTCGAGGGTTTAAAAGGATTGAAACTCTCGACCTCGCTATCAGAAGTCCGACGTCTTAACCAGTGAGCTCCCCTCTCTCCCAGGAGTGGAGAACAGGAAGACACTTTCCTCACTCCGTAAATTTTGCACCTTATCCGGAAAAACTCCGCTTGACTATTTGTTCACATCCTGCTATTTAACTAAAGACTTCATGTTGACACGATGGTCGCGTAGGTGTGTTTGTACAGCAGGAGTTTTTGTTATGGCGCTGAGTGAACCAGAGCAAGACACGACCCATTTAGACCAGTGTAAGATTTTAGAGGAGATATAATGAAGATACGACAGAACGGTGCTGGAATGGTGGTAGAGGACTCCTTGGCCCCTGAGCAAGGCCCTTAACCCCATTGCTACTCAGCTGTATGAATGAGATAAAAGTCCACTCCAATTCAATATAAACTGTATGGACAAAAGTTTGTAGGCACCTGATCATTGGTATGTGCTTTAGGATCCAGTTCCACATTTAGTCCCCATTTGCTGTTCTAATAACCTACTGGGAAAATGTTCTACTAGATTCTGGAGTGTGCTGGTGGAGATTTGTGCTCATTCAGCCACAAGGGTGTTAGTAAACTCAGCTACCGATGGAGGCGAGGTGAGGAGACCTGGGGTGCAGTCAGCGATCACATTCAATAGGATGGCGGTCAGAGCGCTATAGCAGGAGATCTTCCATTCCAACCCGTGTAGAGCAGATCTTCATGGCTTTGAGAACAGGGGTAGTGTCATGCTGGAACATGTTTGGGTCTCCTAGTTGTATGTGTGTGTTCTGATTGTGTGAGGCACCACGGTAGCTTGAATTAATTGCCCCAAGGGGATACATAAAGCTCTAAACTAAACTAGTTCAAGTGAAGGGAACATTTCTGCATCCAGAGACATCTAACTTTGTGATAAGAGTTTGGGAAAGAAACACTTATGGGTGGAAAAGTCCAGCGCCCCAATACTTTTGTCTGCGTAGTCTATAAATGATCAAATTGCTAAAGACTTCCTTAAATACGTGAAGCATCTCCTGTTTCATACCACTGACAGTTACATAGTGCAGCACAGTGAAAAGTGTTCTGGCAGAAGGAAACCTGCCTCGTCTTGTTTTAATCAGATTATTATCATTTTTTTGCAGTAGTCTTGTGGAGCTCAGGTTCCTGTGTGGGCAGATGCAGACATTTCGAGGTTTCCAGTGTATGCAGTTTTACCACAAAGTCTATGACCTGCTTTAATAGCTTCTGCTTTTCCAGGAATCTGTAAAAAATAAAGGAAAATAGCCCCCCCCCCCTCTCTCTCTCTCATACTGTTTCTCTCTTTCTTTCTGTCTAATTCCCTTCTTTCTGTCGATTTTTCTTTAAAGATTAACGCTTTCAAGTTTTAAAGTGCAGCTCGTTTCCTCGGTTGACTTTACCCAAGTTAAGAAGAGTGAGTTAATATTTTAATAATCAACTTTCCTGACTGTGTGTGTGTGTGTGTGTGTGTGTGTGTGTGTGTAAGAGAGAGAGTGTGTGTGTGCAGTGAGCCGGATTAAACTTCCTATAGCAGGACACAAGCTTCATCATTAACTTTTATTGTGCCTCGGTCACTTTGTTCAACCTCTCTCACCTTCTCTCTCTCTCTCTCTCTCTCTCTCTCTCTCTCTCTCTCTCTCTCTCTCTCTTTCTTGTGTTTCAGCTCATTTTGTGTCTTTTTGCATGTTTTGTCTGACAGTTACAAATGGTAAACCTTGTGCCATCTCCAGTTGCGTGTTAGTGAGTTTCAGCTTTGCGTTATATTTCTCAAATAAGAAATGAATTCTTTAGCACCGGGCATGTAAAAGCTTCGATGCTCGTATGCTGGGGGCAGTAACAGACCTGCCCCTATAGATTTGAGCTACTGTTCTGAAACATGAATCCAGTGAGGTAACTGTTTGACACTGTTTAAAAAAACCTCAGTGGTTATGGGTTAAAAAATTAAGGCAAAAACTCGGATTGTTATATTTGGGTATAAAACGGGGCAGTGACGGACCTGCCCCTATAGATTTATACCACCATTCTGAAACATGAATAAATAAAAAAAAAGCAGTAACTCGAACGTTGTCATTGCCCAGTGCTTTGAGTTAATTAGATTAGATCAGTCGGTTAGATTTATAGGTTAATACGAGCGCTGTTCATTATTTCCGCGGTGCATCCACACGCAGCAAATCATTCTAACATGCTAACCAGGCATGTCATCCGAATTCCCGGCAAAAACGCTGAACCCTGCATTTTGTCTATCAATTACACTCAGGCCTAATTTCTCCAAGGACACATAGTTATTACAGAAGGAGAACTCCTCGGCTATTAATTTGTTATTGGATTAACGCATTCGTTAAAAAAAAAATAATAAAAAGAACGAAATAAATAAACGCTCCTCTGAGACAGGCTTACGGTTAATAAAACCCCTGCATGTAAGAGGTACATTTTGCACCATTTTACATGATTGTGGTATTAAATGTTGCCTCTGGATTAGCCGAAGAATGGGAAAGAGCTCCCTTGTTTACGTGTCTCTTTTTTTTATTATTTTTTTTTTTTTTTATACGCTGCCTGAATAACAATTAATGTAGAAAAATGTTCTTAATTAACTACTACAATAAGTTTAAGCGTCTCTTATTGGGTGTTAAATGAAGCACTCTAGGAATCCAGGGTCGCTAACAAAATCAGGCTGCCATATCAATTATCTTCCCTTCGGAGCCGACGGGAAGCAGGATCGTGAAGAGAAAATGATATGTAATGGTAGACGCTTCCCATGCCGCACGTGATTCCCGTTTTTATTTCCGTGCTTAATTTGCTGCGTAACAGCGGGTGATAAACAGATTTAGTGAGAGGGGAGAAGGTAATATACCTGTCGTGCTTTTTTACGATCGCTAAGATATGTCGTTACGTTGCCGTGCTATTTAAGGTGTAAATTATCACAGAATGTGCGGTCACAGGAAACTAATCAGCGATGACGCCCCATCGTGAATCCAAGTTGGTGTGATATCGTGCTTTACTATTTGTTCTCACAGCAATTTGCCGAAGTTGCGTTTTTTTTGCATTTACCAGTTTATTTATCGGTTTGTAGTTGCATGTAATGGTGTGAAACATCCACAAAGCAATACAGTGATAGGCAGGTGTTCCTTCATCGTCTTGACTTCACTGTACTGAAGTAAAAAAAAACAAACATACATAGTGTGTAAAGTTGCCAAAAATCAACAAATTCAACGATACCATGTCAGTAAAGTTATAGATTTACCCCTGACTTTTACAATGTAATTCCATAAAGAAGACGTCTTTCATAAAGGACACTACTTCATAAAGGACACTACTTCATAAAGGACACTCCGTCATAAAGGACAGGACACTACTTCATAAAGGACTGGACACTACTTCATAAAGGACACTTCGTCATAAAGGACACAACTTCATAAAGGACACAACTTCATAAAGGACACTTCGTCATAAAGGACACTACTTCATAAAGGACACTCAGTCATAAAGGACACTCAGTCATAAAGGACACTTCGTCATAAAGTACAGGACACTACTTCATAAAGGACACTTCGTCATAAAGGACACAACTTCATAAAGGACACTTAGTCATAAACGACACTTCATCATAAAGGACACTTCGTCATAAAGGACACTCCATCATAAAGGACACTTCGTCATAAAGGACAGGACACTACTTCATAAAGGACACTTCGTCATAAAGGACAGGACACTACTTCATAAAGGACACTACTTCATAAAGGACACTACTTCATAAAGGACACTACTTCATAAAGGACACTTCGTCATAAAGGACACTTCATCATAAAGGACACTCCTTCCGTAAAGGACACTCTTTACATTAAGGACATCTTTTTCATTAGACACTTCTGCCATAAAGGACATTCTTTTCACTTCTATAAAAGGACACTCTTTTCGTAACGGACTCTACTTCATAAAGGACCATGTCATTAGGACATTCTATAAAGATTCTATAAAGAATCTCCCAGTGCCAGTGTGTGAGAATGTTCCAGAAGTTCTAAAGTCCAAGAAAACCAAAAGCATTAATTGTCACCTTCTTTTTTCACATTAATCCTGCACTAATTAGCAGCACCGTCTTCAAGCAGCACTATTTTGATCCGGAGCGCGCGGCGAAACCCACACGAACTGTTGCCGAGACGCTTCCATCTGTCTCCTCACCGCAACCCTGTCTCCTCCACAACGCTCAATTTCAGGGAGGATATAATTAGATTCCGATACACCCATTTGGTAGGAAGCAAACGCGTTCGATGCCGAAGTTCACGTTCGCACTCTGTCTCAAGAACGACTTCCTGAAGGACGACTTCCCACCCACTGCCATCGCTCTCGCATAAGAGCCGACTCAATTACGGCCCATCGTTAATAGCATCCGTTTCACGAGACGCAGAAGGTGGGAAAAAAACGTAATACAACAGACTTCTCGAGTTCAGTGAAAATGCCAGCTGCTTTTGCAATCGTAAGATCTGCACAATGTGTCTCATGTTGCTGTATTATTCATGTGCTTTTAAATGTCAGGACGCATCGGTGGGTGGTGTGGGAGGGTGATTTTTCTTCTCGGGTCGTGCCACCTGAGCACTGTGCAGCGAGACGACGCATAAAATTGTCCTCTGAGTGAATAGAACAGTCTTTTATAGGGGAGGAAAAATGCTAGAAAATGTTTAAAAGTGCTAAATAATGCATCATTTGTCAATAAAGCATGCGTAGTGCGCTAGTTAGGATCTATTGAGACATATAAACACGTGGGTTTGTGCTAACAGACCTGCAGAAAAAACCCTTCTGACACGTGAAGTTCCTCCCTGTCTGTTTGATTTATTGAAAAAAACAAATATGCCAAAAAAAACAAAAACAAAAGACAATTGATACACAATTCAAGCAAAATGATTGGGACACACGACTTTTCCAGCCTTTGCAGCTCTTCCCCAAATTGTTACCACAAAAAGTCAGAGGACGTCTGTATTTCTTCACTTGAACTAGGAGACCCAAACCTGTTCCAGCTTCACAGTACCCCTGTGCACAAAGCCAGATTCATGAAGATATTCTTCACATGGGTTGGAGTGGAACATCTCCCGCTATAGAGCTCTGACTGCACCCCAGGCCTCCTCACCTCACCTACATCAGTACCTGACTTTACTAATGCCCTTGTCTCTGAATGAGATCTCACATATCTCCACAAGCACCTTCCAAAACCAGGAACTTCTTCTCGGATGGGAAGATATTATAAGAGCCTAAATATGGAATGGGGTGTTAAAAAATCCTAGGGTCAGGTGTCCACAAACTTTCATCCACATAGTGTATTTATGAGATACCCAGACTTCATGAGTCAGCAACATTGACCTAATGGGCCGCCGGTCATGTGACCAATCGATCGTCCTATTTGTAGTGGCAAGAAGTGTAAAAAAATTCCATTCACTTTTTTTTTTCTCTCGTTGCCATGGCGAAAACTGGTAACAGGGAGATGAGTGGATCACTATTATCCAGCTCTGGCATCTGTGATGATGCAGTCATGCAGGTATGATGTCACTAAAACATGTCTCTCGGGGGGTTTTTTTCTCTGTATAATTCCGTCTGTGTGATGCATCGTCTAAAAATTGTAGACGTCCTGCGTATTTGTGCTTCTCACACAACACACCATTTCAGCCCATTTATTTATAGAGTCTCGTGGGGTATTTCCACATTAGCTGCACTGAATCAGGTCACTCCTTAGGCAGGTTCGTACTCGATTTCATCTCTTTCTCTCTCAGTATCACATCTCCCATTGTTCTAGATCCAGGTGGTGGGCTGCAAGTGTATTATTTAAAGGTATAGCGAGCACCTTTGGTTTGGTTTTAACCTCTAGCAATCTTTTATATCCATTTTGATTAAACAAGGCTACTATTACCAAGTAACTCAAACACCAACATCCCCAAAGTGTTGAATCGTTTGATTCCTTTCACACCACAGCAATACGGCAATGATTAGAGTGCAATAATTAATATAAATTTAAAACTAAACTATACTTTTTCTCATCCATTTCTGCTTAATGGTGTGGGACATCCGTAAACCTTCTCGTCATTAATGATAGTCCTCCTAAAGTCGTCCAATCAGAAGACTCTTCAGTTACAGCTTTACCTCTGACACGGGAATCTCCTTGAATAAACTAAGCTTTTCCAAATCTACCAATATTTTGTACACTTCTGCTTTCATCTGTTTACGAGCAGAAGAGTGGACACAAGTTTCCTACTTAACGTTGACATGGTTCACTGTTTATACACACCAGGATGAGGATGAGAACATACCCTCGGTTTACTTTAAATATTCATAGACATTGTCCCAAAGCAGCTTTATAGTAATAAACATATTCCAAATATTAATCTAGCATCATCATTTAGCCCCTAAAAAGCAGCAAGAAAAAACACTGGTATGATATGGTATGAGGAAGAAACCTTGAGAGGAACCAGACATCCTTATATGAGTAACACCAAAGGTCCATTCATTATAGTTCCATCACTGTTAAGGTGGTCACCTGTTCATTATTGACGTCTTAAATGCAAAACTCTTCGTGGCAATTGTAACCCCAATCCAGTTTGTAGCAAACTCTACACACCAATCACTGTCCAAAATCCATCTTCATGGCTCAACCCTCCAAAGCTACCTACCTTATAGATCTTTAGGCTGTTCGTGTGGAACCTCTGGCTGCAGTGCAAATATGGATTTCCTTACACACATACTTTTTGTATTAGTTATTAATAATTGCATTATGTAGCCAGGATTGTTGGACATAATGTTCAATTTTTTGAAGTGTCTGTGGTAATATCTAAAGCGTATCATTTTATAGACTAATAGATTATGTAAATTTTAAAAATTGTAGACATCTAAAGTAGGGAGGTGCATCTCCAAAGCTGAGGCCGATGCTATTCGCATAACCAACGATAGGACACGTGATACGATTCACCCCTATTACGATGCAGTGCGATTCGATGCAAGTGAAAAATATATGCTCTGCAATTCAATATGGTGCTTTTCACAAACACGCCTTTGTAGTGCGAAAAAAGATTCAATAAGTTCCTGTTGTGTCTGCAGGAAGATGCAGCTCTACCTCTGCCATGTTAATCTGCATTCTATGTGACCCTCAGGACACGCCCCGTTCTCCGTAGTGTCTCGGTCTCGGTCTACGCGCTAATCACGTAGCTGAGAGAACGCGCTCAAAAAAAACATTTTTTTAGCGAAGAGAAATCAATCTACAAATAATAAAAGTATAACGCTACTTATACTAATTATACTAATAATTCGATGAAATAAATCGTTGTTTCCGATGCAAACAAACGATGCATCGTGATAGAAATGGCAACGTGTATCCCGTATTTTTTTTTTTATTCGATGCGTCACTTCGTTAACTTGAATCCCGATACGAATCGGTGAATTTTACCATCCGTGATATATCATTTTCATTCTAGAAATCTCTGTCCATTGTTCACTTCAAAAAGCAAGGCAGAAAACTACTCTTGAAATAACACGAGGAAGAAAACTGACAGTAAGACGGTGCAATTACGCGTCATTACGATTCTACAGCTATATTCCGGTTTATTTCCGATGTTGCACGCTATCATTTTTTCTCCGAAATAATACAAATTTAACACCTGCCCCAGCTGTAACATCTGGTTCTTGCTTTTGTGTAGCCTCTCATTATTATTTCACTGCTCAGCCTAAAAGCTTCCAGCACCCAGTATTTTTTTCATCATAGTAATATCTCATGACCGAAATTATTATTTTCTTACGATATAATTGTTACCGGGTTTCACTCACTTACTGAGTCTCTTTATTGGAAGACATCTGGCAGGGTGAAAGCAGAAGAAGGAAAATAGTGATACACTGCACTTATAGGCACTTTCTGAGTCTCATCTATTTTCATAAAGTCATTTCTTTTCCCTGCTTTACAATCTGTGTGTGTGTGTGTGTGTGTGTGTGGGTGTGTGTGTGTGTTTCTTCTTCATATTATACAGTATGTTCTGATTGGTCAGTAGGTAAAATACCTTAAGCAGCAGCTCTGAAAGTTCCATCAGTAAGACAAAGACGGTTATTATAATATTCATTTGCTCACTATTTTGCCTTGATATTTTATAGCATCAGAGACTTTTCGGAAGGAGTCTCCAGCGCCAGTGCTTGTGTAAGCATTAGGGATAAAGTTGTACAATATGAATATACTAATAACCCATTAGCTACACTATTGTTCCACCCTTTATTAGCATGTTTGGTAACAACGCTAACGTGTGGCACGAGAAACGTGTGGCACGTTTTGATGGCGTGTCACTTTTTTCCATCTTTCCCTGCTCCGCTAGTTTCGGAGGGGGCGTCTGGGGAGCGTCTGGCTTTGAACGCTTCCGTGTAGAACACGTCAAAGCGTCTTCAGACCGCTCACTATTTGCACTTCAGTTACATGCCGGCGTGTCTGAAGACTTCTCGTTCCTCGCCCTCGCTGCGCCCCGCCAGATTAAAGCATCTCTTTTTAGTCGGGCTGTCAGGGGCGCACGGATGTAGCTCAGATCTTCCACAGAGACTCCTTCAAGGAAACTCCCCGGTTGTCTGATAAAAGTGCTAGGTGTTGGAGCACCAAGTGGCTGTGGTGCCCTCAGTCCACATCGCTAATCCTTGTGTCTTTGTCCAAAGTGATCAGTGAAGAGGAGCAGCTCTTCTGATGCTGTCACTTCAAGGTCTTGTTCAGCTCGTCTGTCTGACAAAATTTTCTCTTGTTTCCTTTTGATAAGACATGAGTGTCTGTTTCGGCTCTTCTTCAGGCATGCGTGAAGGAACATGGGTTCCTTATTGTTTCGTATATTTAAATATATAGTCCTACCAGACGGCTGGGTTTTTTTATGTCTAGTACTCTATTTGCCAAGTGTCCGGAGTTTAAAATCCACCTCTGCTCATGTTCTCCCCATGTCCAGAGGTTTCCTCCAGGCACTCTGGTTTCCATCCCAATCCAAAGACATGCATTGTAGGTTGATTGGCATTCAAGACTTCTTTGCAGTGTGTATGAATGTGTATGTATAAAATTCTGAGGTTGGCTTTTTGTCCAGGGTGTCCATCATTTTGTGCCCCAAGTTCCCTCGTGGAGGTTCCAGGCTTTCCTGTGGAGATAAATGGTACAGAAAATGAAGGTTCCTTGGTCCAGATTTTCAGGGCCAGTGGTGGAGGAAGTACACAAACCATGTACTTGAGTAGAAATCCACTAGGTAAAATATTACTGCAGTAAAACTTTGACTTGATGTGATTAATCAACTGTGAAAAGTCTCCAATGTTACCCTTAACACACCAATCTATTAATAGAATGATATTTATGAGTCAAACACTGATATTTATTTAAATGATCATGAGCCCAAAACCTTCTTTTCAACTACTTAAAAAAACAAAGTGCGCAAATAAGGCCACACGTGTTGTCGGGAGTTTCTTCCATCATTTATTCCTCTGTAAATGTTCTGCTTGCTGTTGAACTGATGCTGAACTGTATGTAAGTAATAAGTAGATACCAAAACAAGTTCAAAACAGCGAGTTTGCTTGGAGAACTTGCTGAGATACTCTTTGACCCGATGGTTTTTGGCGTATATTTCAATGTGATCGCTGTGTTCTCACCTGCTTGAACAAAGTGTAAAAAGCTGCTCTTGCTGGTCTGGGATGAGAAGCAAATGCATTCTGTTGTATCGTAAATTAAATTTAGCAGTTAATTAAACACGTACCAGCACTTGCCGGGTTCGGGGGTAAGTGGGATCATGAATGGGAATTGTGCGTTCCTGTAAGTTTTAGAAGGGTGCCATTGGGTGAGTTACTCTCAGAGATTCTTTGGAGAAAACCCCCCACACACACATCAAAATCAAAATATAACAAGCAAAGACACGCACTTCAACAGACATATAATTATACCTGCATTAAATGAATTTCGCATAGATTTATAGATGTCCCACATCCGGCAGTATTTTCCGCTCTGGCCGGTGTGCTGCAATTCAAATTGAAAGGCAAAGTGCCAGACGTTATTCACGTGAATTCCCACAAATCAACAGCTCCTATTTTAATATAAGTAGTTGCTTCATAACCTCAGGATGCTCAGCGTTCTGATGTGCGTTTACCTGTACCCTGGATGCTCCGCTGCTCATTAGGTAGCGTAAAGCGGCGTCTCCGGTGATTGAGTAATTATTTATCCAGGCTATGAAGACGATTATTTTAATGAAGCTGTGCATGCACGCCCCAGAGTCAGATGAGTAATTAAGGGGCTGTTTTCCATGCTAATGACATTAGCCATCTCTGAGGTAATCACGGAGAGAATAGTAGAGTGCTAGCAGCTGCACGTTCACACAGGGCGCACACACATTGACAAAACACACGTTTAAGAACAAATCCAGCAGCCCAGCGCTGCTCAGGTTTAAATGGGTGCTTATGATGACTCAGTGGGGTAGTTGGTTGATGTATGTGGGAACGTGAATTGGAAGAGCTTTACTGAAATTCTAGTGTTTTGTTTCTTTCACATCGTTACAGTCTATCTGGTTTACAGGTATGTAAATATTTGCTGCTATCAACTGATATGTGTAGAGGGTTATTGCTTTTGTGAGGTTGTTATTGTACACGTGTGTCAAGGAACAGTCTTTAGTTGGGGAATAACATAACTTGAAATGATAAAAATCACAGCAGGTACAGTAAACACACTGTACAAGTGTTTATACGGTGCAATGATTCCCACGAATGTTTATAATTGCATCACAGATAGCAAGTTAGAACGAAGGGTAAACGTGTAATTCTGGGCAAATCTGCCACAAAGATGCTTGACTTCACATACGGCGATGTTGTAACGGGTCGTTCGAGGGCAGAAGAAGGTCACTGGAAGACAACAAGAGATCAGAAAGACCTTTTTACGAGCTCAACCCCCCGAAAATGTTGAAACTATTCAGCAACTCATCCATGATGATCATCGGAGAGCAATCCACACAATCTCACCTCCGCACCCACCCTACTCGCCAGATGTGGCTCCTGTGGACTTTGCCTTCTTCACGATGATGAAGATCCAGCTCAAAGGTCGCTGTTTAGACATGACGATAGTGTGGAAGCGGAGCGTTTTTAGACTAAAGCGACGTTTTCAAATTGATCCAGATTAGTGTACCTTAATCGTAGCCTTAATCATCGCCATGTCAAAATCAACCTTTCAAAATCAGAGGTTTTTGTCATCCCGTACACATCGATATTGCCGGTAAACCAGAATCTATGGGGCGACCATCATGATTTCACAGACTGTGAAATCATGCTCATCTCTTGCTGTCTTAGTATTTTTTTTGTATATAATAAAAAGAAGCTCTACCTTAAGGATTATGGTATTAAGGACAATGATGATATTCCATAGACTGGTATGGAATGCCTTTCATCCAGGGCGTCTGTTCCGTCCCAGTCAATATGCTCTGTGAGTCAACAGCACTTGATAAATGAATGAAGCCCCCCAGATGAAAGGTTAACCATCTTCAAGGTTATAAACAAGTTCAGGCCTGTTATGAGTCACTTCTACTAGATCATCTTTCGAAATAAACACGTGGAATTTCATGCTCTGTACGCATTTTGGACTGGAAAAGAATAAAGAATGAAGAATTCGAAGGTGTTTCGCTGATAATACAGTCTAGCTGTGGAGCCGGGAGGAAACAGCCCTGCTCGAGTACCTCATTACACCAAACATATCAATGAGAGGGCAGTGGTATACACTGCTGGAGACTGGAGAACTGTTCAGGATAGAGGTGAGCACCTGCAAGCCAGAACATGTAGAAAATAAAATACTTCGCAAAGGTGCTCATATGCATTTTCCGCTAGCCAGCAGGGATCCCCATGATATATGACTTGTATATTGAAAGTAAGACTATGTTTCAATGTCAGGAAAAGTGCAAACAACATGCGGTGCCTCTGATTGCCTTTAATAGGTCTGGACTGAGAGCTTCTGATTTCGCAGTGTCCTTGCACCAAAGGAGAACCGTCCACTCTTGTCAATGACAACGTCTCGATAAGGTTTGACAGCAGAGGTCATGCAGGTCAGATGCTGATAAAGATCCTCTGTAGGCTGCTGTTATCTGGCTAGTCAGGACTGGACGGACCGTTGGAGAGTAAAATCCCTTGATTTTTGTTTTCATTTCCTTGTTTCCAGGACTTTCCGGTTTAAAGGGTCAAAAAAGCTCGAAGATATTTCTCCTTTGTCGGAGCCCCAAATAGTCATGTTCAGCCTGGTCAATCTCTAGTGGGTTTACATGATATAATCCTTCTAGTGGGACTTTGGATGTTTTGTATCCAGTGGATTGTCACTTTAGACCATGTGGGCTGAAAGGTTTATACATGGTATAAAGAATCAGGTTATCATGAATAATTTTTTTCCACATTTTCCAACCATCTCTGCTGCAGATATAATAACCACAGTCCATTTGACTTAAGGCGGTGTTTGATTTTAATCCAGGGGTGCAGGTTATAAGATTTTTAAAAGTAGAAGTACACAAAAACACCACTTAATTACAGTAACGGGAGTAAATCCATCTGATCTTTTCCACAAAACGCGGATGTGGGTGTAGGTTTCATTCCAAAACCCTAAACCCACATCGGCCCTTTGTGAAAAGGATCGGATAGATTTACTCCTGTTACTGTAACTGGGTGGTGTTTTTGTGTACTTCTACCTTTTCAAATCTGTAATTTAACTTTTACTTACGTATGCTGAATTTTAAATCATATTCGTTACTGAGTGAAAAAAAAAAACTAATAAAAATAATGCAAGGGGGGAAAAATAATGCGCGGCCCAGAAACTACTGCAACGATTGAAGAACAAGAAAGAAAGATGGAGGCGTTTGTAAAGGTGTTCCTTTAATTAAAAAAACAACTAATTTGAGATTTATATCTCCCTATATCTCCTTCTACTACACTACAATCCCCCCACCCCACCCCTGCTGTTGACTCAACAGATTTTTAGACTTTACTTGTACTTAAATAAAATTGCAGTAAAGTAACAGTATGTTTAATTGTCTAGAATATTTTAAGACACGGTTTTTCTATAGGGGGCTTTGCATTTAATTCCGTAATAATGCACAGGGTTCCTCTGATACGCTCGGTGTTTGGATTGCGCTCTAAGATTTGCATATTGCACACCAGCATGCATTATTCATCTCCTCTCTGCCTCTCCAATTAGTCCAAGTGGCACCTTCCTCCAGAGAAGCCTAAACATCTGTGTGACCTGGAAATCTTCAAGGCAATTTGGCCAAGTCCGCTATTTGGGGACCCTCGGATTTAGCCGCTTCTGGAGAACGCGTGCGTCTGCATGCCTGGTTAAAGCGGAATGCTCTTGTCCCTCTGGGAGGTTCCTGAGTGTCGATGATGATTATAAGGAGGAAGGGCATTTACAAAACACTATTGCCATGTGGGTTCGATGAAAGCAACCCTGTCGTGGTGAATCTCTTACATATTATAAAGTATTGATCAAACGTCTGAAAATGTTCAGGATTATCATTACTTCCTGACACAAATCATAGACCCCGGGTTGGTGTTGAAAGCCGCATGGTCTTTGTGTGGTCTGGTGTGAAAGTGGGGGTTGAGTGGTTGCACTCATCTCCTCCGCCTCTCCTTTCTTCTTTTTCATCCCAGAAGGTTGGGAGCGATTCAGTCCCGAGATACAAAAGTGTCCTCACTGGTGTCTATCCTTCTGACTGATACCTCGCTACTAATGATGGACGTTCATGAACGATTCGTTTGTTTTTTACGAATCTTTAATCTTTAATCTCCCAACAACTCTACACAATGTGATAGATCTGTTTGTTTTTTTTTGGTTTGAATCCTGACATCAGGTGACAAAAGAACATGGGGCACGTACCAGAAGATACGAGAGGTGAAACTATTTATTCTGTTCATAATCAGAATGTTTTCTTAGCTGCATTTTCATATTTTCATTATTGGAACTATAGTCAAAGTTTGTGTATGTAGGCGTGATCAGGATTCGATTATTAAAAATGTAATATTTCTTTTTATTTCTGATCAAAGGAACGAAATAAACTAAAAGACAAAAAAGGATTTGTTTATTTAATGAACGGGATTCAAAGTACCAAGTCAATGAAATGATCCGATCTTCCCAACACTACTTACACACGTCAGGCTGTCTGATTGAAGCCACTCTGCTTGGCAGATGTTTTGGGAGCAGCGCAATGTCTGGGTTAAAGATCAGTCTAGCAGACATCCATTCTTCCTCTCGCCTGCTTTCAATCCGCTTTCCATCTTACTCAGACACAGCAAGCTTCTCCAAGGAGTTCCGTCTCTCTTTTTCAACATAACAAACATTGTGATGTTAATGAGTAATAGGAAAAAAAAATGGAGATATCCATGTGCTAGCAAACTTAGAGATTTTAGAGAGCTAGCAAACATGGAGGTTTTAGAAAGGAAGCGAACATGGAGATTTTAGAAAGAAAGCAAACATGGAAATTTTAGAAAGAAAGCAAACATGGAGATTTTCGAGAGCTAGCAAACGTGGAGATTTTAGAAAGAAAGCAAACATGGAAATTTTTGAAAACTAGCAAAAATTGAGATTTTAGAAAGAAAGCAAACATGGAGATTTCAGTGAGCTTTAAGTTTTCCATTCTACTCAGACACAATAAGCTTCTCTAAGGAGTTCCATAGTTCCATCTCTCGTTCTCCCTCCTCCAGCTTTCTTTTTGTTTCGCTCTTTTCATTCCCTGTAGTCGTCTGTCTGAACAGTATTAGTTTTTGTCGATTTCCAGTGTTTGGAAATGCCCTGTAAACTCCCTTTGAGACTCTGTAGGGAAGCAGGATCAGTAAGGAAGACGCACCTCAGGAGCAGAACGCTAATGCATTATTCTGTGTGTGAACGTGGCACAGCTTCAGGATAGACTGTCAAATGATGACAGCTTTTTTTTTTTTCCTTTTGTCTGCTTTTCGAACATACTTTCTTCACTACCTCTCGGCTTTGCTTCGTCCCTCCTTTGTTTTTGTAGTGAAAAAAATCAGCAGAAAGCGTTTCATAGAGGGCTGGTTTTGTAGAACAGCATATCATCAGCATTATTGTTTTTCTTCCTTCTGCTCGTTTTTCATCAGCTTACTATAAAACCAGAAAAACTGTAGACCTTTTTTTGTACGATCTTCCCCTAGACTAAAGTCGAGGCTGCTGCGTCTAAAGCACAGTGATTGCAATATCATCAGATGCCTTTGTGTACCGAATAATGGTCAGTCTCACATTCGTGGAAGCGTATAACGGCGACACGCGTGAGGCATAAAGGTTGTGGTCGGAGCTGTTGTACTGGAGTAAACGATGTGCACAATGATGCAGTGTGTTGTGTTTCTGTGTCAATAGCAGTCGAATAATGGCATCATGATGCTGCTGGAATGGGGGGAGGGGGGGGGGGGGTATTTTGATACTGGTGCATGTAAGAGCCCACAAGTGTGTTTCAGTGTATGAATGGCACTTATATTAGGAAGGCAGAAGCTCCATGACTGCTTCTATAGTTGCTGAGATTTGAGCATTTGTTCGAATTCGCTCATACGCTAAAAAAGGCAAAAGTTTAGACATCAAATTCCACTTTTATTCCCCATTTGCTCTTCTTATAGCCTTCATTCTTTATGGAAGATGTTCCACCAGAATTTGGTGTGTTCCACTCGATTTCAGTGAGCTCTAGCAGAAGCTACTGTAGCAGACATGGAGGTTTTAGTCAGCGGTCCATTTGATCTCAGAGGTGCTCTAGGTTTGAGGTCAGAGCTCTACAGCAGGCCACTCAAGATCTTCCACTCCAACCCATGTAAAGCAGAACTTCAAGGAGTTTTACAGGGGCGTTGTCATCTCAGAACAGGTTTGGCTCTCGTGGTTCGAGCGAAGAGAAAATCTCATGCTCTCGCATCCACAGACATCATACAACTGTGTCTCTATATTTGTGTAGTCACAGTTTTAATAGCGTGACAGTGATACAATAAAGTGTAGTGATTTGCAGAATAAAATGTTGTTTTATAAATCAAGTTGGAAACGCAGGATGTACACAATACAGCTGGCTCATTTGTTCACGCGTAGACTTGAGCTAAATGCCACTCATCTCATGAGCGTTTCTCCACTTCAGCCAGTCTTGAGCAAAGTGACATCTGGCACCGCATAATTCCTCCACCACCAACACCCCCTGTACCGAAACCAGGAAACGAGGCAGGAAATTAAATCTGCTCCAACAGTAGCGAGCTCATGCTGTCTGCTGGTGGAACAATATTGTAATAGCTACAAATATTGACATCCTGAAAATGAGCTGAGGTCAAGAAAAATCCACCGAAATCTTTTTCCTTTCTTTTTATCACAGTTTCTGTGTCTGAAAAACATCCGGACGTTTCTCAAGGTGTGCCATGACAAGTTCGGGCTGAGGAACAGCGAGCTCTTCGACCCCTTCGACCTCTTTGACGTGAGGGACTTCGGGAAGGTGAGTTAGTGCTGATCGCAGCGTTTACTTACACGCCACTCATGTGGAAGCCGATTTTCTCTTTTGTGTGATCTGTGGAAAGATCAGTTTTATTAAAATAAAGGGGTTCTTACCTCCAGTCAGGGTTCCTTCCCACCAGTCAGGGTTCCTTCCCACCAGTCAGGGTTCATTCCCACTAGTCAGGGTTTATTCCCACCAGTCAGGGTTCCTCTCTTCAGTCAGGGTTCCTCTCTCCAGTCAGGGTTTCTTCCCACCATTTCCCACCAGTCAGGGTTCCTCTCTCCAGTCAGGGTTTCTTCCCACCATTTCCCACCAGTCAGGGTTCCTCTCTCCAGTCAGGGTTTCTTCCCACCATTTCCCACCAGTCAGGGTTCCTCTCTCCAGTCAGGGTTCCAATCCCTAGTCAGGGTTCCAATTTCTAGTTAGGGTTCCTCTCTCCAGTCAAGGTTCCCCCTGCTCATTTTAGTGTTTAAGCAACCACTTTAGGCTCTGCAGTGTGTATGTGTGTGTCGGGGAATATCTGTGTCGACATTCACATGGGACCTGTGGGAGTTTGTGTACTGATCGGAGGTGTTCGGGAAGCTGTAGTAGTGAATCACACGTCACTAAGAAGATGAACCACATATAAGACTGATGAGGCCTGACAGGAAAACAATAGCTGACATGGCAGTTTCAGCACGGAACAGGGAGATTTCAGTGAGTGTGCAAAGATGAGTGGAGATTTTAGAGCGTTAGCAAACATTGAGGTGTTAGAAAGAAACAGGAAAAATGGAGATTGGATGGACATGGAAATATAGATATTTTTAGAAAGCATCCAAAAATGAATATAGATGGAAAAATAGCTACAGTTTTAGAGGACTAGGAAAACATTATTCAAATTTTAGCTAGCTGAAAAATTTAATGTTAGAGAGATAGCATAAATGAAGACTTTTGAGAGCCAGCATACATGGAGCTTTGAGAGAGATAGCAAAAACTAAGATTTTACAGAATTAGCATGAACAGCCATTTCAGCGAGCTAGCAAAAATGGAGGTTTCAGAAAGTTAGCAAACATGGAGGTTTTAGAGAGCTAGCAAACATGATTTTAGAAAGTTAGCAAACATGAAGATTTCGATGAGAGCTAGCACAGAGATTTCAGAGAATTAGCATGAATAGTGAATTTAGAGAGCTAGCAAACATGGGGATTTCAGTGAGCTACATATTTCTAAAAGTCAATAAATCATTGTAAAATTTAATGGTCTTCAGTCTCCATAAGAAAAACCCTTAAGGATGCCTCCAGAGGGGCAAACTGAAGAACTCCAACTCTTGACATGAAATCAAAAGTCTGGTGTGAGTAAGCGGCACACGTTAATCCGATTATTTGTTTAAGTCGTAATTCTATTCTTTCAATTCAGCACCAGATAAACACAGCCCTTATTAATTGGGTGGAGATTTTCATGACAGTGAGAAGTACAAAACGCGCCTTATTTCAGAAACCGCTCTCAGCTGCGCAAACGGCGCTCGATAAATAAATGGTGCGGATATTCACCCTAACGACCGCGCTTAGTTCGAGAGACGGAGAAGAACGGAAAGAAGAAGTGAAGTGGGGGAATCAAAGCGGGAGATTCAGCGAAGAGGAAGGAAAGATGAATCCTTCCTCCAGACAGTGGGCTTTAGCAGATAATGCAGGGGTCGTCGTGTGCGAGTCAATGAGCTCCTCGAAAACAATATTAAAATCCTCCTGCGTGCCGAATCAATCTCGCGTACACACCCTCGACACGTCGATGCGAAAATTGCGTTTGCGTCGACTCGGAGGTGACGGGCTTGTCTCGCCATCGATTTTCCATTAAAGCCCGGCAATGCATTATAATATATCGAAGCGGACAGCTCAACACTAATGTCGCTTACATTTAAATCATTCGCCCGGTTTTTCTACGCAGATAAAAACGGGGCTGGTCGAATGATAAACAGCTCTTTTAATTAATCGATATGGTGCTGAACATTTGTCCTTGGAATAATTAGAAGCATGGACAGGCTTGTGACATGCTTAAGTGCTGATTGAAATTTGTTTCTTTTATATAGTTGATGTGATTCCTGGCATCCTTACATTTGCCAACAATTATTTACAATTGTTTTTCGAAGCTACACTACAACAAACATACAGTAATAAAACTACATATAAATACTGTAAACGATAAATCTGGGACTTATTCACGTCCATTAGGACGTACTGGTTCTTTTTAAATGTGAACGACGTGGCAGTTCTGTTGATTCTCTGTAGATTGTGGAGGAAACTCTCTGTCCAGCTCACTAACACTTGCTGGATTGACTACAGCGGTGCCTATCAGGTTTGTCCACCATGATCAGGTCCATCAGTAGCTTCCAGAACAACATCTGGTCCAAAGGAAGAAGTTCCTCAGCGACCTGGACTTAACAAAGTTTCATCAGAACGAATGAACTGTTTTTCCAAGCGCACAGTTTTTCACACAAGAAGGAGGCGAATGTAGAATCAGCTTAAACGAGCCTGGTTTCCCTGAGAGAACACCATCCAGACAAGTCCACATCTACACATCATTTTTATTATGGAATTTTCCACCACTAGAATTCATTAGGTTGGAGTTGATATTGGTGCTTGGCCCCCTAAATATTCAGGTCGTCCCAGACTTATGATGGAGATGTGCTCTGATGATCGTAACTTGGAAAATGTCTTAAGACGAGACATGGCCCAGCCTACCAGGAGTCTTATGAAGTATGGGGTAATATACTGTTATTATTACTGTTAGTACCTCTGTCTTTAAGGTATTGGACTTTTGAACCAAAGGTTGCGTGTTTAAATCCCACCAACACTGAGCTAGGACTTCTTGAGCAGCACTGGACTAGTCGATGAAGACCATACTTCTCTGTAACCTTTACTGACCTTCTTAATGAACCCCTCACCTACTCTAGCTTGAATAAAGGACCTCCTCAGAGACTTGCTGAGTCATCCGACATTGTTCTGTCCCTGACACGTCCCGGGAGCAAAAGACGGAACCCCTTCATTAACATCAAGAGTACGTCCCGCCACATACGTCTCAACATTTCTGCCCTTAATTACGAGCCGTCTCCCGGGGAAAAACAGGACACCTGCCGTGCTCTTGCCGTCTCCATGGCGTCACTGCAGCTCTTGGGACGCCGCCCACACTCCTCACAGATGGACCAGGATTCACCTAGTCATTCTATATTTATCATAATATCATCGCAAGCGGACGCTTCGCTCTCCAGGGGACCCTTTCTGGGATGCGCGCTGTCACATCCGGGGTGCTTCGGCCTTTTCTCAGAGTTTTAATTAGACCTGGAACGAGCTTCGCTGTCATTGCGATGAACACGGCGATCAATTTATTTTATGTTGTTGTAATGATGGTGGCAACGAGGCTGCAGCTGTTAACAGTCTCGCCGCATCAGGATGATTTGCAGTGCTCAATTAAGACCGGGTGACTAACGCACCATGTTCGGAATTCTGTTTGTGTTTGAGGCGCGAATCCCTTTTTTTTTTCTTTTTTTTTTACGTTTTTGAAATAATATTTAAGCAGCTCGCCTTTGTTAAAGAAAGGCTAGGGACGCAACTTTGATGTCTTTTGTATTCCGGCATAAAAAAACAAGGCATGCCACATAAAAGTCATCCTTCCTTTTCAATCCTAAACCCTGGGCTCGCAATCATTCGCCTTTTTTCTGCGGTCTTTGTTACGTTTGCGTAATTTGGATTGCTTCAGTCCGACCCGCTACGAGCTTGTTAAAGCTTTCAGGTTGTAACATTACTGTTTAATTAGATAACATTAGGCCGTAATGCTTTGCTCTGTGTCGACATAATTAGCCACACACAGGGATGTTGTACCAGGGGGTAGATACAAGAAATTAGGGGTAGATTACAGCAAAAGCCCACAGATGCACGATCGTCGCTCAGACTCGTTTCTTCTCATCCCTGTTGGCCTCACGCCTTCGCAAGACTCATTTACTGTACGCGTCTGGAATCCGCTCGATCCGTTCGTCTGAAAATAGCCGGTTGCCAAGCCGCAAAAGCTTCACCGCTTGCAGCAGTGCGGCACGCCGCCTAGACAAAGTTGCTAAGAAACAATGGTGTTCTTAACGAGCCGGAGCTCCGGAAAGATTACGGCGCTTCGCAGGCTTCAAATAGCTGTTTTTAAAGCAGGCGAGGGAGGAAGACGTGACTGGCGAGCAAAGAAAGAGCAGCCATGTTTGAAGGTCGGGTGAGGCATTAGCTGGCAACGAGGTCGTGTTTTCTAGCGGCTAAGGTCAGTGCAGCTTTAGCTGAAACAAGGCTCTCAACCAGTAGTGACAATACACAGCCTTTCTTTGCTCTGTTTAAGAGCTTTTCTATTTAAATGAATCAAATCCGGATCGGAACGATAGTCAGAAAGACAAGAAAAAATCAGTCAGCAATATTTATCTGAGATGAGTATTTCAGTACTTCAGTAAATGGGGGAAGCTACCGTTTAATGTATATTTTTATATTGCCATGTGGCTAGGCAGGACCTGGTGGGTTTAGCCTTGAATCTAGTCTAATCTAATCTAATCTGATGACCGAATAATGCCATATCTTTCCATGGAATGAGTTTAATCAGGGCAGGAAGTATTGTGCAAAATCTGTGTAGTATAAAAAGGGCAAAACTTCAATGCAGAATCCAATGTTAAAGCTAAACTTCTTACAAATTACATATATGTCGAAATAACGATGAAGATGAAGATTCACAGAAACCTTGTGCATCTCCAGACCGCTTTGTAAAGTAGGACCCAGCCGAAAGCGAGTTGAGGTAAATGTCTTTCGCATGTGCATGTTCAGAAAGTCCAATTGGGAAATCAATCTATAACCTAGAAATAAAAAGAACATTTTTTTAAAACGCATGAATAACTTTCCAGGCGACCCAGATCATTACCCATGACGTCCTGCTGAAACACTATAAAGAAAGTGTGCTGTCTGTCCCCAGGGCAGGGTTTTTTTCCCTTCCTTTCCACCCCCCCAAGCTCCTGTCCATCAGTGACATTGCTGGATCTTTTAACATGAATCTGCCAGCACACAATCAATTATTCATTCGAAACGTGCCACTCCTGATGATAATTCTCCTGATATGAATAATTAAAAGCATGTACCCCATCATTTTGGACTGCCTTCACCCCCTCTTCCTCCCTCGAATCCTCGCTTGCTTTTCAAAATAGCTCATTAATGCGCTTCTCGTTAGTGAGGTGCCTATAGAAACAGGTGGTTGTGGAGCTTTGACAGTTGTCTGGGATACCAGCCACGAGTGAGGCGGAGGACGAGTCGCCAACGTCGCTTTTAGCTAAAAATAAAGAAAGAAAGAAAAAATCATGAGCACCAGTTCATCAGGTTTGTGTGGTGATTAAAAAGTACGAGCGCTCGCGAGCTGGCATCATGATACACCGGCTTAGCGGTGTACCCCACATTATTTTGTCTGTGAGGGCCACATTTTTTTCTTTTCCTTAATAGAGGGCCTGGTTGGTCTGTAACAGAACATGAGCTGGAGTGTCTACCAGTGTCATAGTGGAGATTTCTTTTCGATTTTAAATGTATTCTGCCTCCTAATGCAAGATAAGTTGATTTCTTCTGCACCATTCAGACAAATGTTTGGGGTTCAGACTGGGGTTCAGTCTGTAGTTTGGGGGACCCCCGCTGTAGGCTCTCGACAGCGATCGGTGTTAAAACATGTTCTAAAGTCTTCCCGCTTACCGCAGAGCAACTTTCCAGGCTTTGACTAAACCAGAAGCATTTTTTTTCATAACGTAGTAAAGCACCGGGTTTCTTCGGAATCAGCTCATTGTTTTGATTCTGTGCACTTCGACTGCAGGCCACGGCAGGAGGATATGTTTGATACTCCGCGCGAAGAGAGAGGAAAAAGCGATGAGCTGCGAAACGCATTCCTTTCCTGCAAAAGTCAGCACTGTGCAACGAATAATTGCGCTTCTTTATCGTTGCTGCACCGATGGTTTTGCAGGGACATCTTGTCTTTGTTGAGCCGAGTTTGTTGTGTCAGAGAGCTGAGAGGGTTTGAGGCACTCGGTTATTTATACTCGTACAGCTCTGTGGACTAGCAGGTCAGCCAGCAAAAGATGCTTCCCTTCCAGCACACACTTCATTCAGCATTCTGCTCACCACACAGGGCCCATTTTCATTCTCTTCCTCCCTCTCTCTCTCTCTCTCTCTCTCTCTCTCTCTCTCTCTGGCTCACCATCTCACACACTCCTGGCCTTTACCTCGATGTCGCATACCAAAAGGAGCTCCTCGGATTGACAGGTACACTCTGGATGAGTCTGTAGACTTGAATAAAGAGTAAATGGAAAATACACCGGCTGTCCTCTCACACTCACTAGATCAAGATTGATATTCTGCGGAGGTGCCAAAAGTTATGGTTCGCTGCTCTGAAGATTTACAAAAGCTACCGCTGAGCTGCATGTACACGAGACATGGTGCTGGTGGTATAATAGTACAGATCATTTATCAAGCGATTCATCTCGCCACACACTTCCCTAATTCAAGATACAGCAATTGGATGTTGGCTGTAAGTGATGGATCTGGAAGCCTCTGAAAGGTTTGTGCACTCCAGTGAAGGGTGCATTTGTCCTGGGGAAGGGGTGTGGCCTCCATGCAACGGTCCCCGTAAATTGGGCGTGGCTTATCTGCATCGGTTTTTGTCAGTTATTGCTGAAAAGGAAGGAGGCATTTTGTTTATGCCCTGCAGTTCCAGTGAGAAGGTGTGGCTTCTGTGAATGTGTCCTGAGGAACGGGGATCAATCAATGAATGAGGAAGAACCTCTGTGTTTAATGACAGAGGCCATGTCTCATACGTGTGGCTTTTGTGCATCAGTCTTAATGAATACAAAAGGAAACCTTGCATCTGTTTTTGTAGCCACAGAGTGAGTGGTGGCCTTTGTGTGGTCTTTGTGTGTCAGTCCAGATGGAGAAGTTGTGTGTATTTTTGTATTAGTCCAGTTGGAGGAGGCGTGGCCTTTGTGCTTTTTGGTCTAATTGGAGGAGGTGTTGTCTTTGTGTCTGTCTGCACAGTCGGAGAAGGCGTGGCCTTTGTGTTTGTCTGCACAGCCGGAGAAGGCGTGGCCTTTGTGTCTGTCTGCACAGTCGGAGAAGGCGTGGCCTTTGTGTCTGTCTGCACAGTCGGAGAAGGTGTGGCCTTTGTGTTTGTCTGCACAGTCGGAGAAGGTGTGGCCTTTGTGTTTGTCTGCACAGTCGGAGAAGGCTTGGCTTTTGTGCTTGTCTGTACAGTTGTAGCAGATGTGGTTTTTGTGCCTATCAGTCTAACTGGAGGAGGTGTGGCTTTTAGTAAACAGGCTGTGATGAATTGTCTGGCTGGTCCCTGGGAAGGAGGCGTGGTTTGTTACAAGCGACTTGATCGCATTAGTTTACTGCATCCTATCAGATATAAATTAGGTCATAAATATAACAAAAAATGTTGCTGTATCAAATCAGTGGCTGATTAAAACACCTTTCGTACATTATAGCACACATTATTATTGTATTGTGTGGTATCCGCAAAATACAGTTACACTGTCTAAAGCAGATACTGTTACAGCTGTGATTGTGCAGAACTGGCCTGTGTGTGTGCGTGTGCGTGTGTGTGTGTGTGTGTGTGTGTGTGTGTGTGTGTGTGTGTGCGGATGTAACACATGCCTGTGAGCACAGAGCAGGATTATGTTAAATGCTCTGGAATTCCAGCACACTGAGACAGACAAATTAAAGCTTGGCCACAGAGCGAACGTGTCATTCGGGGTCAGCCGCTTACTTCCAGCTGACCTACATAACAACTACAGTGACCACGTTTGATGCCTAATCAATTCGAGGAAGCGGTCCGAAAAACTGCTCTTATCCGCTTTTCTATCCTCATTTAAAGGATTCTAAGATGCAAATTTCAGCGAGCGTTTCCTCATTAGCACAGCGGCAAATCAGAGCTCCACACTTCAGCTCCCGATACAATGGCTCTTCTGTGTATAGAGAGCGTGCCATGACGTTCTGAACGAGGGTCAGTCTCTCATTTCCCCCTGTTTTTTCTGCAGTCATCATGTTTAATAGGGTTGAAGCTCTATAGCAGGAGATCTTCCACTCCAACCCATATGAAGCATATATATATAAGCAAAAGGAGTTTATTGTTTAACACGTGCTGATTAAACCTTACTGCAGATGATAAAAGGGTTTAGTTTTCTACCTGCTGCAAGCTCTGTGTTCTGCATCACTTGATATAATTGCATACGGATGATAAACTATACAGCACACTCGCTCATTCTCGCTCCCTCTCTCATGGTTTGTGTGTGTGTGTGTGTGTGTGTGTGTGTGTGTGTGTGTGTGTGTGTGTGTGTGTGTGTGTGTGTGTGAAGATGCCCTGCCAGGTGTTGCTCAGATCTCCTACAGAGAGTGCTAAACTGTAACCCTCTCTCCTCTTATTCTGTTCATTTCTCCCCCGCTGCTCGTCCCCCTGCCAGGCAGCAATAAGAGCCGCCCCGCTGGTCCGCTGTAGCGACCGCATCCGTCCAGGGGAGGCGCTCTAACCCGAGGACGCCTCATATCCCGTAATGCTTCGCTCGCTGGATAGAGCGCACACGGCATGTTCGTTTGTTCCATTCAACCCCAGCGGCAAATGTATCGGTTTGTTTTATTGCTCAGTTTCTAATTAAATAAAATTGTTTTCTTTTTTGCCTGTGATCCAATTAAATGACGCAGGTTTTTTTTTTTTGCATCGAATAAAATTTTCCACCTTTTTTCAATTAAATAGATTCAAATTTGTTTTATAGCTTTTTTTTCTTACTACAATTACAATTCCTTTTTTCAGTGAAATTACTTTTTTATTTAATTTTTTTCAATTAATTAATTGAATGTGTAGCGCTTTTACCAAAGGGCACTGTCCCAAAGTGTCCCGAATAAATAAATAGAATTAGATTGTGACTATACATTTTAGTTCCATCTATTATTTTTTAAAGTTTATTCCGAACGAGTGAACCAGTGTCTGTCAAGAAAATGGTCTGAGGAAGGAACCTTGAGAGGAACCGAACTTCTCATTTGGGGGACATCGAATGTCCATTCATTCTAATTCCTTTATTGTTGTTCACTGATTTGCAAATCTGTTCACGGAGCCCCAAGCCATAGTGGCAAAAGTGTCTATAATAATAATAATTACATATCATTTCATCTTCATGGTGAACATATAAAAGATTATGAAGAATGTTTTATTTATTTATATTAAACACTGTTAGATTCAATGCTCGCTGTCCATATGGTGTTTGATGGTCATGTTTGAGGATTTTTGGGATGCAGTAAAATGAAGCATTGTGCAGCCCACCCTTTACATTGGATATAGCAGATTTCCATCCAGCAGGAAAAGATGATTGACAGTAACTCTAAAAGCTTGCTGCTTACGCTCCCTTCCTCTCTTCCGGTCAATACCGTGATCAATAACGAAGCCCTGATCAATCCGGTTACAGGCTTTACCGCTTTTTCTCCACTTCTCCTATTCTTCTCTTTTACCTGATCGCTCAGGGTGATCATCTGTCACGGCTTGCTGCAAGAACAGGAAGCTGTGTGTGTGTCTGTGTGTGTGTGTGTGTGGTTGTGTGTGTGTGTGGTTGTGGGAGTGAAAATTGGCAGGGGCATGGGTGAACTTTCCATTACCCCGGCATTAGAGGAATGTGTGACAGTAGAGCTCTTCTTTTTCTCTGGCAGCTAGATCAAAGAGCGACAAGTGGAGGGACACGTGCATGCTCGTGCGTGCGTGCGTGCGTGCGTGCGTGCGTGCGTGCGTGCGTGCGTGTGTGTGTGTGTGTGTGTGTGTGTGTGTGTGTGTTAGAGAGGATGTTGTCACTTGAGATGTTGCTATCGCCAGAGGCAGAACTGAATGGCTGTTCAAAAGGACACGATCCTCTCCAATACTCTTTGGCCCATTAACCCTGCACAAGCCATCTGAGACCAGTCACACACACACACACACACACACACATATGCATACACAGTGCAGTCAGCCTCTCTGTGCACTATTAGTCAGTACCCCTCCATCATACAACTCCTATTTCCTTTGAATGGAGGTCACGGCTCTGGACGAAGTACTTTGCACAAGAATAGATATTTATTTACATTTATTTACCGATCGATCATCTGTCGCTCTGTCCTTGTCATGTGATCGTGTCCGATTGGTGCTGCTGGCGATTATTCTTACTGCAACACCGAATTCAGCTGCGTGATTACATTTTTCCTTTTTTTCAGTTCAAGGCCAGAGGAACAACCTCGTCCATCTGTCTGCTCGTGTTTTTGGTGTAGAAAACAGATGGCTTATTAGATCATATGGTTTCTTTCCACAAAGGACAAGTGTTTTAAAGCAGTTATCATTATTATTATTATTATTATTATTATTATTATTATACTTTGTAGAGCACGATTCTGAACCTTTTTTCCATTCTGCTTTCTCAGTAGTCGTTATAGATCTGCTCTAAAGATCCAGAGGAACACTATACCTGACATAAATTTGTGTTCATTCACAAGGGCATTAGTGAGGACAGGTACTGACGTAGAGCAAGGAGGTTTGAGGGGCATTCGGTGTTCCTTTTTATTCTAAAAATGGGATAAGGAATCTTGAGCAAGGCCCTTAACCTTTTGTCCTTCATGAGTGCTGTAACATGGCTGACCTTTTGCTCTGATCCAAGCGTTCTAACATCGCTGGGATATGCAAAGAATGAATTTCCCTCTGGGAACATCATTCCATACAATTGTTTGATGTCATTGACAGGTGTCCACTTATTTTGTAGACAGGTGACAGGTGTCTACTTGGTGCTATTCTGACACGGTCAGAATAGCACCAGCTCCCGATGTACACAGGACGATGTCTTTCAGCACACTGACTTCTAAAGGTCCGTGCTCCCTGCGACTGTGCGAGCAACTTTGTGCTGCCATCTGTTTGGCGTGTAACAAGACTAGTCTCGAATTCTTTTTGATACCACCTCCTATTGAGCTCAAGCACAAAGGGGCAACAATTTGCCAGTTTTGGGGCCTTAAGCAAGATCCATAATCCTATCTGCTGAGGGGCATCGTCCCATGGCTGACTTCCTAACAAACCAGAATACACAAAGAAAAGAATTTACAGTGTTGAATCGTTCTGTCAAACATCAGACATTCATAAGAGTTGCATTGCAGCATGCATCATGAGTCCTCCTGAAACATCGGAACTATCCAGAACAACTTTAGATGCATTCTAATTTATACAGAACATGAATAACAGAATTTTCTCTCCAGTCTCATCCAGAGGTCAGTTCTCTCACTGTTGTGATGATTTTAAAGATGTCATGCGATGTGGATGTGGTTTACCCTGAAGCTCTCGGGTTTACCAGAGTATCTGATGTTCTACATGCAGCCGAGTGCATTATGCAGTTTATGTAGTATGTAGAAATTGGAGCAACAGCTATGTGGAAGCGTTATTAATGCTAAACTTCACGTACACCAGTTCTTACGTACTGTACCCCTCGCATCCGGACCTCACATGAAGAATCGTCCTGCCCTCTAGCATTTCTGATTCGGTCCATTTCTTTTTTTCTCTTTGGCCTACTTCCTGTTTTCTTCAAAACAAAGACAAAAATTAGGGAAAAATCTAATAAGAAATAATTCAACTTCAACTTCTATTTATTCATATCACACATTTAAATGCAACTTTGTTGCCCAAAGTGCTTCACAAAATGTAAGAAAAAATCTAAATACACACACACACACACACACACACACACACACACACACACACACACACACACACACACACACACACACCCCATTTCACACAAATAAAACAAAGACGTACCACAGTTTAGGATCTACTAACAAAAAAGCAATCACCTTTTGACTTTTTTTAATACACGATGTGTGAGATTATAAGAGATTGCAGATATAATTTGAAGACAAATTGTGTATCGCTTTAAAAACCGTCTTGTAAAAAATAACCATATCAATATAAGAAATAAATGGATGATGTAAAAAGCTACAAACAAGAAACAAGTCAAATTATTGTTATATATCAAGGAGGGGTATCAGTCCATTCAAATATTTCATTTCAATTAATCGCGTGACCGTCATAAGTTAACACCAAACGGGACTTTTGCTATGTTTCCACACGGACGGTTTTATTTGCCGGATGTGTGCACCATGGTGGAATGTGGTGCTTGTTTTGAGACTTGCAGCATCAGTGAAACAAAACTTATTATTTTGTTTTATATGTGAGTAAAGAAATGACGTATAAATGGGTGTTCCATTGTAGGTTTCAATTTCACATCATTTATTTATTCATATTTCAAATAAAAATGGTCAAACAGAAACGTGCACCGCATTAATCGCGCGTTAATAAAAGAAGTGCCATTATAATGGATATTAAGGTGTTATTAACGCGTTCGTTTTGACAGCCCTAATAATAACACAATCACCCTTTCATCTAGGCTTTAGAAAAAAACAAAATGCTTTCGAATAAGCGTTAAAACTCTTATTCAATGCAGCCGATTAGTCGAATTAACTTAAAACTAGCTTGTTAAGAATTGTTTTTTTCTTCAGGTTTTTAGATCTTAAATCCAAAGCTACTAAACAAGAGAATTCCTTTTAATGAAACAATCTTCAACCATCATTAAAAATGTTGACTGATCTTAATTGCTTTAAAAAAAAAAAACGTAGCTTTTTGAAAACGCACTCCAAAGTGGATAAATGTAAAAGCGTTGTTTCAAAAAAACCTACGACTCATTTTTATCCGTCAGCGTGACGTTTTTTAAAGAGCCGGAAAGTGAACAAACACGGGCAATCGTTTTGGTACTTTTCGGTGTGGGTGATCAACGATCGAAAACGAAAGTGTGGACGCGGAGCGTTTTTGGATGAAAACGCCGTTTTCACATTGATCCGGATTTCTTGACTAGCTGAGGGAATTTTGCATTGCGGGCGAATTTTTTTTTTCCCTGACAGCGTCTGTGGGAGACTCAGGATCTAGCAAGAATTGAAGCAGACGAAGAAACCTCTCAGGACGTCAGTTGCTCTGGAGCACGATGACTAAACCACCGATGAAGTGCACGCAATGCGATTTTAACGATACGAATCTGAAAGAGACGTTCCACTCCAAATTCAGCCACTAAAGAACCCCAATGCTTTCTTCGCTCACAATTAGCAGCTGGCAGACCCTCTAGCGCTCATCAGAGGAGGCTGTGAAATCTGGACAAACCGATATCAAAGGCTCGTGCTTCTCCACTAAGCGTTTTTATTAGAGCAGAATAGCGGCACAGCTTCCTTCGCGTTACTCAGCACTTTGATGTCAAATCAGCCATCATTTTCTCTTTCGGCTCACACCGGGGAGACGCAGCAGAAAGTAGGTAATGAGATTTTTGCAGCCTGAAGCGACAAAGGTAAAAAAATAAAATAAAAAAAAAAAAAAGTTTTTTTTTCATGCGACGCTGCCCTTTTTCTTTTTTTTTCACGTCCTCTCTTTGAAGTCAACCCGAAATGGAGCCTCTTCCAGACTTTCTTCCAGCTCTCATTTTGCGATGGATTTGTTAGGATTTGTGTTCAGCAAACTGCAGTCCAGCTTTGAGAGCTTTGCTGATCTCCTCTGGTACACTCCCAGTCATGCAAGTGCTGGTTTGTGCTTTCTGTCAGGCCCTGTGCCCATTCTTTAACCCAAAACACAGGTCTCGGTGTGTGTGTGTGTGTGTGTGTGTGTGTGTGTGTGTGTGTGTGCAAACATTAATGCTGGCTCCAAATCAGCAATCATTTATTATGCAGTTCCATAGCAGCTGCTTGGTCTCTTTTGCTAGTGCTCCACAAGCTGGCGGTTTCTTGGTGGGAAGAAGGCAGGGCTGCAGGCTCAGGCTTCCTGCTGAAGGTCAACCCTGGATGGGGTCGGAGAGGCGCTGAGCTCCCCTGCATGAAGCAAAATTGCAGTATTCAAAGTATCCGAACAGGGTTTCTGTGGAGTCTTAAAACGATTCGAAGGCGTTCCAGACGTGAATACTTTAATATTTCACGGTCGCATCTATAGCACAAGACATTAAACCGTAAACTACATGGAGCGTAGCCACACGAGTGACCTTAAAATCTCTTCGCCTCATCCAAGTTTGCTCGTTTCGACCTTCTTTGCAGTAACCCTGGGATCAAAACTCTGCACTGGGAAATGTCTGCAAGAACCATGATGCACTGTGATACGCTAACAAATGGGGTCACGGGTGTGGGAAGGTTTAGTGATTAAGACTGTGGATCTGAAGGTCATGAGATCAAATCCCAGCCACAACCAAGCTGTCACTGCTGGGCCCCTGAGCAAGGCCCTTAACCCCATAGCTGCTCAGTTGTTTAAGTGAGATAAATGTTAATCGCTCTGAATATGGGACTAGCTCTTGAGTCTGGCAGATTGTCTCTAAAACCTACTCGCATTACCAGAGCGCATCATTCAGCCGTCACGTTTCTCCACTCTTCCCTCCATAGACTCCACTTTCCATCTCTGATATTGATGAACGAGAAACGGACGAAGACCCAGAGGGTAGTTTTTTCCCCCCGGGGTGTAACACGACAAAACGAGCCCTTCCACTTTTGCTTCATGGTTGTAAGCCCGGTTCTTTCTCCTCGTTCCCTTTGCGTATTATCTCAGCTGGGTCTGCTGCAGCAGCAGCTTTATCTGCTAATCTCTCCAAATGTCACTCACTGCAAGCCTAATTTCATTCGAATGGAAATGGCAGCCTCATTTCGGTCGAGGAAAAGAAACCAGCTTTATCACGCGTCCTCCAAAAATCCCCAGCTTTCTATTTACAGAGTGTGTAAGATGCGCACACGTGCACGCTCGTGGTCACACTCGGGCATGTGTTTCCTTTCTGAAAAAGCTCTAGAGATCACACTTGGAACAAAAGCCTCTTGGGATTTGTAGGTGAGATAAAATGTATGCAAACGTGAGCAACAACGGAAAAAAAATGAGCTCGTTTCGCAGCAGAAGGGTTACGACTGACTCATATTCTGAAATGTTTTCTCATTGCAGAGATGCATATGGGCCATGTGTTAGCATGTGCTAGCATTAGTGAAGCCCTTCTCTGTCTCAGAGCATGTGCACATTAATTTTGTTGACCTGTTGTTGCCATCAAATTCAAAATGCTGTTGGTTTTTTGTCTTCTAAAATGGTACATATTCTCAGTTTAAAAGTTTTTTTTATTTAATTTAATTGTGAATATTGATTTATAAGATTTGCAAATCTGTTTTTATTTACATTTTAAACAGTGTCCCAACTTTCATGGGAATTTGGGTTAAACCAGATTGTATTTTCTGCCAGATTGTATATTTTCCCAAATCGCAACCAAAAATCAGTTACAACCAACAAATCCTCTCATTGGCATCAATAAAAGGAACTATTTCAACAATCCTACTACACAGAATTCGACAGCATCACCATCTAAGACAGTATGATTTTAGCCTCCATCGTTACAGTGGAAGTATCGGGTATTAGGGATGCTGGGTATTCCTCCAAAACAGCCGAGTCATTGTGGCCCTTTGCTCTAGCAGCTCGATGACCCCCCCGATCTCACGGCCCTCCGTCTCAAAGCCAGCGCCAATCAATTGTTTACAGCTCACCACTTATCAGATTTGTCCGATTTGGTCTAATCCGGGGTTCCTGGGTTCTGTCCTTGCGGGAGTTGATCGTTCAGTCGTAAATCGCAATGCTAATAGCGAGGCTTGGAGCAGCCTGCGTCCCCGTTAGTGGCAGATTTAATGGAGATATTCAGCGTGGGATTATTTATCAGACGCTGACAGACTCCTGCCCCCTGCCCCCATAGCTCGCACAGTAAGCGGGCCGTGACGGAGGGATCTGTTCGGAGAAGACCTCAATATGCGACACATTTGGTCACCACACAAAAGATTATCAGACGGCATGTCCTTCAAATCCGTCCACATCGTGTTGGTGGTTCATTCGAAGTTCTCTCTTCCTGTTTTTTTTGTTCTGTTCATCCTTTTCTACTGAAAATGTTTGGAACGTCAGATCAGATTGCAGTCGTGCTGAAGCAGCAAGGCAGGATGTGTGAAGCAAAAGAGACATGTTTGTGTGTCCTCCCTCCTCCAGCGTGTCGTGAACCAATCTGACCTCAGTCTTGGCTTCCTCTGTTCCATTCCTCCTTTCACAGCTGTCCCCTGAGGCCCAGTCCTGTCCACCCTCCTTCCCTCTCTCCCTCTCTCTCTTTTTCTGTCGCCCCCTCCCTCTCTCTTTCTTTCTTCCTTTCCTTCTTGTTTCTGCTGAATTTAAGGCCTCGGGTCAGTAAACTCGCTCCCTCCTCTTACCCATGTTTGTCTTTCTGCTTCCTTCATGTTCATCACGTTGTGTTTTTAAACCCGAGGGTCTCTTTTCCCTCCATTGAGTTTTGGCGATGACCACAGGCTAGTTTTCTCGTCTTCCTCATTTTCTTTACCTTCACCCTAAAAACCCGGGGCTTCCTCCGAACGGATGCACTGCGAGGAAGTGAAGCTGCAGGAGCTCGGTTTGTAGACGCCGAGCAGACTGTACCGAGCCGAGGAGAGCAGCCTGAGGTGGAACTCATTTAATCACCAAACAGCAGCTCTCTCTCTCTCTCTCTCTCTCTCTCTCTCTCTCTCTCTCTCTCTCTCTCGCTCTCTCTCTTTCTCTCATTTCTCACTCCTCTTCCAACTATACCTTTCTCTTCTCTCTTCTCTTCTCTTCTCTTCTCTTAATCTAGCTGTTTTTCTGTCTCTCTATCTGTCTGTTTGTTTAGTTTACATGCAGTAGCGTATGCAGTAAAAAAAAGCCGTTGTGTTGTAGATAAAAACGACTGAAAGTTGTGATTGAGAACTGAAATCAGAGAAATGTAAACAGACGATCAACACTCCACCCCGAGATTCAATCACACCCTCACCCTCACGTTCCTCACCGCGGATTTTTTTAGCTCCGGTAACTTTAAAACCATTTCTGTTCTCTTTCCTCAAGGACCCCAGGCCTCAGCTTTTCCGTTCCCCAGTTTGTGTTGCGCTGTAATTACGGGAGAAGTGCGGATGGCTAATGGAGAGTCTTCTTCCCTGTGCCACGAGCTCCAGCGTGAGCAGATGTGTTTACATTCAGTGCACGCTTATTTGACTGATTATTATCAGCCATTGTGTTCATTAACACCAGGCCAAGAACAGCAGCAGTCTCCATTATACCGTCTCATCCTGCCTCGTAGGGTCCCGCCCCATGAAAACACTTTTGCCACGGGCTGATTTCATCATCATTAACCTTTACAGCGTGGCCCTGCTGAAATAACGTGCTTTGAAGGAACGTAGTCTGCGCAGACCGTCTGCTAATAATAATGTGATAATGAAGAAAAATGTGACTTTTTTTGGGCTGAACCTCATTCATTCCGCCACCTTTATTTTTGTGACAAGCATCACATCCTCTCCAGGTCATTATATCAGACCCGTCATCTCCAGTAGCCAGTCGTTATCAAACAGTCCTGACATGTCTCGCCTGCAGACACCGTCTGACGCCTGGGCTTGTCCTCTGACCTGACACATTGGCACCTCTATTCTGCAGTGCTCAAGACACTTGCCAAATCATCACTCTGGAGAAGCTCCAGTGTCTTCTCCATGACCCCTCGACATCCAGCCAATCATTGGTGGCCACTAACTGTCTATAGACAGCTGTTTTTGAGCACATGACTATATGAATATGTGCTTTCTGGACATTAGAACATCCATCACTTTTCTGAGAAGGTGTTCCACTAGATTTTGTGGCGATTTGTGCTCATTTAAACACTAAAGTTGTGAAACACTAGTGATGTAGGTGAAGTGAGGAGTCAGTGTTCCCTTCTCTTCTCTATCTATCTATCTATCTATCTATCTATCTATCTATCTATCTATCTGTCTGTCTGTCTGTCTGTCTGTCTGTCTGTCTGTCTGTCTGTCTGTCTGTCTGTCTGTCTGTCTGTCTGTCTGTGTTTTTCTTTCTTTCTTTCTTTCTTTCTTTCTTTCTTTCTTTCTTTCTTTCTTTCTTTCTTTCTTTCTTTCTTTCTTTCTTTCTTTCTTTCTTTCTTTCTTTCTCATGCCTTGCGGTCTTTCTTGCTTACTAGGATCCAATATTCATGCATGTAACCAATCATCTTGCATGCTTTTGCATTTATTCGTTGTTAGAGAACGAATGAAGCCTCATTTCATGTCAGTTTCCGGAAGCCTGTTTGCCGATTCGTGCATAACGTTTTATTGGATATTACGCTGTGTTTATGAAGTCCATCATTCCAACGCTGATTGGATTAGACACCCAGAATGAAGCAGAGAGTGAAAGAAGGGAGAGGAGAGAGCGAGAACGAGCGTAATATCCCGTAGTAATCACGTGCGGTCGCACGGCACCGAACAGAAGCCCCCGTTTGTAGTAACCGAGCGATCACGCAGAAATCGATAGCAGCGTGTAATTCGGCTCGTCAAATTAACCAAACGCACGTTAGCAATCGATCACGGAGACGCTTCTAGGATTCGGGGACGCCGTGTGACCAGGCATTGCAGTCCGACACGTTTCCCAACCTCCGCCAAGACTAATAAAACATCGTCTGTGTCCCACAAAACTTCTTTACAACCTCCCGTTTGTGTCGTCTTAACAGCCAGGTTGTAAATCTCACGTTTGTCCGTGTCTGTCTTGATAAAGCACTTAAAGGCTTACAGGTTTGTTTGAAAGGCCCTGCAAAGCTGATGGAAGAAACGCTGCAGTCACAAACTCCTGCTGTGGAGCTCCGGGAAGCTGCAGGAGACCAGCAGTGATGCATTTTTCCAGGCAGAGAGAGAGAAAGAGTCCTACACTCTCTCCCCAGGTCACATGACTAAACTGCTTTAAGAAGCATCTTGTCCTGGGGAACTGCAGAACCAGCAGAAACACTTCACAGTGTTGTTCGGTGTTTGTGCTGCAAAACAGGCGTTCGGGGACGAGTTCATGTGCAGGTCTCGAAAGTGTCCAAAGTTCGACTCAGGATGTGTTCATGATGACAAAGCGTTTAATCAGTTAAAATAGCGCTTTAGCAGCAGTGTGGTTACCGCGGTTACTTGTGGGATTAACAGAGAATTGAGCGGCCAATGGAGCTTCATCAGCCCACTGATCACCGCAGCTCATAACAAACAGACTTTCGAGAGGAACTCTGTGTGTGTAAGAGTGAGGGAGGTATTGTGTGTATGGCCACTAGAAAAGGTTCTAATAATGAGATATTATCAGAAATGTTCTAGATTATCTCTGTTTTCATTTATCTACGTTTACACACCATCAGATTCAAGTCAGAGCAATACAGTGCTTCCAGCGTTCTCGCCTCTTCTGGAACGCGTCCTGGAAGTGTTCTTTTCGAAGCGCGTCAAGCACCTTCTGCGATTCGCGCCGGACCTCTACAACGGCGTCAAGACGGCGAGCCGGAACTTCATCTTCGGGAAGAGTAGGGTGGGCGCGGAATTAAGATCATGAGGACTGTGGCCGATGATCATCATGCACAAGTTGCCTAATGGACGACTTTTCTCAGGGGTTGAGCTCGTTGAATGTCTTCATGATCTCTTGCAGGAAGAGGACGTTCTTCCACTCTCTTGAAGCGCGCGCCACTCGAAGCACCTCGAACGACTCTGTGATGCACCGTATGTCAAACGTACGTCATGTCAAACGTCTCTGTGGCAGATTTGCCCAGTTTCACGCAGAATTTCACGTTTGCTCTTCATTCTAACCTGAAGTGAACAGAACATTTAAACTCTTCAGATCCAAAGTCCAACCATGTCTCCTCCCCAAATCAATAAAAAAATTATTGGTAAAAAAAAAAAATCAATAACGATTGTTTCCTGTTTGACCATATTTGGATAAATGTGTGATCCTGTGAGGATTGAAGCTTTTCAGTAACAGTATAAACCTTTCTGTAACAGTATACAGTTGTACTGCATATGCTACACTGTAGAATTCTGAGAGGAGTTGGGGGAAGGGTGGAGCTTTGGGGGTGAAAATAGCTGCAGGATGTGTGTGGGGGGTGTTTCCAATCAGCATATTCATGCATATTCATAAAGCGGCGGGTCTGCGCAGCTGTTTAGCCGCCTCACAACGCCTGGGTCAGTGTTTTGATTCCGAGGGCTGAGCGGCGTTTCACAATTTCACTCCCAACCTCCTGAAAACATGCCAGAAGGGTAATTCGCGACTCTATAGGACGTCTGGAGGTGTGAAGGTTCTGAGACTGGGGTCCCATTGAAGATCATGTTCCGGGTTAATTGAACGTAGATCAAGGGGGCGGAAAACTAGTTGTGCGTTTGCATGCGCGTATAAGGGAGAATTTATTCACGCATGATTTTACCAGGACACGGAATCTATTTATGATCCTGCACACAAACATGCCATTAATTTTTCCTTTTAGCGTGGCGTGGCGGTCGATGAGCATCTCAGCACCGCCACGTTTAATGGGGCTACTGAATGTAATACCATGCGCGTGTAATGACGGGGAAAGAGACAAAGATTGGACAAGTGATGCTGTTATATTGTGTTATAATACTGCGAAGGCTCGGTTGAAGATCTCTTAGCAGGAGATAGAGGATGTTTGTACTTAACTAAAGGCTGTAAGAGATCCTGAGCCACACAACGATTGTGCCTTTTATCGCTCTGTCGTAACTTGGTTTATGAAAATGTTTCCATAGACATTTACGGGAATAGTAACGTCCGATAGACTTTGTCATTTTAACCCCATAGAGTGCAGTACACAGTCCAGAACCACGTGCAGAACTACACAGAACTCTAAACTAACAATGTATAAATATATTGTATATATAAAGAATATATGGGAATTAAGAGGAATTAGTGGGAATAAACTGGGAATTTATATAATTGTAGCTGAGCCTATAACAGGGAACTCGCAGGACAGTTTTGGTTAAAACAACCAGATTGAATGCAAATTCAATTAAATTCCTTGCACGTGCACATTCATCGATCACATGCACACAGCACATTTACTGCAGGGTTATTAAGGCCATCATTTCCTGAATCCCGCACACAAAATAATATAAAAAAATGTCCATGTTGGCGAGTATTCACAGACATTTGTTCAACATTACGTAGATTTGTGTTTCAAACTTCCTTGTGCTGGACGTAAGCTTTTATGCGACATAATTAAACTCACAATTAAAACATGTGCCAAATCAAACGTGCGGAGGATCCGCTGTGGCGACCCCTAACGGGAGAAGCCGAAAAGAAAGTTTAATTAAACTCACAATTAAATACATGTTCTTTTTTTTATTTTTTTTATCCAAATTAGTTTGCATGCATGTCAGCTTGTGTCATCTCATGCATGTATTCTATATGATACAGTTTATATTGAATTTTAATTGAATTCCCATAAATTCTCATAAATTCCTGGTAAGTTTCCAATTTTAAATAATTCCCATAAATTCCCAGTGAAAGACATCGGCATCTTTGAGGACGCTTTTATGCCATTTTCAAAAGCTCCGTCATCAAACCCACGCATGCCTGCCCGTGTCTGCCCTTCATATGTAATTAGGTGTGAGGCTTAATTGGACAAATTGTTCTGTCATTTGTTCCGGGTCACTGGTTTGCCCAGGGCAGGCGATGATCAGAGCTCAGTGTGTGGATGTGAGAATCTCTTTGCTTGTAGGTGGAAAACCAGTTCTCCAGTACACACATGAGGGCTTTTAAGCTTTCATGCCTTACCAGACTTTGCATTTCTGAGAGTGTTGCCAGAGGGAATCAGCACCACACCATCAACACTACACTTTGTCTTTGAAGCGAAGAGAACTAACGCTCATGTATACAACCAGCGTGTGGCGTCGAGGGACGATCAATAACAACAACACTTACAAAAACATGACCCGCGACAGCAAGTCAGTGGGTGAACACCATATTCGTATTTAATCTCCTTCCCCATGCTGCCATAATCAGTGTCATTAACATATACACACTTTACGGAGTACATGGGTCCCCCGCCGGGGTTACGTTCTAAGACCCCCACTAGTTCAGAAAATCCGCAAACTTTGGAATTCATCTAGACATTGTCACAAAAATGTTTGATTAAATTTGTTAGTAAAAAAAAACATAGTTTAAAATGTTATTCCTAACATTCCTGAACATTCGGTCCCTCTGCGTTTTCCTGCAAATTTTTAGATAATACGTAACTTCTCATTTGGAGTTTTCCGAGCAGCGAATTATCAGGGGGTTGACTGTAGTGGAGGTGTAAGAAAATATCGGTACTCGTGAGTATTGCGATGTTTTGTTTGGCGATACCGTATCGATTCTCAAAAGCACCAAAATCCATGCGAGTTGTTTCGTAGATAACAGTAGATAGCAGGATTCTTATCTCTGAACTTAAAAAGTGATCCGAAGTACTAGCATAAGGGCACGTTTCACTATCAACTCACGTGTGATCTAAAGATTTTATCTCAGGTTTGATCTCAGATTTGATCTTAGAGTTACTTAGGAATCGCAGTGTTTTAAAAGTGTTTTATGTTCTTTAGAAATCTGTCCATCTCTGTGATTGTCTATCCGTCTTTTTCTGTACATCTCTCTCTTTTATTGAAAGTGTTGCTCTTAATCAAGCAACAGCGTGAATTTGTAGGTGAACTACTGCTGGAAGGAACGAGGAAAAGGCGGGTGCCGAGCTGAGCTTTTCGGTGGATGTGCACCGCTCCCACTTCTCCCTCCTCCGAGAAGCAGAAGCATGTGGATGAAGGTCTGTAGTGAGGACTGGTGGAAAGCGGGTTGTATTGCTGGAATTTAGCGACCTGGAATGGAAACTAAACTCTCGCACGAGTCGCTGGTCATTCACACCGGTAGAGGGAGTAATCGGTTTAACGCGTTCACATTGCAGACTTTTTATTTTGTTACGTTAATAGAAAAGTTTATCCCACCCCTCTTAAGCATTGTAACCGATTACAATGCTTCATGTAAACACACCTTCTGTCTCTCTGTCTCTAAGTCAATTTCTTGGTCTCTCTCTCTTTCTCTCATTCTCTCACTCCTTGTCGATCGTAGCAGCATTGATTATAGCGATCTTGTGCGGCCATGCAAAGCGGTGCAGTGTAGGCGTCCCTAACAGGGGGAGATGTTTTCAAGACTAGCGCTAATCGATATCACGTGTGGCCTGGGGACGCATTAAAAGCTGCCGCGTCAGCCGCCTTTATTAGCTGCACCGGCAGGAGCGCCCCGTACTGCAGTCAATAAAACCAGCAGCGCTGCACACAACATCTCCAATCTCAACTCGCTTCATCAGCAGCGCTTTGTCAATGTGGCTCCGAGTAGCAGCGATAGGTTTGAGATTTCTGCTTTCTGTTCCGTCGCAGCACTATCAGTTCCCTCCGCTGCCAAGTCCCTCGCTCCGCCAAAACCAATCAACTCGGCAACAATGCGCCCTCGCCGGATACAACACATCTGCCAAATTCACTTTCTGTCTGAATAGTCGTACCTGTCGCATGCCAGACCTTCTTTCTACCCACAAAGTAAACTTGTTTCAGCGAGCTGATCAGCACTGACAAAACCTCTGGAGACATTCGTGCACCTCCTCAAGGTGAGGCGCTTAATGGAGCGAATTTCCTGATTTTCGAGTGTGAAAGTCAGTGTGCAAAACAGGCCGTCGTTTCACACTGCTGAGTTTCTTCATTTCATCATTAATGTCATTAATGTAAAACGGACAGCATGAAATGAAGCGATTTTAAACGGACAGTTGCACCGTTGAAACAATGCCTCCTTGACTTTGGGCCAGTCCTCAAATTGTGTCTTCACTCAGGTGCTCTCAGATCCCATTAGTTGTCCCATTAGCCCTGTGGGTTTTTTATTATTTTTATTGCTCTTCATTCTTTCTTCATTTTTGTTCGGTGTTTAGGTCAAGGGTCCCCAAACATTCTGTGAGGGCCACATAATTATTAGGTTAGGGGTCCCCAAACATTCTGTGAGGGCCACATAATTATTAGGTCAGGGGTCCCCAAACATTCTGTGAGGGCCACATAATTATTAGGTCAGGGGTCCCCAAACCTTTTTCTGTGAGGGCCACATAATTATTAGGTCAGGGGTCCCCAAACCTTTTTCTGTGAGGGCCACATAATTATTAGGTCAGGGATCCCCAATCTTTTTTCTGTGAGAGCCACATAATTATTAGGTCAGGGGTCCCCAAACATTTTTTCTGTGAGAGCCACATAATTATTAGGTCATGGGTCCCCAAACTTCTTTCTGTGAGGGCCACATAATTATTAGGTCAGGGGTCCCCAAACCTTTTTCTGTGAGAGCCACATAATTATTAGGTCAGGGGTCCCCAAACCTTTTTCTGTGAGAGCCACATAATTATTAGGTCAGGGGTCCCCAAACCTTTTTCTGTGAGAGCCACATAATTATTAGGTCAGGGGTCCCCAAACCTTTTTCTGTGAGAGCCACATAATTATTAGGTCAGGGGTCCCCAAACCTTTTTCTGTGAGAGCCACATAATTATTAGGTCAGGGGTCCCCAAACCTTTTTCTGTGAGGGCCGCATAATTATTAGGTCAGACGGCCATCAATCCTTTTTCTGTGAGAGCCACTTAATTATTAGGTCAGGGGTCCCCAAACCTTTTTCTGTGGGGGCCGCATAATTATTAGGTCAGGGGTCCCCGAACCTTTTTCTGTGAGAGCCACATAATTATTAGGTCAGGGGTCCCCAAACCTTTTTCTGTGAGAGCCACATAATTATTAGGTCAGGGGTCCCCAAACCTTTTTCTGTGAGAGCCACATAATTATTAGGTCAGGGGTCCCCAAACCTTTTTCTGTGAGGGCCGCATAATTATTAGGTCAGACGGCCATCAATCCTTTTTCTGTGAGAGCCACATAATTATTAGGTCAGGGGTCCCCAAACCTTTTTCTGTGGGGGCCGCATAATTATTAGGTCAGAGGGCCATTAATCCTTTTTCTGTGAGGGCCACATAATTATTAGGTCAGGGGTCCCCAAACCTTTTTCTGTGATGGTGTCCCTTTATATAATTTAGAATCTTATGTGGAATGGAGACTAAATGTACTGTATATTATTGTATCAAGGTACCAAAAGTACCAGTAGCAAGGTCACATATTTTGAGTTGGTTGTATCCTGTGTATGAGATCAGGCAGGATCAGGCCTCACTTTCCCCCCAGCGTCCAGCCAAAGTGAATCACTCAGGAAGCGATTAGTGGAGATTATCATGTTATATCAGATGGCAGGATTATGAGAGCAGTTGATATTGTCTCCTTGTTCTTTCTGTGTGTGTGTGTGTGTGTGTGTGTGTGTGTGTGTGTGTGTGTGTGTGTGTGTGTAAGAGTATAACCATGTTGGATATTCCAGCTCAAGTAGATACAGAGATTTCGCTAAGACTAGGAACGCTTTGATCTGATTTTTTTTTATCCGTGCACAAGGCTGGGATGATATATATATATATTTTTTTACACAAGATGGACTTGTCATTACACACAATTTTCCTCCCGGTTATTAAGCGCTCCGACTGCATGACTGTCCATCACAGGCTTTGATATTTGATCTATAATAGATCACTGTGGACCCTCTCGCAATTTCGCCGCAGCAGATGCCTGAAAATCGAGCAAAACCCTCGTCTTTTCTTCATCCGATTCCACGAATCAGCCTGAAGAACGCCCCGGGTGAAACCTCTTCATTTCATCTCATGCCGAGGATTTTCACTACGCACCGGAAAACGTCACACTGCAGAGCGCGTTATTTAATGCTAAAGCTATATCCTGTCGCGTTAAGGTTCCTGTGGGTCGGGTTTCCAGTCAGAAGATCAATCAGGCTTCTGTAAATATGAGCGGTGAAGCGAGTAACACTGATTATTTTGTCATCATGGCACCTGTTAGTCGGTGGATATATTTATTAGGCAGCATGTAAACATTTAGTCCTCAAAGTTGACGTGTTTGAAGCAGGAAAAATGGAGTTTGACAAATTGTGATGTCTAGATGACTGGTTTAGAGCATCTCCATAACTGCAGCTCTTGTGAGATGTTCCCGGTCTGCAGTGGTCAGTATCTTATTAAAAGTGCTCCAAGGAAGGAACAGTGGTGCCCCGCGACAGAATAGTGGGCGGTCGAGGCTCATTGATGCACGTGAGGAGCAAAGGATCCAACAGACAAGCTCCTGTAGCTCAAACTGCTGAAGAAGTTCATGCTGTTGATGCTCGACAGTTCAGGAAAAGGGGGATCAACACAATATTAGGCAGGTGGTCAAATGTTATGCCTCCTACATCTCCAGGAAAATACTAAACATGTGCTCAGATTTGCAGGCTGGTTGCATGATTTGTTTCAGTGAAATGGTCTCCTTCTGGTTATTCGTGTGTTTTCTTTCCAACGGAGGATTTTGTCAATTTTGTCAAATTGGTTTCAGCTACTCTTGAGCTAATATTGACTCTCCGCAGTTCAGTTGCTCCGTTTGTGAATTTTTGAGGAAAGTTGAGAAAAGAATGAGACGGGACGGTTTCAGGTTTAGCATATTATAATCCAGAACCTGTCCAGGAAAAGCCCCGAGTTTTTTATTTTAAACACACAGACGAAGAGGTGGATCTATTACTTCGGTCATTCCTGAAGTTGTTTGGTTTGCCTGGTTAAATACATCATGGAGAGCCTGATGGCTCGGGGAATAAAGAGTAGGAGGCAGGCGATTACCACAAAGATGGAGGCACGTAATTGTATCGGACGTCTTTGGATGCACTAGCACTAAAATTTCCCTTTATTTGAATTAGGAGAGACAAACCTGCTCCAGCACGACAATGCCCCTGTGCACAAAGCAAACTCCATGAAGATCTGCTTTACATGTGTTGGAGTGGAAGATCTCCTGCTGTAGATCTCTGAACCTCAACCTTATTGAACATATGAACTGAAATGCTGACTGCACCCCAGGCCTCCTCACCTCACCTTTATCACTACCTGAATGCCCTTGTGGTTGAATGAGCACAAATCATCTTCTCAGAGGAGTGGAAGTGGATGTTATGGAAATGGTTGTTTCAAGGCATAAGTCAAATCAAATGCGTCGTAGAATCTGCACGTCCCTGCCCCCAGCCTTACAAACATCACCTTGTGGTTTGTAAATTATAAATGTAATGTACGGTTTCTCGTCTTCATGCTTTCTGGCGATTGAACGGAAAGCTTTCGGCTTTACGAATGAGATCTGTGCCGCTCCTTTTATCCGAATCTAAGAATCCCAAACCCTGTGTGTAAGAAAAGGACGTAAATCTAATTAGGATGCTGAGCGTGGTGTGGGAATGTCATCTTTTGTCATGCAAGCGCTCTTCTTAGGAGGATTATTATAAAAAGAGGAGTCGCAAAGTTATTTATCCAAAGCGCACAAGTTTAATTTAACGTCGCTTTGAGAGATGGGAAAAGTCAGCCAGCTCCTCGGTCGTGTTATTCATGAGTGCTGTTACAGTGCTACAGATTGAGGGACGTGGCGTCGCCTCGGGGGCTGCGCTCTGTTGCCGACGCGGCGTGGAACAGGAAGTCAGACGGACGGAGCCCCTCTCAGCGTGGTGGAGCCCCTGGTGGAGACGAACATCTCCATCGCACGTTTTGTTACGTGCCTCAGGTCGTCCCAGACAGCAGGTCAGCGGGTTAATAACCCTGGGGCAAATGAGACGTCTCATTCATCCAATCCAATCCATAGCCTGGGGGGGTCTCCTGCGTGCTTTATTATCATTACATCCTGCCTTGTTTCCGCTGATGAACCTCTCAGCACCCCCTCAACCCGGCCCGGCCTGCTCGTGTTTTTCTAAGCACATCTTTTTATTCAGGCTTTTGATTTTTCAGCGTCTTTGCTCTTATCTGGTTCTTTGCAGAAGCTTCAACATTCAGACGCGCACACCACGCACGCCCGCGTTTCATTACGCGCTCGCTCTTTAATGATGTCCCGCTCCACTGCGCCTCTCGCTGCCACTCGATGAAATCCAACTAGACGTGTCCGGGGTAAAGCTAATCATCTGTTCATATTCCACGTTTCTTTAAGAACGTGTCTTTTGAGATTGAGGTGAAATATTTGTAATAATGGAAGAAATCATTTTGGAGCTGTTGTGATGTTCTTAAGTGTTAATATTCATACTGAAACCCAAATTCTGCTTTTATTAATGAACTGACTGTATTTTTGTTTGTGTTTGGTTTTCTTAACTAAACTGAATATATAATCGATAAACCAATACATCATCCAATACATAGTCCATAAATCAATGCATAGTTAAATTTTAATTAATTTATTACATAATTCATAATCTAATGCACAACTCAATCCATTACAAAATACATCTATTTTTCAATCATAATCCTATACATAAACAAACCCATAATCCAATATGCAATTAAGTACATCATGAATAATCCAATGCATAATCGCTAATCTAATGATAATCCAATATGTAATCCATAATATATATAATACATAAACCGATCCATAATTCAATATATATACCAGTGCGTAAGAAATAATCCAAAACTGTTTTTTACAGTTTTTGCATTTATTTATTTGTATTTATTTATTTATTTATTTATTTAATTTTATTTAATTTAGTTGTTTTTAGTTTGCTTTTATTTTGAATTTTTTACATACTCACATGTCCACAATTTATAAACACACTAATACTACGCTACATTATACACACAAACTCATTTTCATACTACGTAAATTAATTAATTATTTAACATATTTATGTTTAAATATAAACTCAATATATTTATATATTTTTTTTACAAATCACATGTATTATTTATTTATTTATTTATTTATTTATTTATTTATTTATGTATTATTTTTATTGAATGATGACATAATCAGCTACTTCAGGTACTAATAAATTTAAAAAACTAAGTCCAAAAGTATTAGGACACTCGACTTTTTACTGCCATATGTGGTTCAAACTGTTACCACAAAGTTGAAGGCACACAATTGTATCACGGGTCTTTGGATGTGGGAAACTCAGCTCCGTGAACATAAACTTGTGTGTGGAAGTGGCAGATTTCCTGCTACAGAGCTACAACACTGTATAGGGTATATCTATAGGGTAGGTTATAAACAGAGCAGTAGAAGGTGTGTTAGAGCGGTTATACAGTAGCGCAGGATTCCTCTTCAGTATGTTGACCTTCTCCAGGATCAAACTTCACCTGAAGTATGGAGCTTGTGTTTGTCGATGGGAGGAGACAGCTGGCTCGATGACATTATGGATTAATGAGTGTGTTATACAGTAGGTGCAAATAATAAGGAAATGGATTGACCTTGCATTCGGAGGACTCTGTGCTGTAGTGTTATTGACATGACTGACTCTCTCTCTCTGTGTGTGTGTGTGTGTGTGTGTGAGAGAGAGAGAGAGAGAGAGAGAGAGAGATTCAGATCTGAGCTATAGCCTTCTCACACACATCATACACTTCTCACATACACACCACACATTCACATCACACATATCATACATTTCACACACACTTCACAGCCATTGCATGCTACACACACACACACACACACACACACACACACACACACACACACACACACACACACAATACACTCACACACTTCTCACATACACACCACACATCCACATCACACACAACACACACTTCACTCACAACACACACACAACCCTACAAACATTCATACACACCATACACTCACACACTTCTCACATATACACCACATGTCCACATCATACACTTCTCACACACATCTTACACAACACACACACTTCACACACACTTCACTCTCTCTTTGCGTGCTACACACCACACATATCAAACACACTTCATACATCACATACTTCATACACCTGTTCACGCCAGTACACTATGCACACATTCACGTACGCATCACACATCTCACCTCACACGCATTACGCACTTTACACAGAAAAACACACACACAGTACACACACCATGCACACTTCTTATCATACACAACACACTGACGTCACACCTCTTGCACACTTCACCCTAGTATACTGTACACACTATACACATACTCACATATGCATCTCACATCTTACAACACACACACACACACACACACACACACACACACCATGTACACATAATCCATTATACACATCTCACACACACCACATCACTCACCATTTGCATGCTACACACACACACACACACACGGACACATGAGTCCTCACACACTTTCCACATATGAGGTACATTACACACATCTCTCTCACACACACCCCCATTACATTTTACATGCATCGCACACTTATAAACCTCCTCTCTCTCTCTCTCTCTCTCTCTCTCTCTCTCTCTCTCTCTCTCTCTCTCTCTCTCTCTCTCTCTCTCCCTCTGTCTTGTGTACTGTATTGTACTGAACCCCTACATCTCCACATATTCACATGGCTCTGCGCTGAAAGCAGGACGTGTGTGTGTGTGTGTGTGTGTGTTGTCAGTAAATGTTTGTGTGCAAACAGCCTGAAAACGGACAGATAGAGGAAATAATTAATAGCTTTGTTTATTTCTCTCGTTTTATCCAAGCTATTCTTGGTGTGTGTGTGTGTGTGTGTGTGTGTGTGTGTGTGTGTGTGAGTGTGTGTGAACAGCTGCTGAAACACATCAGTGTGGCTGGCATTTCAATTGTGACATTTCAAAATAGGCTCCTTTTCCCCTCTGTATTTTTCCTTTATGTTTTCTCTTTCCTTTCCATCACACTCCATCCTACAGGCCTTCCATCGCTCTTCCCTCTGATCCCTATCTACCTGTTTGTATACTCTCCCTCTGTCTCTCTCTTTCTCTCTCTTATTCACTTACTTACTCTGTCTAATATTCTCTCTCTTTTCACCACATTTATGTTATTCTTTCATTTTATTCCTCGCTCTGTTTTGCTCTCTTTTTTTCTCTTTTATTTTCTCTTTCTCTCTCTGTTTCTCTCTTATTCTCTCTCTTTTTCTTTCATTCACACTTTCTCTTTCTCCCTCTCTCTCTCTCTTTTGTTCTCTCTCCTTCTCTATTATTCCATGTCTATCATTCTTACTTTTCCACCACAATTGTGTCATTCTTTTATTTTCTTTTTCTCTTTCTTTTCTCTCTCTACCACATTTGTCGTTCATGCCCAGTTGTAAACAGATCAATCCATTTTATTCCCTTGAAGCAGCAGTACAGCACTGCTTAAACCACTCCCTCTCCTTTACACACACACACACACACACACACACACACACACACATACACACACACACACACACACACACACACACACACACACACACACACACACATACACACACACACACACACACATACACACATACACACACACACACACACACACACACACACACACACACACACACACACACTCACTCACTCAATGAGAATATTTATCACGTGACAAGGAGACTCATTAGAACAAAACCATCCTATGAATATGGAGGTTAGGATTAGGTTGGTTGTGTGTGTGTGTGTGTGTGTGGTGAGGGGGGTGGATTTGTGATTTCCCATCATGAGACAGAGGTTTACACAGCAGCCAGTCATAAAAGCAGGAAGGATGGTACACACAGCAAGATAAGAGCTGCATATATGATAACGGCATTATATCGAGTTCTCTCCAGTCTGAAGGAGGTTCCTCACCACAGCAGAAACATCACACATTCTCAAATCAGGCACAAGAGTCACTCTCAAAAGCAGCTTATCCTAAATAGTATTTACTTATTATACTATTTATTTTCCATTGCATTAAAGCTTCTAACAATGAATTAAACAAGTGGCACAAAGTGTCAAATCCAAGAGACATTTTGTGGCATAAACGTGGGGAAGTAAACACATAAACGCTTGTTCAAGTTGTATGACAGTTGGGATGTTAGGCCCAAGATCAAATACCTGCCATGCCAACTTGCCACTCCTGGGCCCCCGAGCAAGGCCCTTAACCTCATAGCTGCTCAGTTGTATGAATTAGATAAATGTGAGTCACTTTAGAAAAGGTCTGTCCTGTACCTTAGAAAGAACAAAAGATTGTGGACACCTGACCTAACATCCCATTCCACATTTGCTGTTAAGCTCCACTCTTCTGGGAAGATGTTCCACTAGATTTTGTGGAGATTTGTGCTCATTCGCCCTCATGGGTATTAGTAAAGTCAGGTAGGGATGTAGGTGAGGAGGCCTTGGGTGCAGTCAGCATTCAAATTCATCCTGTACAATAGTGTTGAGCGCTGAGATCTATAGCAGGAGATCTTCCACTCCAACCCATGTAAAGCTGATCTTCATGGAGTTTGCTTTGTGCACAGGAGCATTGTCATGCTGCAACAGGTTTGGGTCAAGTGTATTCAATGGCGTCCTATACAACTTTTTGGTAACAATTTGGCAACATTATAGCAACATTTACCTCAGATATATTTAGAAACCTATAAATAAAATGCCACAGTAATGAGAAATGTCTACTTTTACCTCAGATGTGTTAATAAATGAACAGGAAATTAAACTTAACATTAATGTACAACTATACGGCCAATATAATCATGAAAAAAAATCGAATAAAAGGTCAGACTTATCAAGCTTTTCCAAAGATGAAGTGAAAATCTCTATCAAGAAAACGCATAGTTGAGTAAAATTTTAAAGTAACGACCTTCGCAAAGCAGAACATAGCTATTATCTTTACCACACAGCTTAATTAAATGAAGAATGTCAAAGAAAACCAGACAAATTGGTTGATAACTTTCACATTCCCCACAGGTGCGTCGATAAATGAATAAGAAAATGACGCTATACCTACATTTTGCGTAACTGTACATTTTATGGAAGAAGCTGTGGCTTTATATGTATATTGTACTGTTTAAATAAACTAAAAAAACTTTGGGGAATTTCAATATTTACCTCAGAAGTGTTAATGATTTACTAGGAGAAATGTCATGCTAACTTCATGTAGCGTAGCTGTGACTAGCATAGTAACCAATAACTGCATGGCAGTCATCAAGACGATCAAATCGGATGTGTTGATAGATTAAAAGTTAGCACAGCTGTACAAGGGTTCTTTTATAGGGAATATAAATAAAAAATGGCGATGAAAATCAGGTCTGTGTGTGTGTGTGTGTGTGTGTGTGTGTGTGTGTGTGTGTGTAAAGGGCATTAAAGGGCTGGAGCATCAGCCATGCTAATGAAGTTTCCCGCTGTAACGTAATTAATTAGAGTAGCTCCCCACCCCCTGCCAAATGGATGGAAATCAAACACGCGAGACTTTTCTCACACGAAGGACACAGATCATCGATCTTCTCATTCAAACCGAATCATTCCTCCCAAATCCCACCATTTTTTTTTTATTCTTCATATGCCCGCAGTTGGAATAACATCTTTCCCGGTTTTACGAGGTGCCTCTGCTGGCCGCTACTGAATGCGATCGAGAAAGTGTCGAAGGAAACGAATTGCCGTGGTCCGTCCCAGCTGCGGCCTGCTAGTGTTTGCTCTTAGCTTATGCAGTAAATGGTGACAGATGGACCACTGAAGGCTTATAGGAAGTGCATCTGTGTAAGTCCAGCCATACTGCAGATGAGCTCCAGTCACACCCACACCATCCCATAATTCCCCTCTCGGCCCCTGAGGGAGGAAGAGGAAGTATCTTTATCTCCCACAGCTGACGGTAGCTATAACCTATTTCTCTACTAAATTAGTTTTTTTTTTCTCTGTCTGTGATAGAAGAGTTAGAGGGAAACGATATGGTGATGTAGGTGAGAGGAATATAGAAACGATGTTTCCACCCAAAGAGGAGCTTTTAGACCGAGAAGCACAGGAGTCCTTAAATGCTCTGGATATAATGAGATCAAAGCAGAGCAGTGTCTACCTTTTTAGGACTCACTTCCTGTCTCAGGTTACACGGACAGGAGCTTTTGTAGACGTTACTATTTAAGATTGCTTGTATGTATACATTTCGACCAAAATATTACTATAAATATATTTTAAGTATTAAACGTTTAATTGATGGTCTGTATGTAGGAATACTATGATTTTTTTTTTTTTTTTTTTTTATCAACCTAAACTAAAATAACAAAAAATAATAATATGATGATATTTGTATTTATTTATTTCAGATTATTATTTAAACTATTTAGAAAATGTATCAATTTAATTTAAATAATTTAATTATTATGAATTAAATTTTTGCTGGGTTTTTTTTAAAACATTTTTTAAATCTTTTAGCTTTTAATATTTAATGTAGAATATTAGTAAAGGTGCACTGCAGAAAGAAGACAATTAGGCATTTTATTGTCATTCCAACCATGTACTGTACAGCGCACAAAACGTAACAACATTCCCCAGGACCGAGTTGCTACATAAGACAACTTAAATAAACAAAAAGTTATACGAAATACAGAACTGCACAAAACGGCATCCATAACCATCTAGAGAACAACAAATCTCAGGGTAATTATTTTAAAACTGATGCTCTGAGGAACATTGAAGATGAATTACATCTCATATTTTCCTATGAAAGGATTTAAGAGGAGTAATAATAGAGATATTAAAATACATTAAGGGGATGAAAAAGAATAAAAAAGACAGATATAAAACTGACAGGAAGAATTTTTGCCGAAATGATTTGACACAACATTAGACAAATGATCATTATCATTATGCCAGCAATTGAGCACCGAAAGTGTAATTATTAGGTGAATCCGTTTGCTTCTCCCTATCAAAAATGCAACCTGTCCCCCTTTGGTAACTGTAGGTTTTTTTTAGACAGTACTCATGGTATCTCGTACTAGTGGCTGGGAAAACGTCACTTTTATACAAGCTACGATAGCTACGATATCTAACTATATTCCTGTTATCACCTTAAAAAAAATTTGCCAGGTTTGTACACACTGTAAAACGAACCACATGGGACTGGCAGTGTAGAATTCAACTACTGAGGATTTTCATTCGACTTGGCCAACAACGGTCGAGATTCTTTGTTTGTTTTCCAGAAAACATCCCAAGTGTTAATGTTCAGAGGTTTACAGCAATTCAAACATCAGTAAACACATCAATCTGTTCGGATTCCTCGCCCCATCGTTCTCACCAGGCCATGCAGATGTGAACTGATAAGTCCAGCCACCTCGAAACAAATAAAACGGAGCAGACACCAGAGACCCAATTCGATTATGCAGAATTCTGTTTTTTCTGTTTTTGATTGCCCAGTCACCAGAAGAATGTGGTGGTGTAAAGTTCATGCAGGGGGTTTTCAGGAAGCCCAGTTATTTAGCAAAGTCATCTTTTGACCACAGTAAGTTGCTGTGTTTGAATGTTACTTCTTCTGGCTGAACGCCAGCATGATGAGAATGACAGGGGAGTTAAACTCCCCCAGATGCCCCAGACATTGTATAATGTCTCTCATATGTACCTACTGCATATGCAAGCAAAGCACAAGCGTCATTTAGCCACTGGACAGTGAAACCTAGCAGATGTCTCCTCAAGGCTTTTGCCCCCTTTGCAGTCTAAAGTGACCATGATGGACAAGAGAGGGGGCATAGGTACTGCATTACAGGTGCTCAGAGAAAGACCTGGCAACCTGCCCTGACAAGTTACCCTCTGCCTCAGGACTCTTAGCAGGATCAGCACATTCAATGACCCATTGCTGTTACCCAGTGTAGTTTGTGTTTTAAGACATTTCAAAAGACTGCTTGGTATAAGGGTCAGTATAAGATATTGACCACTGTCAGTATCTATCAAAAGTGGTCCAATTAAGGAACAGTGTTGAACCAGCTACAGGATCACGGGTGGCCGAGGTTCACTTGTGCACGTGGGGAGCAAAGTATGGTCTGTGTGGTCCGATCCAACCGAAGCGTTCTGTTTCGGACCCTTTTGGCAGTCAATGGGGGACCAACCCTATATTAGGCAGTTGGTCATAATGTCACGCCCGATCAGTGTACATATCTAAAGGGATGAAGGCCAAATTTCAATGTGCTTTGCCAAATGATTCTCTAAATCTCTTGGACTGTATTAGAGGGTCTTATCACATTAATCAAACTATTCAGGGAGAACTTGTAAGACATTCTGGAAAAGCTTCCATTAAAGTCAAAATTTCACTTATACGGTAAATCGCCTCTAAAAGCTTCCGTAGATCACAGCCTTATCAAATCATTTTGCCAATCTGTATACTAGTTAACCGTGCTTAAGAGTTTTTCCAGACTGACAATACAATTACGTCTACACATTTTAATGAAAATAACCTGTAGGATTGTGGTTCTTGTGGCCAACTGTAAGTGTATAATATAGATCAAATGGCCAATGGATGGAGAACCTGAGGTTTGGACTATTTATCTGATAAATTGTTCTGTGCCAGAGAGTTACATATTAACCTAAATGGCAAAGAGCAAATATTTGAGCAGAAAGTAAATCAGCCTACTGACTTCTATCTGGATATTTTTTTAGCTTCCAAATTGAATGGCAGCAGGGAGCAAAAATGTCCTCCAGACAAGAGCTCATGGGCAAAATTCTTGATTTGTTCAGGCATGCTGTGATTCATACACGTCGCCCATGTCAACAGCAATCCCAGAGTCCCTCTGCAGGGACAGGCAGCATGTCCATTAGGACCGACTCATTTCCTGCCGTCACCTCCAGCTGAAAGGCCAGGCCACTGAATGGGATAAAGAGCCCAGATGTAGCCCGGGGCTAATTCAGCCACAGTAAGGGGTCTTAATTGTCTTTAAACTGCCAGACGATGATGGTTGGGTGCATTTCCTGCCCAGGACATGTTGTAGATTAAGATGCCTTCACAGAAATGAGAAAGAGAAGAAGGAAAGTTTTTCCAAAATCTATAAAAAAAAAAAAAAATTGGATCTGTGCTTTTCCCATCACCACCATCAAACACAAAATGTATTGGTCTGCTACAATGTCCTGTTTCAGGAAAACAAAGCAATGACAAGATTGCAATGTGGACATTTCACCTGCTATCAGTCACCCTCCAACAAATCCATCATTGCAGCACACCTGGCTACGGCCAACTCACCCCTCCTCTACAACTGTGGCCAGAGGATCAGCCTGGATTTGTAGAACAAAGAGCATTGTGCCCAGCTTGAATAGTCAGTAGTGTTTGGAAGTGACTCACTTCTCTGTACTGCTTCACTGCTATTTTATATTGAAGATCAACAGTTCACACCGGTGAAAGATCTGGAAGAATCTGTCTAGTTGAAATGATTGAAATATTGAATGTGCTAAATGATGGAGAGAATTATGGAGAGAATTATGGACAGTATAACACAGTGGATGCTCGGGTTTATGGCACATCGCCACGCAGCAGACAAAGAGCTCACCGCCTCCAGTGCGTAGGGAGGAAAAAAACAAATCGCAGGTCAGGGCCATTACGAGGCGGTCGGCTCCCTCTCCCTCGTTTCGCCCGAGTTGTTTGATCACTTTGATTTGTTCAAACAGAATAACTCTCCCTGTGTTTACGCTGCAGCTCCACAGGTGGCTCCACTCCGTGTACTTTTCATTTATTTTTAATGGACGCCTGCCAAGGTAGTGGCCACAAAGCACTGCCGCAGGGCCCGAGTCTGAGGCCAGGAACCTCAGGGGAAAGGCTAAACTGTGGAGGAAGCTGGAAATCCACAAGTCTATACCAGACTATATGGCATACAGTAGTGAGTAGGGTTTTCCTCTCCATAACAGGGAGGTAATGAGTCTCTGGGGGAATGCAGGTGGTCAGAAGCAAAGGCTGATGAATAGAGCACGGGATAATGACTGGTGCTGAATGAATACATCCATCGTTTCATTTCGTTTTTTAAGATTTAAACAATTCTGAAAAGTGGATACACTGTACATGTGTTGAGACGCAGCATAACAATCACACACACTGGTATCTGTATCTGAACTGGCTGCTTTTTATATTTTTACACATTACAAGCTCCACACTAGCTTTTTGTTCAATTACCACAGGGGGCGGAGCTCGACACACTTCCCTGTCGTGCACATGAGCAAAATGTAAGAGGCTTCGACCCGCGTCATTTCCGCTTCTTTGAAACTTTGTGGCAATTGTCATATGGCTAAAAAATGCGTCAGCAATCTCGAAAGCCTCCGTTTTCACAGTCTACGGCATTTTCAAATTGATTCACTTTGGAGAGCGTTTTCAAAAAGCTACGTTTTTCGCTGACTAAAAAAAATGGAGACAAATATGCGTTTTCAACCAAAAACATATTAGTGTGGCGCTTTTTAAGTTTTCTCTTAAATATATATGTTTATTAGGTTAAATATATTGAATGATGCCCGTTCGGAGAAGGTGTACGAATAAATCCATCAATGATGATTGAAAAAACGAAATGAGCTCTAATGTTGCTGCCACTCACTTGGCTCATGTGATGGCTTTCAGCAATAAAAATAAATTAATTAATTAAAAAAAGCATATCTCTGTGTAAATGTCCGTTTTAAATATAAGCTATCATCGCCAAAAGTATGTGGACATGTGTACTTTATAATTTTATGTGGTTCCTCCTCATAAAGTTGCTATTTGTATTGAATGCTTAATAGTTTCTCTTCACTGGAGGTAACAGGCTTGAAAACATGGTTTGAAGACAAGGATGGAGCAAAGGAACCCGAGTGAACTGCACAGAGCTCTGTCCCCAACCCGACTGAACAACTTTGGAATGAACCAGAATGCCGACCGTACCACAGACCTCTTCATTCAACACTAATCATTAATGGTGTTGTGGAATGCGGAATAAGCACAAATCCACACAAGCATGCATTAGGATCTAGTTGAAAGCCTGCCCAGAAGAAAGAGAGCAGACGAAAGGAACTAAATCTGGAATGGGATGTTCACCAAGCATGCCTGATCATATTGCTTTAGAAGTTTTTGCTCTGAAGAGGAATTAAAATCCGATTTCGTATCCAATGAGCCCCCCTTTGTTTGAGTAATTGACGGATTGCTAATAAATAATAGAAATACGATCTGTCGTGCATTATGCACAGCTTGGCAGAATTAAACGTTGGCAGGTGGCATGTGTTGAGATTTAGCAGGTTGCTTGCTTCGTGCAACATATTCGGTTTCGGAATCGGTGGCGAGTGACAGGCGCGCCACGGTCCATTCATCTTTATCTGCTATAATAAGTGGCCGTGTCCCAGCCCAGTTCTGCTCGATCGCCTTTTAATAAAAGCGTTAATTGTCGAGCGTACGAGTCCATTCCTTTCGCAGCAGAAATCATTTTCAGGGACACGTCCATTTGTCCGTTTTGGCAAATAAAGGACTCGGGTGACTCTTTAAACCGGTAATGACTTTCTCCACACCACGTCAGAGAGGGAATTTGAGTCCGTTGCCTTTTCAGCCTCGTCTGAGGCGAGGAAGAAGAAACGGCCTCATGAATTTATAAACCATCTACAAAAGATTAACAGCGTAATCAACGCTGCGATTCCCATCTTCGCAGAAAAGAGTTATTATCTGAGACACGGGTGTGTTTCTCCGAGATTAAACCTTCTGTCTCTTTAATCCTCTTTCAACCGGCGAAGATGTGGCCTTGACCTGGAGGATATTTGGAAAGTTTCAGAAAAGCGATGATAGATACCAAATGGGCTAACATCATTGGTGCTCCAAGGTGCTGTTTTCTCGATTTTTCTCAATCACATCACAATTCATTAAGTTTGTGCGTCCGTTAAAGTGGCTGCAGGTAAATCCAGAGACCTGAGAAGAAGCAAGCGGAGGATGAAGAATGCGTAGACGTGGCGTGAAATGTCAGAGGAAATTATACCAAGAGACATCAAACGAACGTAAAAGTGGACTAGACTTTATAGGAGACAGATACCAGCTACAAATGATGCAGATCGTGAAGTTTTTATTTAATCTCCGAGCTTGAGGCTATAAGTTTTATAAAACAGGAAGCAGAGTGTAGAGAAATGGTTAGAAAGAAACGCCGGGAGCATAAACTCGGATTGGAAATTTTGTGGTCCAGCACCTGTTTCAAAGAGAGACCATCATTAGTCTATTGGACTGAAGTACTGGGGCACCTGACTTTTCCACCCATATGTAGTTCTTCAAAGGACAAAGCCAGCTCCCTGTAGATATCCTTTACATGTGTTTGAGAGGAACTGTTGATAGAGGTCTGACCCTCAACCCTGCAGAACATCTCTGGGAGGAATGTGAACACTGAGTGCACCCCAGGCCTCCTCCTCTCACCTCACCTACATCAGTACCTGACATTACTAACAGCCTTGTGGCTAAATGAGCACAAATCACCACAAAATCAAGCGTTTCCCAAATCAAACCAAATCAAACAAACAAAAAAATTTATTTGTTTACCGCCAGCCGATTGCGATCGTTTTTTGGCAGAAGATTCCAGACGTACAAAACGTACAAAAGTGCTTTAAGTCTTTATCAATGAATAAATCAATACTGGTTCACTAGATTACAAACTCAAGACACCATCAGCCTACAACCCAGTTTTTTATTTATGTATTTATTTTCATTTTTTAAACAGAGACAAAGCAAATCGAACTAAGAGCATCAAACCAAGAACCAATAGGAGCTCTGAACCTGATCACATGATTAACGCAACAACTTCAACTCACCACAAGGGGAAATGTTGATTACGTTATCATTGTTTGTAGGATGTTTGTAGTGTTTGTGTTTGTATTATCAAGGCATGCCATAAACCAAATCTGTGCTGCAGATTGTATTCATTTGTTGCTAGCTACCATTAGCGAAAGAACGCGGGTCCGAACGTATCGCAATCGAATACGTGAAAGGTTTTTTTCTTGTGTGCGTCAGTTTTTGAGTGTCGAAAACATTGACATTATGATAACTGAGATCCTACAGCATGACATGGACATCATGTCCGTACAGTCTGACAAGCAGCAACCTGGAAGGACTATAAAATCTGAGCGGTATGCACTTCGGATTTGGTCAAACTCTCAATTTTTGCATGCTGCCGCAAGACTAAATGAGATCCGAAATTCGGCTTTCATCCAGCGCCTTGGTGACGAAGAAAGGAAGCGAGCTGTTCGATCTGCTCGTCGAATGCGCAGCCATGTGCTTAAACAAGAGCGGCGTGCAGAAGTCTCTCGTTCGCTGGCAAACCTCGCTTTCTCGAACAAATCCCATTTTATTTGAGAGGCCTTCACCTGATCCGGAGATCTGGAGTTCAATTTCCGCAGACGTATGAAAAAACAAGCGGATGTATTACTTTTTTTTTTTTTTTTACTTTAAAATCAACAATGTGAGAGAAAACGAGGAAAAAGTAAAAAAAAAAAAAAAAAGTAATTTGCACAACATGTAGGTCAGCGATCTGAAAACCTCCAATACCGATTTTATGTCCGGGCCCCATCTGTTTACCTTCTATAGCCGTGATCTCTCGCTCTCGATTTCTTTTTCTATCTCGTTCGATTTCGATAAACATAAATATTATATGAAGTAATACATTGTGAGACTGTGATTAGTTTGTCATGGCGGCACCTCTGCCATTTCAAGCCGTGTTTAATCACTCGGATTTCGAACTTTGGGAGAACGAGGGAACGACGGATGAAGGGGAAAAAAACATCCCAAGAATTGTGGCGAGACGGGTTACTCCCAAGCGAAAAAACACATTACCTTAATGGCTTACTCTTTCTCTCGCTTTCTTTTCCGTCTTCTCGTGGCATTTAACAACTTCTTTCTCCATCCCACTAATGCAAAGTCTCCAAACAACAGGTACTGTACGTAAGCACATTTCAGACGAGGGAAATCAATTCCTGTGTTGACTCCTGACTTTAGCGGGTGCCGGCGCTGATGGATGGCGAGTGCTTCCTGTTTGGACAGCACTTTCCAGTTATTAAAGAGCGCACTGGGGAAACCAACAGCCACCCACATAAACATCTAGAGCTTAAAGCTTATTTTGCATACACATTAGCGAGCGACAGGTTACCCGTGTGACGCGCGGGTGGGCATCAAGCGCTAGCGTTGTTGCTCCATTTTTCCATCCACTTATCTATTTATCCATCCAGTAGTTCTGTTATTATAGTATATGGTTTGTGTACTTCGCCAGTCACTGGTCCAGAACGTGTTCAGTAATTAATATGTAAAAATTAGCAATGTTTTACCAACCAGGGGGGAAACTCAATTAGGGGGATTCTGTCAAGTGCAAAAAAAAACCCTATACATTTTGATGCAAATTACACTCTTTTAGTGAAAATATGAAGTGATCCTACAGCATGTTTTGATTCCTGAAATAATCAGGTTTTGTTCGCTCTAGTTTAGGGGTCTTCAACGTCTTTCAGGTCAAGGACCCCTCAGCCGATAGAGACATAGTGCGTGGACCCTCGATACAAAATAAGTCAAACATAACCACTGATATTAATAGAAACCAATCATATTACGCTTGTTATATTAAGATAATTAGAACCATGTTGTTGTTGTTGTAGATGCATCATTGTTCCTTTCATTTGAATAGAACTTAAATTTAATAATTATAATATTTTTCGAATGAAATGTTTTATCTTGTTAATCAGCATTAATTAGCGGACCCCCTGCAGTACCGCCACGGATCCCCTAGCGGCCGCTAAACCCCCTGGTTGTAGACCTGTGATCTAGTTACTTTCTTTTGCGGCTACAGTACACCTTGTACCTTGTGGCTTCAGAGCCCACTCCCTTTTGCTGAAACTGAACCGGGACCACTTTACCTCAGCCTGCTGGTTTCTCAACTCTCCATCTACTAGCGCATTAGTTTCGGGTCCCTATGCTCAGCTTGATCGAGCAGGAACTGCGTCACGGCCAGGGCTTTGGCAGACTGCAAATCATAAAGATCATTAGCACTCTGGCTCGCGGTCTGCCGGCTGCCTGTGGAACACTTTCTACTCAGAAAAGTCACTGTTTTAGAGATTGTTCCTAGCCAACAAACCTAATTCCAAGACACGCTGACTCGGCTAACACAGACAAACCCGGAAAATAAGTCGGCATGCCATTAAAACGTTCTCCTCTGTTCTCGCTGGGTCTTTTTTGGCTGGTCAGGTGTTTTTTTCGGAATCAGAGTGTATTACATGCCTCAGCAGCTCACTGTTTGAGTCTGAGTTACTGTAGGAGGGCTCTCAGTGGGATATGTATGAACAGAGCCGGATCGGATGCGCAGATGGTGGATGGCACTCATCAGCCAATCGGGCAGTTTGTAATGATGGGCAGCTCACCTAATGAACCTGAATGACCTCTGCTGGAAATCCTAGCCATTGAGCTGTCTGTCTAACTGGCACAGCTTCAAGTCTCACACAAGACTGGCATCTGAGGTGCCTTTGTTTTTTTTGGATGGCCGACGTGTGCTGAGGGTTTGGAGCCACCAGGGATTTGGGTCCTGCCAAGTGTGTTGGATTGTTTTTTCGATTAAACAGAAGCAGATCTTTATCAGTAGAGTTTTGTTAAGAGATCACGTCATACATTTTTGGGTTTCACTAAGTTTGCAAAGTGGTGGAACATTTCCGGGACATTTCAAAAAACTTTCACTTGCGGAATTCGGAAACTTCCTGGGGATTTATGGGAATTTCTGTAAAATAATACGATATTTGGGAAAATGTATGTACACATAAATATCAACATTTTCTTTGGTCTTAAGCTGGCACGCACACAAACAAATACAGATTTTTAAAAAATTCCATCTCGGAGACTGTATATCTGTTTGTTTACTTTCGGATAGTTTCAGCAGTCAACTGTCAGTGCTTCTATAACTGTCAGGTCTATTAATAATAACTAAGGGAAATCTTAGTTTGGAAGCCAAGCTTTATCATCGTATACAGATATGATATTTGTGAAACATATATTTAAAAAATGAAGTTTTCAAAATATGTCTCTGGCAATGTTCAGAGGGCCGATCTAAATGTGGGGGCAGGCTATAGTTTGGGGAACCCTGCTGTAGTTGGTTCTTCCTTTGGACTAAAAAATCCAGCACACCAAATAATACCAATAATAAATGCACCTACCACAGAGCATTGCATCACTGATGTTTAAGATTAGTCCAGAAACAGGATGTTGCCTGGGGGTGAGGGTTTGTTCGTTGTATGTATTTTGTGAACTAAAATTATCTTTCCTGTAGTTTGGCACAGTGGTCAGCCTGTAATATGCATCTGCAACCAGTGGCAGTGTGGATACTTTGGTGCATTGTTTAGAGAATAAATATGTTCAAAAGACGGGAAATCACTGTGTACAAAGGTACTAAATGACTCCAGCATTGGGGTGTAAGAAAATATCAATACATCGCCATATCAAGAATCGTGATATTTAGTTTGGCGATACTGTATTGATTCTCTGAAACGCAATATCGATATTTTTTAAAAAGATCTTCTTTCTGACCTTATTCAGACCACCATCACTTCATAATGATCTCAGGCACACTCCAGAACAATAAACAGGGTGGATAGAGGAGTGGAAAAATGAGATATCAGGAGTATGTGGTTTATAAATCGGGTTGAAGACTATTTGTCATACATGTAATTGTGATTAACGATGAGTTGATTTGGGCGTCGGCGGTTCCTGATATACGAGCGAGAGAACAATCCGAGCACTCCTTTGCCTCAGGGACCAGACTGTTTATTTCTTTTGAGTGTGTATAAAAATAAAATAAAACGAAATCTAGTTCTGCTCCAAAATCGGGCCATGACTGATAATGTGATTGAGGAAGCTTCGCTCGATTGACTTGGTTTTATTTTATTCTCTCGCTTGCCTTTCATCTCGTGTCATTTGCCTTAACGTTCTCCACCAAAACACTGATTGTTTTGCATTAGAGCGAGTAGAGCTGACAGCGAAAGTGCTTGCAGGAGGTGCAGACACTTTCTTCCCGATAGCGTGTGCTACATTCGTGGCAGAAATTTCATTTCGTTACTCTGCAAACTTATTGCGTCTGACATCGAAATGAGACCGATGTCTTGTGTGTGCTAGAATTAGAATGCAATTTTCACTGGAAAGACATAGAACTTTTTGGATGAGCTAGCAGCAATAATTGTTAAAAGTTTGTGGCAACCTACGCCTAGTCGGCACTTCAGATGACTCCTAGATTATTTTTGATCCACAGATATCTGAGATTTTCTGATCGCTCCTGTCCATTCCACCATTGTTGCCCAAACAGTTTCTCTCTGGCCACTCCCACTGACCATGTTTGCTCTGACTACTCCCCCTAAAACACCTTGACCACTCCTACTTTCAGATACTCTGACCACTCCCACTTACAAATACACTGACCACTCCCATTTACACTGACCACTCCCACCTACAGTTATTCTAGCACACTGATTTATAAAGGTCGGTGCTCCCTGTGACTGTGCGTGCTGACTTGTGCTGCCATCTGTTGGCGTGTTACAAAACTAGTTTTAAAACTTTTTCATACCACCTCGTATATTCACATTACCAGACCCCTTGTTCTACTTTTTTCTGCTTTCTCAGAACCCCAGATCATTCCTACTTCCTCCTCAGGACCTCTTGACCACTTCAACCTGCTTTCTTAGATATTTTTCTTAACTGCTTGCACAGATACCCGTAATTACTTGTGCCCACTCGAGCAGGTATTTCTACGGTAGTTTAGCCTTTTAAAGGTCAGGTTTGGTCAGATTAAAGGTAAATAAACTTGAAATAAAGGTTTTATATCCAGTACGGTAATAAACATGCCTTTGAATGCCTTCGCCAATTGAATTTTTACATTTTGGTAACTCGAGAGTTATTGTGGACAGAGTCCAGGAGTCCTGGCAGGATTTCTTGGATTGGTCTGTTTTGACACGTACCTTGGCACGGGCTCATCAATCAGAGAGATGTGTGAGATGTGTGTCGATAAGACAGGTCTGAGCAGCGCCAGCCTACACAGTGATGGAGTTTAGGAGATTTATGTCCCTGAGCTGTGCCTTCTGATGGAATGAGTATAGAACTCGGCTTCTACGATGAACACTCCTTCACTCTCGTGTGTGTGTGTGTGTCTGTCTGTTGGTCCACAGATATACAGTATGTGTGAAGGAGACACATTTTCCCAGTCCTGTTTGAAGTGTATCTGTTCTCATCTAGAGGCTCGTACTTCACAACAACATAATACACACACTTCTCGTATCCTGCATATGGTTGAGCACATACTAAATTATTTGTGCAGTGCGTTCGAACGTCTTTTGTGAGCTTCTGACAACAAGCATCGACACTTCCTCATTCTTAGTTGGTGTGTAACCTGTACGTCTGTCTGTCTGGGTGTAGGTGTGTGTGTGTGTGTGTGTGTGTGTGTGTGTGTGTGTGTGTGTGTGTAGGTGTGTGTGTAGGTGTGTGTATGGCTCTGAGCCATACGTTTGGCACTCAGCAACAGGAGCGTTAATAAGTCCTGAGTCTCTCTGAAGGTCTGATTTTAAATCTTAGCCAACAATTTACTGCGCAGTGTTCACGCAGATTCACACACACAGCTTGCTCTCTCTTGACCTCAATTCTTCTGGCCCAGTGCCTTAAATGCCGTCTCACCAAGTCTGTTCTCTCAGTCATCATCCTAAAGAGCCCAGATGCCTCCATAATCATAAAGCACCAGATTGAAACTGGCAGCTCGAGCATATTGGGTGACGGTCCGTTCTCTTGCGTGGTGCGTCTCTATGCAAGTTCGTCGAGCGACTTTTTCTAGATCCACCTCAATCCCGGAGACACAAATGAGACCCAGATGAGACGTTTTTTTTTTTCGTTGCTTGCCTTCATGCACCACCTTGTGCACAGACTCTTGGAGAATAATAGAACGTGACAGTCGCCTTCTTTCCTCCTTAACGTTAGTACACATTGTTCCTCCCCCCTTCCCCCAGCTGCGTTAGGACAATCAGAGTGTGTGAAGTCGATGTGTCAGGACGAGCCGAAACGCTTGTCAGTATTGAGCTTAGGATGCGAAGGGTAAAACAAACAAAATAAATAAATAAATCATTTATCGTCCTCTTTTGATTAACCTCAGTTACGTCTTTAGTGCTTTCGTTCTCCTCCAAGGAGAAAAGTGGGCCGGGGTGAGAAAAAAGGCACAGACAGGTTTAATAGACCTTAATGTCATGTTTGTGTCAAGATCACACCGGCCCTAAGCCCTCGTTTCACACCCACTAAATACCCGCCTCATCTCCATGGTAACACTTTTGTCCCTGCTGGGATGGATGCTACACATCTCTCTTTCTTTTATAATCTTTTGCTCAATGAGATCACAATAAACTGTTTTTTTTTGCTGGGATTTCATTTACGTTGAACTGGATAATGGCTTCTTCTTCTCCTGCATTTCTCTTCCTTGTGGCATTGTTTAGTACATTCTGGTTTGTTCTCCACTCATGGAAAAAAATCTTCTCGGAATATTACAAATATGTTCACAAATGTTATATTAATTTCACTCAAAATCTCGGCCTTTGTGATTAATGATTTTGCACAATAGAATTTTAATATTAGTTTCACTTTTGCACTCGTTTTTAATTGACAAACGTTTTCAAAAGGCCAGAACGGAAATAGAAGATTTGTGTGCGTTCGAACATCCTATTCTGCATGTAGTCCTTATCGCTCTGACTCCTCTGGGAAGATGTTTCACTAAACTTACATTTACATTAATGGCATTTAGCAGAGGCCCTTATCTGGAGCGACTTACATTTATCTCATTCACACAATTAAGCAGATATGGGGTTAAGGGCCTTGCCCAGGGGCCCAGGATTGGCAGCTTGGTGTAGTTTTGACCTTCTGACCTTTGGATCCAAAGTTCAATGCATTAACCACTAAGCTAAGAGCTCCCCATTAGTTTTCCCATATTTGGTTCTTCTCTAAAGTTGGAGGCACACACATGTATTTTGATGTGGTAGGATCAAATTCTCCCTTCACATGAACTTGGAGACCCAACCCTGTTTCAGAACGATAATACTGAAGATATGGTTTGCATCTGTTGGAGTGAAAGATCTCCTGCTATATAAAGCTCTGACCTCAAGACTGCACCCCAGACCTCCTCACCTCACCTTCATCAGTACCTGACTTTAGCTGAATGAATCTCACACAAATCTCCATTAGCACACTCCAAAATAGTATCCACACATAGTATCCACACGTATCCACACTAGTATCCACACATAAAGCTCATATGGAGCTATGAACCTTTTCCTGTATCTTCTCTCTCAATGTCGGTTCAATCGATTGATCATGTCATGTGACTTCTATCTTTGGTGTCCATCAGTTGTCTGGTTGTCATGGTGATTGGGCAGGGGGGCTCTTAATGGAGGCCCTTTGTCCTGTTGTCACTTTAATAGTTGCCACCGAGACCTCCTGCAGGCTATCATCTGGGCCATGCTCGTTTATGAGAAACACACACACACACACACACACACACACACACACACACACACACACACACACACACACTCTCTCTCTCACAGTCTGTGTATATAACATACCAAAAGAAAGCATGAGGAAATCAAATCGAGTGACAGAATTGATGGCTTTTATCTTCTGTGTGTGCCGTGTAAATCCTCACACACGGCTCTGTGAGGCCAAACCCCCGGCTCGGCTAACGCAATTATTTTGTAATATCCCCCATTTTATGGAGATTAACGGTAACTGCCCTTAAATGGCACCAATGAGCGTTCCACTACGTGATCTTTCCAGCATACAAAAGACCCTTACGATTAATATTAATTGCTCGCGCGAAGACAAATTGAATCAAACGACAGTTCAATGTGAAAAGTGCCGTAATGTACAAAAATCATCTCAGCATGCGCCAAATATGCGCAGAACGGCGTTGGAGAGGCGGACCGGAGAGTAGCCGTAGTTCCCCCGCCTGTGTTTTCACCAAAATTCTATTCCATTTCTATTGGTGTTTATTTGTGTTGCGCTTTTAACAGTGTACTTCGTCTCAAAGCAGTGTAAAGAGAGAAAACTGTAATAAAGCGGATAAGAGTGCACATGTTTAGTGCCTATAAGTTTGTTCCCTATAAGTGTAAGTTTATCCCTAATGAGCGAACCAGTGGTGACTGTGGCAAAGGAAAAACTCCCTGAGATCACATGAGGAAGAAAGGAACTAGATAATATGGTTCTATTGTTGCACTAATCGACACCTAAAAAACCTTAAAACCAAGCGAACCGATATCAGTTCCGCACTAAAGCGATGTTCAGGGGTTCGCTTTTCATGGTGAAGTGTTGAATGTTTAAGACTCACCACTAAGTCCTGGGGTTTAAGAGACGTTTAGTCATGGAGCTCGTTTAAAAGACGAGTGATGGTTCCTTTAAACCTTATTGAAGTGATAAAGTACAAATACTTCGTTACTGTACTTAAGTAGATTTTTCTGGTAACAGTATTTTTTTTCTTTTTACTTTCCCTCCAAGTTTTTTATCTGTTTGGTTTTTAATCTATTTGGTGACACGTTAATATATTGGCTATTGGATTCATTTCCTATTATTCCCATTATTTACAGTAATAATTGGCTAGAAAATTTACTTATTGGGAGAAAAACATATGTGAAATCAGACATCGACCGCCCCCATAACACCAAAATGGCACGATCCTCGTTTTTATAACATCTTCTGCGAAGATTCATCTGTGAGATTGGTAGTCAAATCGGACTCCTCCTATCGAAGCAGCGAATCCAAGACTATTTGGGGACACCCCTACATTCTGGCCTACTGTTAGTCTTGAGGATTAGCTGTTGGTCTAAAAGGAAACAGTTTTGGAAACCGTTTTGGCTTTGAAGTGCTTTTCAGGATTCATACTAATTGCCGTCCTCGTCTCGTTAACGATTCCATCGATGTCGTTTAACATTTACACCTTTCCGACCATCTCTTAGAGATTCCGAACGTCACGTTGACACTTAACCCAAAACTGAACCCATGCACAGCCTCAATCCTTTGAGCGATTGTGTGAAAAGAATGAGAGAAAATCCCAAGCTGTGCCTCGTATCTTGTATCAGATGGATGGAGTTTAAATGTGTTGCCTTATTCCGTATTCCTTGGCTGAGCAGAGCAAAAAGCTCCAGTGGAACAATCTGGGCTTCGGTACACCACACATCCCAGGGCAGGCCTGCATTCACGGCTCCTCTCCTTTTTTTTTTTTACGTCATTCTTATCTTCCTCAGCAGAAATTAGCCTCTATTGCTTTTCTGGATTATTCGCTCGAATCCAACGCGAATCGACTTTGTGATCAGACTCGCATGCACCGAGTTGATAAGAAGCACAGAAAAGGAATACGAGTAAGCGATCAGGAGAATCCTCTCACCTGGTCGAACTGCTGTAGGTAAAGTCAACGTCCTGCTTGTTAATAGAAGCATTTCCAAACTTCCTTCCTTTCTTCCACTATTTCCTTAGAGACATATAAAAAGAAAGGAACAGCTTGAATGTATCATACGATTCCGGAAAGTTTTTTTTTTTTTTTTTTTTTTGCAAACACAGCCAGCGCATCCTCCCACTGGATCTGCTCGCCATTTCACTGCCTGCCAAAAGCATAATCATCTCTTATACACACACACACACCCACATATCCAATATGTTCGTGTTACGTCGTCTGCTTTTACAAGCTCAGCCTATTTCTCTTTCCGCGTAGAACTCCGTATCTGTTCAGCAGACCTCGACGATCCTGTCAGAGCATCTCTTTTATGACAGCAACAGCGGATCCAATTTACATAACCTGCTGCAACAAATTAGCAACAGCAGACACGGGATCTGAAACAACAGCATCTGCTTCTCACAGCAGTCTCGAGTGTGTTCAACAAATACACGCTCATTTCGGTCTGAACACCAGGAACGCCAGGGCAAAAGCAGCCTGTACAAGGTGGCATGAAAAAGCTTCGAGGTTAATTTTGTAGATCGCAAACAGATGGCAGCACGAGGCCGAACGCACAGTCACAGGGAGCGCCCACTTTCGTAAGTCGGTGTTGCAAACGAGCCGTGCAGCTGGTGCTATTCACGTCCACGTCTGCGATTCCGTCATGGACGTTTAGTTTGAACAAAGAGCAAACGTAAAATTCTGTGTGAAACTGGACAAACAACCAAAAAACATTATCTCACTTCCATACCCGCCCTCCAGAACCGTCCTGAAGATGAACATCCAGCGTGCTCAATGGCCCGACAGTGGCAGCTTGATGGTGCTGGGGCTTCAGGTGGTAGCTGAGTGGTTAAGATGGTTGTGAGTTCGAATCTCAGCACCACCAAGCTGTTACTTTGGGGCCCTTGAGCAAGGCCCTTGAGAAAATTATACTTTGCTCTGGATGATGAAATGCATTCAATTTAAATGCCCCAACCAGAAAATCTGGTGACGTGCCTATACGGTGACCCCATGCTAAACATTTCGCTCGGCAAAGGAAGGTCTTGTTCTTTTTTTTTTTCTTCGAAAGCCTGCCGAAACAAATTAACATCAGCAAGCACTTAAGCTGGAGTAATGGGGATGTTTGGCAGAACACACCAGCGTTCAGTCAGTTATCATTTTTATAGCCTTTAAAAAAAGTCATAATGTGCAACTTAATTAGATCCATTACGATTCCTGCAACTAACCCAGATCACTGTACGGGTCTGGTTTCAAACTATAAAACTATAAAAGGATCTAATGATTTAGCATTTGGGAAATAATGTTAATGAAAAGCAGGGAGGGTTAATTGGGTGTTTTTTTTTTATATACCATATAATGAAATTTACACCATGAAGACAATTAATGATAAATAACTAGGTGGCTCATCTGGAGATTTCTTTCTATGTATATTTTGAGTATCGCATTCCACATTTAGTTCCCGCTTTCTCACAATTCCAATCCTTCCAATACTTATCCATATATATATATATATATATATCAACACGCACAGACAAAAGTTTTGGGACACCAGACTTTTCCAGTCATATGAGATTTTCCCCCAAACTGTTACCACAAAAATTGGAGACAAACATCTGTATATTATATCTTACTTTCCCTTAACTTGAACTAGGAGACCAAAACCTGTCCCAGCGTGTTCCACAAAGCCAGCTCCGTGAAGATACATGGTGCTATCCTGCTTTACATGGGGTGGAGTTAAAGATCTCCTACTATAGCGCTCCTACCCTATTGAACACTTTGGAGATGAATGTGAACGCTGATTGCACTTCAGACCTCCTCACCTTCTCACCTACATCAGTACCTGACTTTACTAACACCCTGTGGCTGAATAAACAAGAACCTCCACAAAAGTCTAGTGGAACATCTTCCCAGAAGAGTGGAGAATATTATAAGAGCAAATGGGGATTAAATGTCGAATTGGATGTTCAAAAGGAAGCGAAAACTTGTGGCCATCTTCAAGACGATACGAGTAAGACATTTTATTCTAGGTGTGCAGCATAAACATCTGAGTCAGCATCCTGGAGATTCTGGTTGATTGTAGATTCGGTGTAAGAACGCCAAGGGGGCTACAGCGAACCCACTTTGTCTTCGGTCCCATTAGTGATTTGGTGAACCTGGGAAGTGGCAGGCACAAGCCTGGGTGTAATGATGTAATAGCTTTCAGATGGAAGTTTGTTCTCATTACAGCACACACTTGTGTTTAAGCTCAACACGTTTATTAAAACAAAAAGAGAGAGAGAAAAAAAGCCACACACATTGACGATTGTTTATTCAGCTTCAGCTAATTGGCAATTTTCTTTAAAGCATAATGTTCTTGAAAGTACCGAATGCACAGAGGAGGGGTTGTGTTTTATGTGAATATGCCTAATTAAGAATATAATGGCTTTTCCCCTTAAGATTATGATTCTCCCACATTGTACTATTTACAAATTATTATTTTTTTAATTTTTTTTCCCAGGAAACTAAACTGGACTCATTCAACAAAAAAAAAATATTTCTTATCCAAAAATTTGTGGACACCTGACCATAAGATTTGTATGTTTTTTTTTTTTTTAACATTCTCTTCCACTTTTAAAACCCCATAATCTCCTTTTCTTCTTCTCAAGACCATTGTTGTGATGGAACAGGTTTGGGCGTCTTAGTTCCAGTGAAGGGAGAATCGAATGCTCCCACATACAAGAGATTCTATTGACAATAATTGTGCATAGAAATTCGCGCCAATGGTTTGTCAAAGAACGGTATGTGGACAGGCAGGTGTCCACATACTTTTGGCCACACTGCGTACTGTATTAATATATTATTTTCACTCAGAAGAGCAAACGGCAGTGTATTAATCAGGTGTCCACATACTTTTAGACACAAGGTGTATTAATATATTGTTATTATTCTGAGAAGCAGATGGAAAATAAAACAAGGAACACGTGATGCCCTCGGATTTCCTCGTCACATGGTCACCTCGTCACCAACTCGACGGGAGAAATCTGATTCCGTACTTATAACATAAAACTCGATTAGAGCTACAATTGTGCGACTTAAATGGAAATCGCTTCCATCTTAGTTCGACCCGCAGGGGGACGGGCTGGGGGTGGTATGTGTAGAGGGTGCGCTTTCATTTTTAATGCTGAAAATAGCAACGAGACATTGTTTCACCTCCATGTGACCTTTTGCTCAGAGACACGCCTCACAATCCTGCATCGTAATGCTGCTGAGACGATCAGAACCGCAACACCACGCGTAATCCTGCCCCTCTGCTTCACCTTCACTGCCCCTGTACTGCCCCTCCGCTTAACCTCCACTGACCCTGTACTGCCCCTCCGCTTCACCTCCACTGACCCTGTACTGCCCCTCTATACTTCTCTGCATCTCACTGACCAAAATCTGTGTCTTCCCTGTTGTTCCTCTATTGATCTCAGAGGAACTCTGTTACGCAGGAGAGCACACACTTGATGAATGAGTGCTGGGAGTTTGCACTGCTTCAGATGAGTCAAGGTCATTATTTTGTGTGTGTGTGTGTGTGTGTGTGTGTGTGTGTGTGTGTGTGTGTGTGTGTGTGTGTGTGTGTGTGTGTGGTTGTTTAAAGGCAGATTGCAGAGGCTCGGTGCTGGTTAGAGCTCGGTGGAGTCTCATCAGGTGGATTATTAATGAAGTTAGGGACTGTGTGACTCTTCACACAACCATCTGTTCTCACGTTTCTCACGTCTCCCAGCGCCGAGTCGGCATATTAACTGAACCCGGGCCCTGTCTCATTTACTCACTTACTGCTCTGGGAAGTCTCACTGCCCAGTATTATCTCTTCTCTTCTCTTCTCTTCTCTTCTCTTCTCTTCTCTTCTCTTCTCTTCTCTTCTCTTCTCTTCTCTTCTCTTCTCTTCTCTTCTCTTCTATTTTCTTCTCTTCTATTTTCTTCTCTTCTCTTCTCTTCTCTTCTCTTCTATTTTCTTTTTTCATTTGTTTTTCTTTTCTTTTATGTTTTTTTTTTTTTTTAATATATATTTGTTTCTCTTCTTTGATATTTTCTTTACTTATTGTTTAGTTTCCTGCTCCTTTCTTTCTTTCTTTCTTTCTTTCTTTCTTTCTTTCTTTCTTTCTTTCTTTCTTTCTTTCTTTCTTTCTTTCTTTCTTTCTTTCTTTTTTCTTTCTTTCTTTCTTTCTTTCTTTTTTTCTTTCTTTCTTTCTTTCTTTATTTTCTATCTTTATTTTCTTCTCTTCTTTTTTCCTTTTTGTCTGTTCTTTCTTTTTTTTTTTTTTGCTTTCTTTACTTGTATTTGTTTTGTTTTGTTCTTTTCTTTTTGCTATTGTTTTTTTTCCCTTCACCTTATGTGCTGTTAATATTGGATTTAATGAATCACCAGGAGACAATCCCCCCTCCCCCCCACACACACACACCCTCTCTTTCTCTGTCACTCACACAAACACACCAGAGCTCTCGCTTCTCGTCTCTGCTCCTCAGACCCTCCATCACTTGCTGTTGTCTGAAGCGGTGGATCACCTGTGTCCCCACGGAGTGTCATATTTTCTACTCTTTTTCCGCAAATCAGTTATTGTATTTGATCTGCTGTGTGTGTAAGAGGTGACGGAGGCCATGCGTTTCCTTCCGGCTGCTTCTGGCTGCTCCTCAGGGATCTCCAGCGATCAATAATGACGAAACGGAAGTGATGACTCATAAATGAGGACAAAAAAGAGGAAAATGGTGAGGGATGAGAGAAGTGCAGCAGGAGAAACAGGGACTGGTGAGCTGAGATTTATTACATACAGAACGAGGGAGAGGGAAAGTGATTAACAGCTGCAGAGGTGGTCTATAACTCAGCCGGTCAACACTGGTGTCACCACACTGAGGCTCCATCAATATTTAAACCCATTACTGGTGGTGCTGAAGGGGGAAGATAGAAGGATGAGAAATGCAAGCATTCAGAGCAACGCTGCGCTCGTGATCCAAAAGGCTTCATTCATCCTCAGTTGGGCTGCATGAGAACATGAGAGTGAACCATAGGCTCATGAGACACAGGTGGTGGGATGAATCCTGAAGTCGAGTTTGTTAGCATAGCCTGGTAAAAATGCACTTTTCAAAATGCACGTTTTGTAGCAGCTGTCAGTATTAGACAGGACTGAAGAGAACTTGCTTCGAAATCACAAAATTTCTTCTACAACATCAACCAACAGCATTGTAACTTATATTAACAATGAAAAGAATAGATGTACTGAGTGACATCCAAATGATGGTTTGTTTCTTACTGACAGGTTGATGGACTGGTTAAAAAATTAATAGATGGACTGAGTGATTGATAGATTGACACCCTAAAGGACTGACAGCCAGGCTGGTTGATTGACAGCTTATGTACTGACTGATGATCACCAAAATCACTGATTCACTAATGGACTGACAAACTGACTGACTGGATGCCTGATGGAGCGGATGACTGACAGCACAACTGACTGATTGGATGATGGCTTGGTTAACTGTCCGGATGAATGACTTACTGGATGATTAACTTACTGGATGACTGACTGAGTTAATGGGTAAATGACTGACTGACTTAAGTACTGACAGACTGACTGGATAACTAAGTGTCTGAATGGATAAATGAGTGAGTGGGAGACTGACTGACTGACTGTATAACTGACTGACTGAATAGATAAATGACTGAATGGATAACTGACTAGATAACTGACTAACTTGAGTACTGACTTGATAACTGACTGAATAGATAAATGACTGACTGGCTGTATTAAGGACTGACTGACTGACTTACTGAACAACTGACTGACTGGAATAAAGACTGACCGACTGACTGACTGGATAACTGACTGACTTGAGTATTGACTGGATAACTGACTGACTTGAGTATTGACTGGATAACTAACTGACTTAAGTATTGACTGGATAACTAACTGACTTAAGTACTGACTGGATAACTGACTGACTTGAGAATTGACTGGATAACTGACTGACTTGAGAATTGACTGGATAACTGACAGACTTGAGAATTGACTGGATAACTGACTGACTTGAGAATTGACTGGATAACTGACTGACTTGAGAATTGACTGGATAACTGACTGACTTGAGAATTGACTGGATAACTGACTGACTTAAGTACTGACTGGATAACTGACTGACTTAAGTACTGACTGGATAACTGACTGACTTGAGAATTGACTGGATAACTGACTGACTCGAGAATTGACTGGATAACTGACAGACTCGAGAATTGACTGGATAACTGACTGACTTGAGAATTGACTGGATAACTGACAGACTTGAGAATTGACTGGATAACTGACTGACTTGAGAATTGACTGGATAACTGACTGACTTAAGTACTGACTGGATAACTGACTGACCTAAGTACTGACTGGATAACTGACTGACTTGAGTTTGGACTGGATAACTCACTGACCTGAGTACTGACTGGATAACTGACTGATTTGAGAATTGACTGGATAAATGACTGACTTGAATAATGACTGGATAACTGACTGAATTCAGTATTGACTGGATAACTGACTGACTTGAATACTGACTGGATAACTGACTGATTTGATTACTGACTGGATAACTGACTGATTTAAGGACTAACTGACTGATTGGATAATGAACTGAGTGACAGACTGACTATCTGTATAAATGACTGACTAAATAGATAAATGACTGATTGACAGACTGGATGAATTTCTTAAATTTTTTTAACTGTATACATTTCTATTTGATGATTTCTATTCATCTCCACAGTAAAAGTATAGATTAGTATTCATATTGCGCATTGTGGAAAAATCTTTTTTTCCATCTCATCTCCCCCCGGCTCTCTTTCAACAGATAAAAGTTATAAAAAGAGGTGAAACGGCTGTGTGTAAACGGTGTGTGAAATGAAGACTTGAGATATGATGGCTCTCATTAGAGCTTCTTCTCATTTATTGAGTCACCTTCATGGCAGCAGGAGCACTGAGTCAGTGGATATGGCCAAGCTGAGAGGCTGCACACCTGCTCTGAGAGGCCACACACACACACACACACACACACATAGATTACACACACGGATCACTTCACTAAGGCTGATGGGCAGTTGGTGTCAACATGGTAGAAGGTTTAACACCACTATAAGCATGTAATGAGGCAAGACAAAACCCTTCCCAGTGTTCCGTGTTTATAATTGTGTTTGTGTGGGTGCGTTAGTGTGTGCGTAGATCTACAAAACTCTCCCAAAGCTCTTGATCACACCATCTGGAAGCTCGTAGCATCTCCACCGATGAGCCCAATCGTATGTGACTCACGACTGGCTTTAACTGCGTTTGAGTGCTCCATGCATTTAACCCTGTTAGCTGCTGCTAATTCACAGAAGACAGACGAAATCCCTGAGAAACAATATGCAGGGATTTAGAGCTACGAGGTGGTGTCAGAACATTTCGAGACTGGCTCTGTTTACAAGAACGTACTTTATTTATCTAGGTTTTCTCACTATCGCCTTCAAAATCCTCAGCATACCTGCCACTTCTCGACTCTGTACTGGAAGTCTTCTTTTCAATGCGTGCCAAATACCTTCTGCAATTCACACCGGATCTCCCAAAATGGTGTCAAAACAGTGACCTTCGAGCCGGATCTTCATCTTCGGGAAGAGGGCAAGTAGGTGTGGGTGCGGAAGTCAGATCGTTTTGTTCGGCGGTTGTGGCCGATTTGTCCAGTTTTACGCAGAATTTGACGTTTTGCTCTTTGTTCTAAATTGCTGTCCACGATAAAAAGGCAGACGTGGTCAGAAAAGCAGAACGCACAGCTCCCGATGTCTTTTGACTTATGAAGGTCAGTGCTCCCTGTGACTGTGAGATCTCGTGCCCTGTTACAAAAGTTCATTTGAAACCTTTTAAAACCACCATATAATTTTGTCACATTATGACGAATCATTACATCATGGTACTGCAGAGTATTTGCTTCTGATTGGTCAGAAGGTGTCTGATGATGCTCAGTAATTCTGACCGAAATTCAAATGACAGGTTTATATGAATGTGATTTTTTTCAAGGAGTCTCCAGTGTCAGCTCTTGTCAACAGTGAAGCTGTAAAGTTTTCCGAAAAGGATAATAAGGCTTTCGGAAAAAAGCCTCACGAGGAAATGACTGATGATTTTCCTATGACAGCATTCCTCTGTGTGTTTTATTCCGTCTCTGTGTGTGTCGTCATTGCTAACCCAAACTTCTTGTGTTTTTTACAGGTGATCTCTGCGCTCTCGAGAATCTCTCACCACAGCATCGCCCAGATCAAAGGCATCAGGTAGATTTCCTTTATCATTTACGCCATTTTGCCGACGCCCTTATCAAGAGCGACTTGCAAGGTGGTTTTAAAACGTGTCGAGACTAGCTTTGTTTCCAAGATAGTCTCCTTGCACAGAAATGAGGTGCGAAAGGCACGTTGCCTTTTGCAATTCCCCTGGATCTCTGCAATAGTGTCAAAATAGCGACCTTCGTGTTGGATCTTCATCTGCAGGTAATGCGCAAATCCGTGTGCAGAAGTGGGATCATGTGGTTTTCTTTGAGAGCTCTGTTACAGGGTGGTCACACGTGGTACTATTTGCACAACTCCTGATGTACTTTGTGACTGTGCATGTGGCCTTGTGCTGCCATCTGTTGGCTACAAAACTAGTATTTAAACTTATATGATACTACATCTTATTTCATTCATACACCCAAGAAGCTATGGGGTTAAAGCCCTTGTTCAGGGGCCCACGAGTGGCAGGTTGGTGTGGCTGGCATTTAAACTCAAGACCTTCTAATCCAAAGTCTAATGCCTTAACCACTAAGCTACCACCTCCCACCACCACTTAGCCCCACTCCGTTCCGCTCCACATCTTAGCCCGGCTGTCTTCTCCCAACCTTGTTGTGTTTGTTCTGAGCTCTAGGCTCAGGTGTCTTTCAAATAAAAGCTTGAAGTTGGTGTCTGGCTCCAGGAGCAGCATGTGAGCTCAAGCTGTGGCTACGCTTTGGCTGCGCACTGGGCCTACGAGGCCCTCGGGGACACATCAAGCTCTGTTTGTGTGTCTTTCACGTGCTCAGGCTCCACAAATAAAGCCTTTTATCCGGCAGGGTAATGAGCTGATGGGGCGGCCCATTAGACCCGGGGGGAAAAGATGCTGATGGGGGAAACCATTAGCTAACGGTTCATAGCACACACACACACACACACATGCACCCAGAGGGGTGTCTAAATGACTAACGGGCTTCAACAGGCTGGGAGCTGAAGAGGTTTCAACCACTCCGAACCACTTCCTGTTTTTAGTCGGCAGGTCCTTTGATGTGATCGCTGGATGAAGCACTCAGATATTCACAATCTCCAAAACCGGACTCTGGAATATCCTGCAATCTGAGATGCGTAAGTTCTGACTGTGTGTCTGCAACTACACCATAGCAAGAAAAAGCTCTCTGGATGTGCCTTGGCGCAAAATACAGTCTGTGACTAATGCAAGTCAAAATTACTCTTGACGGCGTAACATTCTCCTGTGGCTGTATTTAAAAAAAGCCTGATTCATCGAGCTTTCGTCGTGTGAGAGCGAGAGTGCTCGCAGAATGGCATCTTTGTGCCCCATCGCATCGTGCAGAGTCTCTCGGCACTCAAGTGCTCGCAGCGGTTGTGGAGTCTGTGGCCTGGCCTGACCCTCAGGGTTTATTTATGGCACTGAAAGGTGCTGTGTTCCTCTGACATTTTGCTAAAGGAGCCTCTTTCTCTGCATGCAGTATCCTGTTGAAGGGTTTTCCTGTAGTTCTGGAGCAATGGTAGAATGTTCTTTTGGAACAGTAGGTTAGTCAGAAATTAGAGCACAATGAGTAGAATTTGTACATTACGTTGTCAGAAGTGGGTCCTTCATCAACCCGAGGTGCCTTCATGTCTTGGAGATGTGATGTATGTTAATAACAGTAATAAAAGCATTCATGCCAATGCACTCGAATACATTGCTTTAATCAATTATACTGCATCGATGTAGAATCGCCCATGTCTGCATCGCGATGCATCATAGAAACGATTCATTTTAACGCACCTTGTTATTAGTAGCCAAGCACCAAGGGTGCAAAAGACCATCTTGTCCAAGATTTCATGTTCCTCTCAGAGTTCACATGAACTTTCAGTGATATCTGGAATTCAGCATACCAGTACTGGCTCGTTAAAGTGCTACTCTTTGGTGCTTGGGCCCATTGATCTCCGCTTGCAGCTAAAATATATTTTTAATGTCGTCAGCGGGTGCTGAATAAATTGGTATTAATGGAAGATCATCCATTTTCATCGCTCCACCGCAACACTGGAGTCATAAACCTTTGCTCTGAAGATCCGGCAGCCTATAAACAGCCTGCAAGCAGCGATCAGACGGAGATTTCCTAATTTCATTTCGATGTTTTATGAACTAAACTGATCCTGGGTCCCATTTCTTAAGACATTCGCGATTTTTCACTCCGATTAAGCAAAGTGCCCGAGGCGACTAATTCTATCGAGCTCGAGTGAAGCAACTTCAAGAATTAATGTTCACTAATAACAGCAAAAAAATTCCCCTCCCGTATGAAACG
>NC_139589.1:22283668-22288668 GCF_946808225.1 Silurus aristotelis | reverse complement strand
CTGTTGAATTATGGATGGGATGAAGTGGAGCTGGCGCAGTAACTGATCTCTCTCTCTCTCTCTCTCTCTCTCTCTCTCTCTCTCTCTCTTCAGGCCTTTTCCATCAGAGGACACAGCGCTGAACGAAGATGACGTCTATCGAAGCTTGGAGGAACTGGCTGAGTAAGTGCTAACATTTACACACATACTACCCATCCTGATCCTCGCATCCCCTAATTTTATATAAACAGTCATCCGTTATTCTTTTTGTTGGTTGCCGTAGTGATGGTATGGATAGTGTCTATTATCAGGATAAAGGAAATGAGGAATGTAGGAACAGAGGAAGAATGAGAGAGAGAGGTAGTGCTGGCGTTTCTCTCTGATCCTTCCCGGGTCGCTCTCACAGCTGCCAGATTTCATCACTCACTCTTCTCCTGCATCAGCCATGTCAGCTTTTACACCAGTCGAATCCTGTCCTCATACGTCCTAGCATTCACATTTAAACCCCGCTCAGTTTAACGCCCACTGAAGCGTATCTTTTAAAGATAGGTTTTTAAAGCCTATTAAAGCTAGTGACATGTTTGCTTAGTAATATTCATGAGCACTACCCAAGATGATCATTAATATTCATTAATATTTATTCCTCATTTAAGGAAATTAGCCGGATCGCATGCTCAGCGAAACATTTTGCAAAAGCAACATATAAACCGATCTCAGAAATCAGCATTTTGTAATTTGCCAGTGTTCCGGAAAATATCGCTCCGCCGAAAAAAAAAGGCGATTCGTCATTAAACAGGGCGAAAATCCGAAAAGTCAATCAATCGCTTACAGTCTTGATATGTTCTCAGTGCCTTGTTAAGGTGAACGGATATTCATGCCTGAATATAAACAATTCTGTCTGCCTGTCTTTCTGTCTCTCTGTCCATCTATCTATTCAGCTGCCTGCCTGTCCGTCTGTCTATTCAGCTGTCTTTCTGTCTGCCTCTGTCAGTCTGTCTGTACAGCTGCCTGTGTGTCTGTCTCTTCAGCTGCCTTTTTGTGAACTGTTCTATTCAGCTGCCTTTCTGTCTGCCTCTGTCAGTCTGTCTATTCAGCTGCCTTTCTGTCTGCCTCTGTCAGTCTGTCTGTACAGCTGCCTGTCTGTCTGTCTATTTAGTTGCCTTTCTGTGAACTGTTCTATTCAGCTGCCTTTCTGTCTGCCTCTCTGTCCTTCTGTCTGTCTGTCTGTCTGTCTGTCTGTCTGTCTGTCTGTCTGTCTGTCTGTCTGTCTGTCTGTCTGTCTGTCTCTCTCTCTCTCTCTCTCTCTCTCTCTCTCTCTCTCTCTCTCTCTCTCTCTCTCTCTCTCTCTCTCTCTCTCTCTCTCTCTCTCTCTCTCTCTCTCTCTCTCTTTTCTTCAACTGATGAAAAGAAGACAGTGAAAATATTGTCTTTAGATGCAGGAGTATAAAATTTTCCCATCACTTGAACTAGGAGACCCAAACCTGTTCCAGCATGACACTACTTCTGTGCACAAGATATGCTTTACATCGGTTGGAGTGGAAGATCTCCTACTATAGATCTCAAACGCTATTGAACACAACTGGGATGAATGTGAACGCTAACTGCACCCCAGGCCTCCTCACCCCACCTACATCAGTACCTGGATTTACACACAAATCTCTACAACCACAGTCTTCCCAGAAGAGTGGAGGATAATATGAGAGCCTGGGGACTAAATGTGAAATGGGATGTTCAAAAAGCACATACCGATCTTATGTTCAGGTGTCAACAAATACTTTTGGTCTCACAGTGTTACCTGGATCCAGCTTTACAGATCCGTGTTTATCCTCACCCTCGTGCTGTGTGTGACAGAGCAGAGCTTGGACACGAGTGCAGGCTGCAGTAAGACAAAGTGGCAGGAGAAAGTACGGCACGCTGTTAACGAAGGCCGTTGAAGGAAATCTAGGAAGTCTCTCCCTAATCACTCCCAGCAGATCTCTATCGACAGGGTCTCGCTTCCCACCTTCATCTCAAATCCGACAAAGCATGAAATGATTTAATTGGCCAGAGCGAGCTGAATGGCTCAGAGACTCTCTTTCCTCCTTTCAGCTGGAATAGCAATCAGGTGCCTGGACACACGATGCGTTAATTTTCTTCATCCTCAATGCGGGACGTCCTGGGGTTACAAAGAGGTGGAACATTTCCAGTACATTTCTGGAAACTTTCAGAAACATTCCATGGGACCTTCATCTAGGGAATTTTGGAAATATGTTGAAATATATAAGTTGGAAACTCACCAGGAATTTATGGGATTTTACAGGAATTAATTAGAAATTGTATCCAAAATGTAAAGTTTTTCAAGCAGAACTTTGTCATTTTAAACATGTCTTTATTTCTCCGATGTCCATATAAATGCTACCCGTAATGCTTATTGAAATGCTCATGCAGCACTTTAGAATGTTTTTTTGTCTGTTAGTTTCCTTGGTGTTGTAGCTCTTTCTTTTGCCAGTCCAATTATAATTGCTGTATTACAACTACAAATGAGACCACATGTATCAGCCAATCAGCTTAACATGTGATAGATGAATGTGCAGGTAGAAATTCAACTGAAATTGCATAAAATTGTGTTATTTTACCAAAATTATCCTGCAATTTTTTTCCCCTAGATTCAAGTTCCCTTTTATTGGCTCAGCTACAATTCTGTAAATTCCTAGTTTATTCCCATTAATTCCTATATATTCCCAGTAATCTCAATGGAAAGTTTCCAGTTTTGAGAATTCCTGCAATTTTGCATTTGCTTACCTTATACGTTATTACTTAATAATAGGTGTACTGTATCAACCAGCACTAAGATCACGGCTTGGATTTTGTAAACCGGTACGAGTTAATAGCAGGACATGAATCAAATTTCACTCATTTTTACACTTTCCTTTTTAGAGATGCACAGCTACAGGAAGAAAAACCCACAGCGCTCCTGGCTTTACATTACCTGTGGGAAAAATCTCATAGGCTCTAAGCCAAGCCTTGTAGGGGGATATATATATATATATATAAAATCCAGTAATAATAGTAATAATAAACACGATTTATATCTACAGCATCTCTCATTTCCTATAAAGTCTCAAGACACTTTAAATGATACAATGCAAACAACAGCGATGGAATGAAATGATAATATAAACATGCTATAGTAAAGACGGTGGTGTATCCAGTATAGCCTGTGATAGAGCCCTGCATTAGTATTATTATTATTATAATTATTAGTCCCATCATCATCATTTATTATCACTATTATTTATCATCATCATCATCATCATCATCATCACCATTATTCACCATTATTCACCATCACCGTTCCTATTAGTTTTATCATCATTAGTCTTCATTATCATTTAGCACCATTATTTATTATTATCCTCCTCCTCCTCTATCATCATCATCATCATCATCATCATGTTTATTATTATATTTTTCATAGTTATTCATCATTTACATTTACACTTACATCATTTGGTGGACCCCCCTTTTCCACAGCTACCACCTCCCCCATTATCATCCTCCTCCTCCTATTCATCATCATCATCGTCATCATCATCATCACCATCTTCATCATCATTACTAATATAATTATTTTCATCACCATCATTATAATCATTATTATTAATATTATTATTCTTTCTAACCACCATCATTATAATAATCATCATCATTTTTTATATCGTTGTTCTTCATTGCCATCATCTGTGTTATGTATATCATTATCTATCTGTCTATCTGTCTGTCTGTCTGTCTGTCTGTCTGTCTGTCTGTCTGTCTGTCTGTCTGTCTGTCTGTCTGTGCTTTTCCCTCCTTCACCACACGGGGTATTATTGTTTGCATTTTCTTGCCTGGGTGTGTTTCAACTATATCACTCGCATCATTAAGCACAAATCATCTGATCTGATCCACCGTGTTAAATATCAGGAGGTGAATTTTATTGAGCTGTCAACATCCTCATTTGTTTTTAAGACTTTCAAGATTTAAAAGAATAAAATCCTTACTTTTTATTTTATTTAATTCGTTTTATTATGGAAATCGAATAATATGGTGTCTATTAGCAGCCTCTGATTGGAAAGAGTGGCATTACTCTTACACCTCAATCACAGCGATACTAACCAGTCCAGGGCGTCTGTAAAGGGTCCTGAATGTGAAAGAGGGTGAAGATCTCTTCCGTGCGGGCGTATTACGCAGCCTGGTGATGCGGCAGTGTGAAAAGGGGGGTTGATGCAGCTTGGCGTTGTTGAACCTACAACAGCTACAGCATCATTGGATGGATTAAATGAACATCTTGGCAGAAAGAACCGAAACATGTTGATCCAGGAACACGTTCTGCTCGAGCAAATCGCATTCAGTGCCGTAACCCGTGGCAACCGAAGCTCCTACTTTGTGTTAAGTGTGTGTCTATAGGTCACAATGCATATATTTAGTATTACATGATGAGCAGAATTATTTCCTCTTTAAATCAGGAAATCCGTCTGAAGGAAAAGATTCTGCACACACACACACACACACACACACACACACACACACACACACACACACACACACACACACACACTCAGCATTAAGTCTATGACCGATCAGTGTATTAGCGCTCCCCTCAGGTCTGTCAGAGAGAAAAAAAGCCGAACTTTTCCTAATTATCCGTCTCTTACGTGCTATTTTTGGCCAGGCAAAATTTCCACGCATCCCAGAGAGACCGTTTGGTTCAACCGCAAACCTTTAATTAAAATCTTACACAGTCCACAATCTGTGTTTGCTGAATATTCGATTAAAACCACACACTTTTTTTTTTCTCGCCCTGATTCCGATGCAAAAAAATTTCTTGCCGTGTTTTAGGAGTGAAAGAAAAACCTTGAAACAAAGTCAAACCCCGAATGACACGAATGATTAGTTATTATGGGTGGGAAGAAGGGCAGGGAGAGGGGGGAAGTGTGGGGGCAGGGGCTAAAAACAGTCCATCATGCTCTTTTTTTAAAAATCAAGACCCCATAATATTTTTG
>NC_139589.1:22243668-22281168 GCF_946808225.1 Silurus aristotelis | reverse complement strand
CTATTTATTACATTTTTTTTTTTTTTGAGAGGTGGAAAATGACGAACGACATTCCCTCGCATTAAGTAGGTTTTTTTTGTGTACTTCTACTTTTTAAAGTAGTTTATAAAATCTGAAATTTTCCTCTTACTTAAGAATGTTTTGTAAAAAAAAATATTGTACTTAACTACATGTTAAAACATATCCATTACTGAGTGATGAATAAATAAATACAAATAATGCAGGGGAGCAGATTGAAGAGATGGAAGATCTCCTTCTACAGAGCTCTGACCCTCAAACCTACTGAACACCTTTGGGATGAATCTGAATGCCGACTGCACTCCAGGCCTCCTCACCTTCTTACCTACATCAGTACATGACTTTACTAACACCCTTGTGGCTGAATGAATCTCATACAAATCTCCAAAAGCACACTCCAAAATCTAGTGGAACATCTTCCCAGAAGAGTGGATGGAATCATAAGAGCAAATTGGGACTAAATGTGGAACGTGATGCTCGAAAAGCACATACCGTACTTATGACCTGGTGTCCACAAACTTTTGCCAATATAGTGTACCTACTTCTTCTGTTTGAAATACACTAGAATACCCCCCCCACCGCCCCCCTACTGTTATAAATGTAACTCAGAAATTTTACTCTGAGTAAATTTTTATTTTACAATTTTTTGTAAATCTTTACACTATTACATTTATGTAAAATGCCATTGCAGTAGAAGTGCTTTTACTTGAGTATAATATTTTATTACTAATATTTGCTTAACTCTGTAAAGCTGCTTTGACCCAATGTTCATTGTTAAAAGTGCTATAAAAAAGAAATTATTGAATTAAAAAAGAGAGAGAGAGAGATGATATTGAAGGTGAAGAAAAGATGGCTCGGGGAGGACACACGCGAGTCCAAAAAAGAAAAAAAGCACCACTGTGTTTCCCCAGACCGAGCATGTGTGAATCTGCAGCTGTTCGAATCCGAAAACATCTCTAATCTCCTCCCCAACTGCTTCCAGCATGGAAGACACGAACGTTATGATGCAACACAAATGTTCAATGCAACTTGCAGATGTTCAGATGTCCTACTAAAACTCTTAAAAACAACCCTGAGATCAGGAGTCCGTCCGATTCAGGCAACACTGAAGACCCAAGTCCTTTATTCTTTTATCTTCTGTCGTGCTCTGGCTTTTTTTGGGACATTTGTGGAAATGAATAAAAGGTGTTGTGATTGAAGCTCCAGATGTTCTGATGAGCAAAACTGAAGCTTTTCTACAGAGCTAAATCATTAGCATTGCAAATGGTCCATGCTGTTGGGTAAATCGAAGGAGAAATAAAAAAAAAAAAAAAAGGCATTCTAGAACACATAAAGCTGTGAATGAACCCCTCCTTTTTCCCCAAAGTGTGCTGTGGATCCCCAACCTTATTCCCTGTCCACTGTGATCCATCTGTATTAGTTTTATGTCCTTGTGATATATTTCTCGTCCCGCTTTGTTTCCGTTTTTTCCTCTTTCTGCGTATGGTCTGCTTTCTCCTGACTGTCGTAGTTCCCTTTAGCTTACACCAGGAATTCAGAAAACTTCTTGCTTTATTTTTTTTAATTCAGAATGTCCTACAGTGTTTTGTGTGTCTGTGCTTGTTTTCTCCCATCACAGAAAATGGGAATGACGGAGGATGACAAGAGGAACTGCTGCTTGGTGGAGATCCAGGAGACCGAAGCAAAGTACTACAAGACGCTGGAGGACATTGAAAAGGTGAGGATGGAGCAAGGGAGTGGAGACACTTTCTCCTTTTTTTTTTTTACATTATAACCACACTGCATGACCAAAAGTACTGGGACAACCTGCTTTTCCAGCCATATGTGATTCTTTCCCCAAAGAAATTTGGAAGCACACAGTTGTACACAGTCTTTAGATGCATCAAATATTCCCTTTACTTGAAAACTAGGAGACCCAAACCTGTTCCAGCATGACCCAAAGTGCCCAAAGCCAGCTCTGTGAAGTGTACATGGGTCGGAGTGGAAGATTTCCTGCTATAGAGATCTGAACTCAACCATATTCATCACCTTTGGGACTCCTCACCTCCACCTCCTCCACCTAAATCAGTACCTGACTTTACTAAAGCTCTTGTAGCTGTGAAAGAATCTTACATAAGCACACTCCAACATCTAGTAGAACATCTTCCCAGAAGAGTGGAGGGTATTATAACAAAAAATAAGCGATTTGGGATTTGATGAATCATTCGGCCAGGTGTCCACAAACTTTTGAAGAAAGTGTCCATGGACACTTTTAAAGAAAAATCACTTTTTGCTTAAAAAAAAAAAGGTTTTTTTTACTGGACAAGGTCCACGCTTATGGTGATGTTCTGGAGAGGGCGGGGTTTATGAGCTCATCGAGTTCAGTGCAAAATCCACACACGAGGAAGAGACACAAGGAAAGAATGGAAAACAGGCAAAGAAAAACAGTGTGGGTTTGGGAAGAAAAAAACACTTTGTGTGGGGGAGAAAGATGGAAGGATACAGGGAGAAAGAGAGAGAGAAAAAACTCTTTCACTCCTCCTTTTTTAGACGATACAGATGTTGCCTCAGCAGATCGATAGTATTGGCCGAGGGCCTGAGCGAGTCCTCCAAGCATTGTTTTTATATACAGCCTAATATCCACAGCCTTCTCTCATTCCACTCCCTTTCTTTCTCTCTTTCATTCTACACAAGGGCCAAGCAACACATTTAACCATTTACATTTTTATTTATGAGGTCAATTTTTTTTTTTGTTCCTGCCCTGATGTTTTTTTTTTTTTTAATGGGGGTGGTGTCTCACACTTCTTTTTCTTGCGTCTCTAGTTGGGATATAATTAACAAATATTGAATTAAATAGTCAATTATTCTTCCAAATATTTAGAATTACCAAGTAAGCTTTTGATTTTTATTGTTGATTAAGTTTAGGCCAGTCATTACGTCAATACTATTAAAGTTCCAATTCCAACTAGTAACAAATCAAATCAAATTTTATTTGCACATACATACAGGCAGTGAAATGCTTTTTTACGATGGTCAGGCATGAGGGAATAGGATGAGGAGAAAAATAAAGGCAGATAAATAAAGTAAAAAACAATATAAATTATAAGAATATATAAAGATATATATGAGAAAAAAGGTGTATATTCAAAATATGCTTGTGGCAGTAAACAGTAAATCAGTAAACAATTTAAGGTGGTTTATGTGATTATCTTTAAAGTGTCCGTGTGCGGTATGGTGTGGTATAAAATATAAAGTGCACTGTGCTGTGCGAGTCCAGAGCTAAAGTGACAGTCGAGAGTTTAAAGTGTCGTAGTGCGAAAAGAAAAATATGTGCAGAGAAAAAGTTTGATGATAGAGAGAGTGCCACATTTTAGATCCTGAGTGTTTCCTGGTTTAAACTCCGGATGGTCGCGGGAAGAAGCTCCTCCTCATTCTCTCTGTGTTCGCTTTTAGGGAGCAGAAGTGTTTCCCTGAACACAACTAACATAGTAGGAACAAAGTAGCAAGTTAGTTTACTCAACAGAAAAAGAATGGAATTGTGTTTGCTGTCACGTGACGTCAAAATGAAGAAGCTTTCACGTCGTGAATAAGAAAGGAGTAAAAAACAGCTTTATTGCAGATTAGATTAGATTAGATTAGATTAGATTAGATTAGAAAAGATTAGATTCGATTTGATTGACATTTCACATGTTACGGTACAAGGCAACGAAATACAGCAGAAGTGCATTGGTGGCATTGTACAATATTTACTTATGTACAGATTAGTAATGGCTGTGATTATATACATTTACATAATTAAAACATATTTGAACAGAATATACCTTTAAAAATATTTACCGTATTTTTCGGACTATAAGTCGCTACTTTTGAACCCCGCGGCTTAAACAACGAAGCAGCTTATTCATGAATTTTTCCTGGGTTTTTCCCGGTTTCACAAACTTCAAGCCAAAAAACTGAACCCCATAACATTAGACCAATGACATATTTCCGAACAGAAACGAAAAAACGCACCTCACCTGTGTTCTGAGCTGCACGGCATCGGGAGAAAAAACTTCCACCGGGTGATTTTTAAACGCACGACGATGCCGAAAGATAAACTCCAGAGAGAAATAGTTGTGAAAGGAAGGAGGAAGACAGTGAACAATGATTTACTTGGTCGGCTACTGTTTAGATACAAGCCGTTGTAGTGCGTTGAGTCTGGGTGAAGGGAGAGCTCGCTAACTCCAGTTACAACAGAAATCATATAAGCACAGACAGCCAAAAATCGTGCTTTTTTATATTTCTTTGCAACAGCGTTATGGGTTAGTCAAAGAAATTTAGAAATCAGCATCAGAAAATAATAAGGACATAATCCTCAGTCTTGCACACCCGCAGTAATAGCGGAAAAATGCAGTGGCATGCTATTCCCGAAATACCGCTATGCTCCTAAAGGAAGCGCAACATATTTCACCCGTTACACCGTGTGTAACGTGTCTTTCGTTAAAGCCTGTGTAAAGTACATTAGTGTAGACTGCGGCTTATAGACAGGTGCGGCTTATTTATGTTAAAAATAAAAATATTTGTCAAATTCAGCTTATATATGGGTGCGCTTTATAGTCTGGAAATTACGGTATTATTCTTTCTTTTCCCATTTTTATTTACATTATCGTAATAGACTGTATAAAAGCTTATTTGGGAAAAATGATAATAATGTTGGGCTACTGTTACTTGTTCTATTTGTATTGGTGTCATGTTTCAGCAACTAGATTCATTTCCAAACTTTTGCATTCTTCATTTTTTCAGTAATTAACATTAGTTTTTTTTTAAGCTCCATTCTACAAAAACGTACCGTGTTTTTCTTCTCACCAGGTTGAACCGGTCCAGTAAAATAGCTTTTCCTCGTTCAAGCTTCGATCCTGATAAGTAATCGAAGACTTTCCACTTTAATTGGCTTCAGCAAAGCAACTTTAATTGGCTAAGCATCAATTCCAGATGATCATTTGATTCATTTTTGCGGATCAACATCGCTCCTACACGCTAAAACTCCTCATTACCTTTCAGCTGAAATAAATGATTTCGTTGTGCTAATTTCTTTTCAGGTTCCACGCTGTTCCGAAAAATCCATATCTAACGTTTCTTTCTTCCCTTTAAACTCGGTTACGCGCCTCGATCAGCGGGGGGCCGCGAGACCTAAATGCGAACGCCGCGGGAGGATGTTTACGACTTTGTCTTCGTGAATAGCACAACAGGACAGGAGTTGAATTACTGCAGCTGTTTGTTGAACGTAACGAGCAGTGCTTCTAATCATCGATGTGTGAGAAACGATGGGAGTGTGTTTATACTCTAGATAAACAGTGTAATGGTGTCCTGTCTGTTCCCACAGAGTTACATGGTCCCCCTGAAGTATGTCCTATCTCCACAGGAGATGAAGGCCATATTTGTGAATCTAGAGGTGAGTCAGATTTTGTTCTGTATTATATCATATATATGTGTGTGTGTTTTGTGTGTGTGTGTGTGTGTATTGAGGTTTGGGATGTTAAATGTGACCGAATTGTAGATAATGACAAACAGGTTTTGCACAAAAAAAAAAAAACGGTTTGATTGCCGTTGGTGGTAAAAACAGTCTGTTCCAAAAAAATGTCCTTGGAAGAAAACCTTGGAGGAGTTGTTCACAACGAACACCATGATCAAGATACACGCCATAGCGAAATGTGCATACACCCGATATTAGTCGTTCGAATGTGTGTGATGCAAACTCTGCCCTGATTCCGAACTCACATTAAAGATTTTGTTCCCTGAAGTAACTCGACACGTTTAACCAATCGCATTACATGGTATGTGGTGCAGAGGGCAGATAGATTTCACACACTATAAGGACCACACCATAGTTCGACTAGGAATCAGTTCTCTGGGCCGAGCTGAAATGGCTACAAGATCGGAAAAAGTGTTGCAAGTGTAGAACTTAACTTCTAGTTGAGATTCATTCAAATGAGAAACATGTTTCAGCACCATTGAGAGCCATGTACAGTAACAAATTCTCAGTCGTGTAAAGGGTTTTACACAGTGCTTTTCAAACCTCTTTCTTGCTCTACCTGTAGCGTGTGTGTGATTGCGACAATAATTTAGATAAAAAATTCAATTTCTGCAGTTTTTATATGCGTTCCCACCTGTTACTGAGACTGAAATAAATCTGAATCCACTTTTTTAGACTCGCTTTTGTCTTCAATTTCTCAAATAAAACAAACCAAAAAGCAAAAAAACAAAGAAATGTCAGGAAGTAAAAAAATCGAGATTAACCATTAAAATGGGAAGAGGTAGTTTAATAACATTGGGATGGTATGGAAGTGTTAGGTCAATGGTACAGGAATGTTATGGGAAGTGGAAGGTCAGTGGTATGTGAATGGTATGGGTAGCTGAGTGGTATGAAAATGGTATAGAAAGTGGTAGGTCAGTGGTATGGGAATGGTATGGAAGTGGTAGGTCAGTGGTATGGGAATGGTATGGAAGTGGTAGGTCAGTGGTATGGGAATGGTATGGAAGTGGTAGGTCAGTGGTATGAGAATGGTATGGAAGTGGTAGGTCAGTGGTATGGGAATCGTATGGAAGAGGTAGGTCAGTGGTATGGGGTGTTATAGGAAGTGGTAGCTCAGTTTTTAAGACAATGGACTCCTGATTGGATGGTTATGACATTACATCCCAGCACCACTAAGCTTCCACTGCTTGGCCCTTGAAAAAAGCCCTTAAGTTGTTCCGATGTAAAAATAAATAAATAAATGCATCTCAAATGCAAATCGTTCTGCAAGAGTGTCTGCCACTGGTCGTGAATGTAAATGAGTTACCAATGAATGCTTTTTAAACCAATTGTGCTGATAATGTAATGTTCTGTAGGATATCATTAGAGTCCACGGTGCTTTGATGAAGGCCATCGACCAGAACATGATGCTCGGAGGCAACGGACTTGGAAGGATCTTCCTGGAATTTAAAGAGAGGTCAGTAAGACCTGACTTTGTGTGTGTGTGTGTGTGTGTGTGTGTGTGTGTGTGTGTGTGTGTGTGTGTGTGTGTGTGTGTGGGAGTACAGCAGGAAACGGAAGCAGTGCCACATAAAAAAAGGACACAGATAAGAGTGTTATCTTCATCCTAGTGCCTGAACACGGTTTTGTGCATGTGCGTATGGCTTTAGTGAAACCACGGCCCCAGAGCGTGGCTTCTGATCACCGGCCCGTAACTTCTGCTGAATCGGTTTTGCAGATCCCTTCAGAGGCATTGTGAACGGCGAAGCTTGAAGATAGCCATCAGCTAATTCTAAGCATGCTTCACTAGCCGCTCTGTGTCATCAGCCTTTATGAAAAGCTGCTTTTTACCTGCGGCGGTTTTTCCCGAGCCTCATCCTGCTGTGTTCAGCACATGCACAGTGTTATTGCAGTGCTGTTAGTCTGAGACACTGACTGAACATGCACTTGACAAATCCTTCACAGGTTTAGAGTTTGCTCCTTCAGGACCCAGGTGTATTAAAGAGCCTAGGAGAAGCTTAAAGTCCACTTTATTCGCAGTAGGATGAGGTGAGATGATCGTTTTTGCACAACCTGTTGTGACGTTGCAGCAGACTAAACAAACCGGTGTTGTGTCTCAAATTTGCGTACTCCTGCACCAGAGGATCCTTCAGGTACACAAAATAGTTTCATATATGTAAAATCATAGCTCATTATATAATTATATAACAGTCGTCACCTCGGCTGACTTCTCACGACAAGCTTGGGCACAAAATGTTTTTTAATCCATCTGTCGCGTGTACGACATACGAGGCCCCGCAAACGAGCTGTTGCTATAGAAACGATAATATAGTCAAAAGAGTGCATTTATTTTAAGTTGGGATTCGTAGTAAAGCCCAAGCGAAAAACAGAGCTTCTGTTCTAGAAAAGGAATCAACAACTGCAGCACCTACTGGCCAATCAGATTAGAGAATTTGAGAGTGTAGTAAAATATAGTATAAAAACTTTAGTGCAAAAGGAATTTGTGTTTAGTAGAATGTTGAAATTGAACTCTATAGGGTGGGGTTATGAAACAGGTCGGAGTCGGTCTTTATATTGTTATTTAACTGGTTTAGTGTTAAAGTGGACACTCAAACATTAAATTTAAGGGGTGTACTGGATGTATGTCACGACTTTGCCCTCCTGAACAATTTATCCTTACTATATTATCCTGAAACACACCTCTAATATACAGAGGTGGAAAAAGAGAATTTAAATATTCTACTCAATTAAAAGTACTGTTACTTCAATGAAATTTTACTTAAGTATAAAAACAGTTACTGGTTTAAAAATCTACTGAAGTAAAAGTTAAAAGTAGCTCAATTCAAATGTAAAGAGTAAAATTTCTATTGTAGTTTAAAAAGGACTAGATGTAAGTCTCAAACTAGTTGTTTTTAATTGAAGAAACACCTTCACAGATTAAAGTGCAATAACAGAAAAAAGTCCATGACGAGTCTGATGTAAAAAAAATCTTCTGTTATAATGTAATTTGACAATTCGATTTCAGACAGCGAGCGGACGCATTTAAGAAAGTCAGATTCGACACCATTTCGCCATATTCATTTATTTTTTTACTCAGTAATGTATATGAATTCAAATGTATTCAATTACAAGACTTCAAACAAAACAAACTTACGTAAAAGAAAAATGACAGATTTTTAAAAGTAGACGTTTCCGCAAAAAAGTTACTCAATTACAGTAACGTGAGGAAATGTAATTATTTACTTTACACCTCTGCTAATATAACATCAAACATAAATAGCACACACACACACACACACACACACACACACACACACACACACACACACACACACACACACACACACACAGTTGTCTGTACAAACCGAACTCTTGTCCGATTTGAAGTATCTCAGTCATATAAATTTTCCTCATTACTGCACGTTGAGCTCAACTGCAAGATAAAACCCCAGCAGGAAGTGAGATTAGATCATCGACAAGAGTAATAGCCGCTGGCGAAGAGCCGTTTCGCTCGCACTGTTCCACCAGCTGCTGAACGGACTCAGGCCGCATGCAATCCAAAAGACATTATTACTTATTCTCTTCTCGTAACCTTTCCAGCTGTTTTCTGCCTTTCCTGAACTGAGATCCTTTATTTTTGCTCCAGTCTTTTTTTCTTTTTTTTTTTAAACTTTCTCCACATACCTTTCAATTTTATATCCGCCAGGTCTGAGATGTAAACCCTGGAACTGAACGAAATGTGCCTCAGTTGTTCCAAACGATGAGAGGGTGTCTGTAGAGTTGGGAATCGGTGTCTGTCGAAGGGCGCAGCTGCAGGGCACAGGCCGGATTTGCATAGCGATGCCGAGTCGTGCTCGCCGCCCTGCTGGGGTGTAGGCAGCGATAATCACGGGTTCGGCTCTCTTAATGACTATGCAGGCTGACAGCGGCACTACGGGAACGTTCCCTCACATCCAGCCCACGCCTTTTTCTTTTTCTGACCGCTTTGCTTAGAAGAACGAGCTTGCGCATGTACGCTTGCATGAGCCTATATGAATCTGCTGATAGAAATCAGTTTAGGTCTTTAGAAAGGTCTAGCTGCAGAATAAGTAGCTCTGCTCTTTTATATATATATGTGTGTGTGTGTGTGTGTGTGTGTGTGTGTGTGTGTGTGTGTGTGTGTGTGTGTGTGGGTAGATAGGTAATCGGCTCATTAGTGGACTCTTTGCTGAACCCCGAGGGCTGCTTTGTGTGAAGCTGGCATGGCAGCACCGCCTTTTTCGCCTCCACTCTTTTTTAATCTCAACTCCAAGCCTGTGATCTGATCGAGACGTACTGATAATGTGCCCTAGAAAGGCACCCAAACATTGTACTTTCTCATTCAAAGGTATTCATTCTTTCGCTCTTCCTGAGCTTGTACGTGCATGTAGGTGTGTGTGTTTCACTGGTGGACAGTAACAAAGTAAATGCAATTCGTTACTGTACTTAAGCAGCTTTTTCGCAAGTAGTTGAAAATACGATTTTGGCCTCATGATAATTGTTTCAGATATCAATCAGTGTTTAACTCAATAATATCATTCTATTAATAGATTATTGTGTTAAGAGTTACAGAGTCTCTTCACATAAACTGAGTTGATTAAGCAGAGAGTCTTGTGGCAAAAATTATAATAGGAACATTGTAGACATAATAAATCATTAGTAACGTAAGTACATATGAAGGCAAATACTCAAGTGAATGTTTAAAGGGAGCATTTTTACATTTCCTGGAGTATTTTACTGAGTGTATCTCTACTTTAACTCAAGAACATGATTTGTATTCTTCGTCCACCACTGGTTTGTTGCAGTCCATCTCTGACAATGGACTATTACAGGCTCATTACACTACTAAAAGATGTACCAGGCTGTAAAATGTGTTTATGTAGATGATCTGGCACTTTCTGGAACTGACCATGTGAAGCATGAAAGCTCATGTCCATGTTAAAGCTTCATGTTAAACTCTGGCCTCAGCAGCACGAGTCTTCACCTCGACTCTGGCACTTCGACAAGAGGGAAAATGTGGCGTGCTAGAAAGCAAAAAAAAAAACAGACACAAATGCCCATATTAACATTCTGTGACATTAGGCATAATGCCATACAGAGTATTTTTGGCAAATTATTCCTTTCATTAGAACATCGCTGGTCTTTTCCACTCTCCTGGCGATTGACACGTTTCTCGTTCTCATTATGAAGCGTGCACTTCCATTCCTTCATCCCGCTACAATGAAGGAAGCGGCCTGGGAATTCTGTCCGTCTGCCGTGCTCCACACCTCCCTCCGTAGGCCTGGCTGACTTTAATTAATTTTGTTATCTCCACTTGTAAGTCCCACTGACCTTTCGGCAGCGATCGCATTCACCGGAATAAAAGGAACGCGGAGCTTTTTTTAGGATGCTGAAGCGTTGAAGGGCAGAGGGGAGAAAGAAAAAGCGCAGTGTTTTCCAGTGCAGAAATAAAGAACAGTGGAGTGGATGTGAAAAAAAAGAAAACAGCGAAGTATTTCCGATTGGATCGTTCCCAAAGGTCAAGAATGATTTAAATGTGAGTTACACCACGAGTCGACGTATTTAAGAGGCTAATTGTAAAACTAATTTGTTCGTGATAGAGGAGCAGGATGGTCAATAGCTGCTGGATTGAAGCTGAGCTCAAACAACCTGTTACAACACTCTCAGCCTATTGAGAGTCTCAAGCACAGAACAGTGGGTAGTACCGAGGTAGTATTAACACCGAGATTGCGTTTGCTTTGAAACAGCATGCATGACCACCTTCTGTAATGAGAAAACCAGAAAGCCCACCAGAAGGGAAATTTTAAAAGTCTTTGTTTAGGCAGCAATGGCAAAGGTTCTCAGCCCAAAGGAATATTCATACCGAAGCACCATTGGTTTCCCAACAACCACTGCTTTTTCACAAATCTGGCTTTAAACTGTCAGACTTCTGTACAGTTTAATGAGAGAGTGAATACTCTTGAACTCTTTTGCCCTTTGTACGTGTCAAAAAAACGCTGTCTAAGCATTGAGTGAACACGAAGGCAAAATCGCACATCGACGCATCATTTCATCACCTTCAGATATACTAATCGTTCTGCAGACGGACGCGTCTGGCGCTGCTATTGACCGAAGCCAGGTGTACGTACTCGGTGTGCTTGATATAAAAAGCTGATTTCCAGTGTCAGACAAATAATCATAGTTGTGCTGTGAGAGTTTAGACGAGTCAATCTTCCAATGGTGATCCAGATTCATTGAAAGCCTCCAGTGAGTGAGCTGTTCAGAACAGTAATTAGAAAGTGTGTATGGTTAATAGGCAGTAAAAAAGTACATAAAGAGACATAATCGTTTCTGCATGTGTAGTAAACAATGGAAAAAGACTCGGTTACCCTCTATAAATAAAAAGGAATAACTGATTTCGCAAAAATGAATTATAAATAATAAACACAATATAGTGCGCCTCCTGTACAAACAACCAGCACGTGCGGCAGTGATTTCCCTCTAGAGGCTGCTCTTGTAAATGCAGCAGACCTTTTCGGCCCCTCCAGCTACGAACGCAACCCGGAAAAACTATCAGTATGGATTTTTGCCAATAGTTCCAGCAACCAAATATCGGTGCCTATTAATCAGCAAAACCGAAGGCTCAGTCAACCTCTACTAGAGCTCCCTGTAGTGGTTTTAACAGATTTTCATAGATTTTTATTGAACCTCTCAAGAATAAGTAGCAGTAGTTCTAGTAGTAGAACACAATGGGTGAAAAGCGAGTTGTTTTTTTTCTTCAAAGTCAGACACTACTTAAAAGTGGTAACATGATGCTGGACTAGGCAAACTTGTAATTTTCATATAGTCGTTTTCATGAGTTAAACAATAAAAGGTAACTATTGTTACCATGTATTCACGTCAACCATGTTACCAGAAGTCGCTAAGCAGCCTGAGGAAGCCTTTTAATGGAATGTGAGACGCTTTATTTTAAAATCCACACATAAGCACAAGTCATAGAGTTATAACGATCCCCATTAAGTCAGTGTAATGAGTTTTGCTTTCTGCATGTGAACACAGAATAAGAGCTTGTAAGCTCGTTTAAAAGGATCTGCACCACTTATTGTTGCGTTTAATCTGATACATATCCATGAATCACGTACATTACACAAATCCCAGACAGCTAAAGTGCATTCCAGCGTGATCCGGTACAACTATGTGTTCTGTTCCTGGACATATATTCATATATTCCTCGACATGTGCCCCAGGACCGAGTGTAAAAAGTGAGACGGAGCATGCCGGGGGGGGGGGGTTGGACGATTGCTCGCCGCATCTGTCCCAGTCATTCGGCTAATTCGGTTATTCGTGTCTCTATTACCCTTGTAATGGATGCTCATAATGCACGGATATTTTGGATATAATGGCCCTCCAAAGCGCGATCATAGTCACAGGACGCAGGGTTAGGATAGCATTAAGCCGTCATAATAGCACTCATTTAACAGCAGGCCCTTGGCTGGTGTATGCGAGACAGCGCCTCATGGAGGAGTGTTTATCAAGAACATAAACACACTGGTCTAGTGCTAGATGAGTGGCTGAGGTGCTGAAACTATGAGGTTTATGGTTTTAAGCAAGCCCGAACCCTCCTTTTTTGTAATACAAGCAAAATACAAGATGTTTCGACTGTCCCAGTGTCGCCAAGCTGCCACTCTTGGGTCCCTTAAACAAGGCCCTTAACCCTTTGTGTTCCAGGGGTGCTGTAACATGGCTGACTCTATGCTCTGACCCCTAACATTCCTTAAGCACTGAGCTGGTGGAGCCGCAAGTTTAAATCCCAGCACGACCAAGCTGCCACTCCTGGGCCCTTGAGCAAGGCCCTTAACCTTCTGTGCCCCAGGCTGCTGCATCCTGCACTGTGACCTCAGCTTCCTAACATCACTTGCTCAGTGGTTAATGGGATTTGGATCGAAAAGTCACGAGTTAAAATCCCAGCAGCACCAAGCTGCCACCCTTGGGCCCTTAAACAAGGCCCTTAACCTTCACCTGCTCAGTTGTAAGTAGCTCTGGATAAGGGCATCTGCCAAATGCTAAAAGTGTAAATATGCGAATAAAGAAGTAAACTACTGTACATGTGACAAGTATAAAACACCTTTCTTTCTTTCTTTCTTTCTTTCTTTCTTTCTTTCTTTCTTTCTTTCTTTCTTTCTTTCTTTCTTTCTTTCTTTTTTTTTCTTTTCTTTTCCTCATTTCCTACATTACAGCTATTAGCAGTGCTGACACTGGAGACTCCTTGTTACAATGCTAAACTTCTTGCATAATGCTCCACTCTTACTACAGAAACAATAAGCATTTAATCAACAAACCTTTAGCCACTATCCAAATTGTAATAGAAACTTTCTGACCAATCAAAATTCAGCAGCACATTCAGCAGCCATTTTCAGTGCAACAAACAAGGCAGCTGAAACATCAAACTTTAAAAGATAGTAGCAATGAAATTCGGTTTAAAATTCACACTATGGAGCGGTGGGTTTGATTGGCATGTCAGTGAGTTTTTCATGTCTTCTGTATCGCTCCCTCAGCGCTCGATAATTTAAAATGTGCCGCGTTCAATCCGTCATAATTCACACAGACTCGCTCTTTCATTTCACTTTTTATTGCACCATTTAATTCCTTATATACATAAACAAAGCATAGAGGAAAGGAGAGGATTATTAATACAGCATTATTACTCGTTACCTTCTCTCTCTCTCTCTCTCTCTCTCTCTCTCTCTCTCTCTCTCTCTCGCTCTCGCTCTGTCCCTGCAGCAGTGCAGTTTATTTAATAAAATTTGATCGGAAAATTGCCTTATAAAAAAGACCTTCATATTCAATTACGTCCGTGACATTCGTTATTAGAGCTAATTTCTGACACCTGCCCCGGCGTTTTCACGATCGCTCCAGAGTCTGTGTTGTGGCTCATAATTGAACGGCGCTCACATTAATCTTCATCAGACGTTCTCCACGAGGAGCCGAGCCGACCAGAGCCGGCCCGTCTCTCTAGCTCCACTTCGACCCTTAATCACACCTGCTTAGCCGAGGGGCACGCCGGCACAGCGGCCAGGGGAAAACTACAGTATCGCCCCCTCTACCAGGCTCAGTCCAAGCCCATCCTGAAACTCTCTCTCTCTCTTTCTCTCTCTCTCTCTCTCTCTCTCTCTCTCTCTCTCTCTCTCTCTCTCTCTCTCTCTCTGAGTGAGAGGGTAGACACCCAGTGGAGAAATGTTCCTTCGTCTTAGCAATTATATGAAATCAGAGTGGAGGCACTGTACAAACCACCTTTAAGCAAATAGGCTGCCGACCTCCAATGGAGGATTTTACACTGTATTATCTCTGTGAACTCATTTATTTGTATTTTAAACCCTGACATTTTACAAGTCTGTCCATCCTGTTTTTCATTCTTTAAAAGATCATTTAAGTTCATTTAATGTGAATTAGTCAGGTACTGATGTAGGTGAGGTAAGGAGGCCTGGGATGCAGTCAATGAACCAATTCATACCAAAGGTGTTCAGTAGGGATCAGATCAGAGCTTTATAGCAGGGCACTCAAGATCTTCTTCTCCAAACCATGCCAATCATTTCTTCATGGAGTTGGCTTTGTGCAACAGGGGCATTGTCTTGCTGCCTAGTTCAAGTGAAGGTAAAATTTTATTTTACTGTATCCAAAGATGCCCATTACAATCGTGCGCCTTCAGCATTGTGGTAACAGTTTGGAGAAGAACCACATATGCCAGGAAAGGTCAGGTGTCCCAATACTTTTGTCCATATAGTGTGTTGTGCTATTTGTGTTTTGTATTCTCACAGTTACATAAAAACTGAATTATCATCGCTGATGATGTAAAACTTTAGATTTGTGTAGTGTCTGAATGTTTTCGTTGACGTCTCCTCAGGTGATGCGTGTTTTGAAACCTCCTGGAACGTCCGACGTGTCATGCATCATCAGAGTTGCTGAATCTCAGCCGACAGTTCTAGTCATTTATTTCCAGCGCATTCGTTAGAAATTAACCTCGGTACTTTATTAAAGCACGCATAACAAACACCGTGCACACAAATTTCTCCACCGAACACGGAAAAAGCATCCAATTGCTGATTTATTGTAAGGAACGTGAATGTAAAAGTGTAAATGATTATCGGTAGCAGGATGCGATCACTAACTGGACCTATTGTCCTTTCCAGGCTGCTGATCTACGGTCAGTACTGCAGTCACATGGAGCACGCTCAGAAGACGCTGGACGACCTGATCGCCACGCGCGAGGAGGTGAAGTGTAAAGTGGAGGTAAGCTGGCTCACCTTGTTGCCACGTCCTTCAATCTCGCTCACTTTATTCATAAATTAGTGGAGCTGAAAGAGTGCATTATAAACATCTTGTGCCTAATTAGCATAAAGCTTCACTGACGTATTTATAACATTAGTATGATAAGTCTAATAGCTGGAAGCCGTCCAGGTTTTTATTATACAGCATGAGTTATATGATGAACGTGCTAGTTTATAGAGATACTTATAGGTACTCCAACTAGGTGTGGATGATGCGACATTATCTAGTATATCGCTTTACCCTGCGGCAGGATCCTCAGCTTCTCCTCCCCTCACTGCTACTGACCCCTTCTGCTCTTTTCTATACTACATGGACAAAAAGATTGGGACAGCTCACTTTTCTAGTCCTAGTGGTTCTTCCTCAAACTGTGATCACAAAGCTGGATGTATAGAATGTCTTTGGATGTGGTATTTTCCCTTCACCTTAGCTTCCAGCATGACAATGCCCCTGTGCACAAAGCAAACTCCATGAAGATCTGCTTTTAATGGGTCGGAGTGGAAGATCTTCTGCTATCCAGCTCTATAACCCAATTGAACACTTTTGGAATAAATCACTGAGTGCACCACCTGACCTCCTCACCTCACCAACATCACTAACCTGGCCTTACTAAAACTCTAAGATCTATTTTCCCAGAAGAGTGGAGGTTATTATACGAGCAAACGCGGATGTGGAATGGGATGTTGGAAAAAGCGCATAAGAATCTTACGGTCTTTGCGGTGCAGGTTCTTTCATTCATGAAACACACACTAGATTACTGCAGTATGTGCCGCATTGATACACCGCAAGATAAAGACCGGATCAGAGGATATGAGGTGACCATTAGGTCTGGACAGTTATATAGGTGTCTCGTGTGGAGGAAATGAAACTGTTGATGTATGTGTATAATTACCAAATACAGATTATTAACAGATAAAGGGTCTGTAGACATTTGCACCGCTGTAAAGAGTCCGTTATAGTGGATTCAAATCAACATCCTCATTCTCCTGGAGTAGCATCACATTCCCTGATATTACATCACCATGATACGAGTGTGTGTGAGTTAGAAGTGGGGAAGATTATAAAGATTTCATCAGTGGCTCGAAATCGATCTAGTAGCATTATGCTTACGCTTCTTTCTCATTCAAGGTGTTTAGTTCCAGAACATTGACACTGAGATTTATAGTTTATATAAAAGAATTAGCATGTCTAGGAGCTTGCGGTGAATGAGTCTGAATAACTGCGTTCCTGATGTTGCTGATGTTTCTCAGGAGTGCACCATGAAGGTCCAGGAAGGCAAGTTTAAACTGCAGGATCTGCTGGTCGTTCCTATGCAGAGGGTCCTCAAGTACCATCTACTGCTCAAGGTCAGTGGAATATCATACGCATGATTTGGGGCTATTTGAATATTCACACGGTTTGGAATATTCATTTTTATTCCAGAATATAATCAATTGTTTATCTATTAAATATTTAAACGTTATGTACATTTACTTAAGAATTGAGAGGCAGCTCAAATCATTTTAAACATATCTGTCATGTGATGAGGAAGATGGCGGAGGTACAGATTGAGAAGAAGGCAGACGAATCCACATCACAATCCAAGTAGCGGAAACGCAAATCAAGCGCGGGTCAGCAAACAACATAACCTGGGCAGAAAAGCAGAGAAACCGAGATCGAAAACCAGGAAAACGAAACACAGAAAAAAGAGTTGAACGAATGAAACAGTGAGCAGGATGAGCATGTCATTGAAAACAGGTGTGACTGATTGCTATAAGGGTGTGTTGGGAGTTGGCATTCAAGGCAGCCATGTTTAAAGGCCTTGGTGTCTGATGGGAAGGTAGTGATCTGAAAATTGTTTTGTTTGAGAAAAAAATTATTTGCATTCTTGCATATTACAGAAACATAAACATTAAAAACAAAAAAAAACTTATCAGTTGGAAGCTTCATCCTCAGCATTCTTCTACCGATGCAGTACAGTTTTACTGTCCTCTAAAAATAACGCAACTTACAGCCATTGTTGTCTAAACAATTGCCAACAAAAGTGAGTACGCCCCACGTGAACATGTCAAAATTGTGTCCAAAGTGTCAATATTTTTGAGCACCATTGTTATGTAGCACTGCCTTAATCCTCCTGGACATGGAGTTCACCAGAGCTGCACAGGGTTGTTGCTGTAAGTCCAAGTTTCATTTCTATAGTATTGTCACTAAAACGGTTGCTGAAATATGAGTGTACTTACTGTACTCACTGCAGGGTAACGGGACATTTCGGAACTAGGAGTTGGAGACTTTGGGGCATCAGTAGTTGTTTGGAACCAGTGCGAGCACATTTAAACCCCTTGCCATTAGTTATAATGGAGCAGTGAAGTGGTGCGCAGCAAGTGTTCGCTGTAAAAGCCTTTTTAAGTACAGTTGTAGTGCTGCGCAAAGGGAATTTCGCTGTCATTACTGGTTAGGATGTCGTGATTCTGTCATGTCTGCTGGTGTGATTACAACATGGGTGTGTGTGTTGGAACTCATCGTTCCAAAATTTCCTGTTTTCCTGCACCACCCTGAGCGTTCAGTCTTTAGGGAAGACCACATGGGAAGTGTGGATGGGTGTAATGTAGACATTATAAATATATATGGATATTTAAAGCCTAGTTCATATCAATGTCCATGAACTTGTGTAAAAACTCGAGATATCCACTGTCGTTTCACTGACGCTGTTTCCGCCGCTCTTTTCAAAGACAACACTAGTCCATGAGAACGTGAGCGGATTGTAAATAGTATTCCCGAAGCTCATGCGTGTGAGTTCTCTCTGCCCTGCAGGAGTTAGTGAGTCACTCGATGGATCGGCCAGAAAGACAGCAGCTGAAGGAGGCCCTGGAAGCCATGCAGGTAGAAGCTGCACTGACACCGACATCTACACATCATTCCTCACACCAATACAAGCGCTCTGTCACTCACGCTGGAAGCCGCGGGGACGTTCGGTTCCACACGCCGACTGCACTCTGTAACAGAGAGCGATCCGAAATATTGCGCAGCGAATTAGGATACAGAGCCTCCGCAGGGGGAAATGTCAGACAGATATTTGTCATATCCGAGTGCTTCTCTGTACTTCTGTGTGCCTTTGCAGGACCTGGCCATGTACATCAACGAGGTGAAAAGGGACAATGAGACTTTGAAGAAAATCGGGGAATTTCAGTGTTCCATTGAAAATCTGGTAAGAATCCACAGAAGAAGGATTTGACACAGTTCTGTAAAATTGTTACACTAAAATCACACACCCTTAGAGCAAACCTTCATAGATCTAAGCCATGTAGATCCATATCAGAAGTGGATCACAACCCTGGAGCTATCAGAATTTATAACACTGTATCTACACAAGTTTGTGAACAACTAGCCGTTAGATGCTTTTTGAACATCTCATTCCACAACTAGTCCCAATTTGCTGTTAAAATAACCTTCATTCTTCCAGATGGTCCACTAGGTATTGGAGTGTGCTTGTGGAGATGTGTGCTCCTTCATCCCCAAGGGTGTTTGCCAGGAGTGCAGTCAGCGTTCACATTCATCCCGTAGGTTTTCAATAGGGTTTAGAGCTCTAGCCATAACATTCACTAAAGCGTCTCCTCGTGTGGAAGACTGGAGGAGGGATTACTGCACTTCCTGCTGCTGTTTCCTTGCTCTTTCCTCCATGTCATCTGTTCGTTTTGGCCACTGAACCTCATATTTTTATTGCGTATACACAAAATTGCCGTTACATATCTCTCGGCTTGTCTGGAACATCCGGCTTCGCTTCTTCATGTTCCTCACTCGAGATTGCTGGCTCTCATAAATCATTTCAAGCTTCCAAAGCACGAGTGCTGTGAGGACTTCCATGTTAAGCCCTGATTTGATTTCCATAGAAAAAAAAAAAACACTGTATCCTCTTCTCCGTTCCAGCATGTGGAAGGAAGAGTTTAGTTGGAAGGTGAGCGCTTTATTTTCATATGTGCCAGAAAAAAAAAAAAAACAAGACGAAAAAGAGAGACATCGCTTTATCGTTCGATCGGAGGGAAATGAGGTCTTTCAGAGTTACAGTCAGGGAGTGTGTGCTTTCGTCTTCAATGATTCCATACCTAATCCTAGAATTGGTCCATTGGAATTGTCCATGTGGTGTCAATTGTGTGTATAATGTACATATTAGATACAGGTGTATAAACCCCAAGCGTTCATGCTCGTCTTATGGAGATGAAGAATGAAGAATCAAATCTGTGTTCTTTCTCAGCAGCAGGTAAAACTGGAGGAATACGGGAGGCCAAAGATTGACGGGGAGCTTAAAGTGTCCTCTATAGTTAACCGGACCAAACAAGACAGGTAAGGTTGGAACGAATTCAGTCCGTTTACGCCGTTTTTGCCGGACGTCCTTATTCAGGATGTTTAATCTTATTGTGACGTAAAACAGTATCGAATCTAATTTGTTATTACTGAACGCTAAAAATTTCAATACGAGAAACTGAAATCAAACTACAGAACAAGGTAATAAAAATGCCATGTGTACAAAAAAAACCAAAAAAAAACCAGACTGTATGTTTGAAAGAGTGTGCTGACTTAATAATGCAGCGTTTTATAATTTGTTATAATGTGAATAAATGTGTTGGTGTCAACATAAAACAAACAATTATTCGAAATAAATAATACGAATGAACTAGTGTAACGTATTAAACTTTTTTTTTTTCACCTGGCAACCTTAAAACCAGTCATTACAGCAAAAATAAAGGCTTAAAAGATACAAGGCTATTAACAATAATATATGGGGCAATAGTTTATCTCATTTTAAGACGCAAATATCTAATGATAATTCTTTAATTAAGTTTTAAGGTCTTTTCACACAAAGTAAGTAAAGTTTTAGTGAATTAGACCAAAGCTACTGCTTGGAATGAGTGTTTTAATGCTTATTTTTAATTCTGTTTTTCTTCCTTTCTAGAGTCTAGATATGTTTTCTTTTTTCAAGAAATCTCACCAAGTGTCATTAAGTGTATAATATATAATATATATATATTTATATATATTCCCAGGTACATCTTCCTGTTTGATAAAGTGGTCATAGTGTGCAAGAGGAAAGGCGACAACTACGAGCTGAAAGAAATCATCGAGCTCCAGTTTTACAAAATGTCAGACGACCCGACGAATAACAGAGACATGAAGAAGGTAAAGGCGCTCGTACGCAAATCTATTCGCGTGAAATCGAGCGGTGTTGTGTAGAAGTTACATTTCGAGGGTTGAAACGGGATCGGGAATATTGTTGCATCTTCTAGCGCAGGTTTTCGTCGGTTCTCTATGGTGCTTGTTTAATCTTGTTCTTAAACAGACAGCATGATGATTAGCGGCGTGTGCCGGGGAGAACACTGATTTGATGAAAATGCCTTTTTATTTCTTGCAATCTAACATTCAGGATCTCTGCATGTGTGAACGATTGCATGTGTAACTGGGTGTCTATCTCTTCTCTCCCTCTCCCTCTCTCTCTCTCTCTCTCTCTCTCTCTCTCTCTCTCTCTCTCTCTCTCTCTCTCTCTCTCTCTCTCATTTCTCCGTGCATGCCTACCAGGCCAGTGGAAAGATGGTAAGCCGAATCAAACCTCTGATTTATGTATGGATCAGCAGCTGAGATTGCCTGCCTAGCCTCTGATAGTCTGATTTATGTTGTTATCTCGAAAGCTACACAGCCTCTTAATGCTGTCAGACAGAGATTACCTTTATTTACAACTAATTGGGTGTTTCTTTCTTCTGGTGTTTATTTATTTATTTTTGTATGTCTTTCAATGACTAATATAAAATCCGTCTGGTTTATAACTCTGCCGTCCGTACGTTGCGCAGTGGTCCTACGGCTTCTACCTCATCCATCTGAAAGGCAAGCAAGGCTTCCAGTTCTTCTGTAAGACCGAGGATACAAAAAGAAAGTGGATGGAGCAGTTTGAGATGGCCATGTGCGTATTGTGCACGCAATAAAATGTCACTGAAGTATGTTTTTGTCTGTCTGGTGAAAAAAAAAATGTAATCTCTATTTTTATAAAAACAGGTCCAACATCAAGCCCGAGAGAGCCACGGCTAACCAGCATGACTTCCAGATGCACACGTTCGAAAAGAATACTAACTGCCGAGCCTGTAAGATGCTCCTGAGGTGAGAACACAAACAAACACAGAGAACACGGCATGAATCAAAATCTCAGAATTATAGTACTTCTTATACTAGACGTCAATTTTTTTTCTTCCCTTTACAATATGCTGGTCTGACTAATAACTGGTTTTGTAGGTCAGAGCCTTTTTTTACGTGCGGAACACAGTTAAAATCCGATTTCCTTCAAGTTTTAAGGAAAAAAAAAAACTTTTTTTATAAAGGTTTTGTGTGTGAAACTCAAATATTTATGAGGGGGTTTAGCAACAAGGAAATACTTATTTGTAAATTTGTGTTTTCTTCCAATATTCTTCTAAACTTGAAAATTTCGACTTGAAAAGTTTTAAACTCAGTAATTCCCTGCCCCACCCCTTCCAGTTATTTATTTTTTTTTTATCCAATATTGGCCGTAATATATACAGCGTGTAAAAAAGTATTAAACACGTCACTCAGTAGATATATTTTTATGGTGCTATTGACACAATTGGACAGAACTAAAGATTGGGGTTTATAGAAGAGGCCCATGGAACCTTCAAGATTTTAAGTGTGTTTGTGTGGAAGAATGGGCCAAAATCACACCTGAGCAATGCGTGCAGCTAGTTTTCTCCATACAGGACGCTTGAAGCTGTCATTATCATCAAAGGCTTTTGTAATTTCAGTAAGCGTGTTTAATACTTTTTCCCTGTGTCATTTCACATTATTATCATATAACTTAATTTATGGACATCTATATATATAGTTTCTGTGAATAAAAGTCACTTGAGGCAAGTGACTCATCTCAGTGCGCTAAAGTAAACCAAATAACCACGAACACTCATACACACGCATGCTAACCCTAGTTCTGTTCTTGAAAGACCTTTGGTTGAGGTTTCAAAGCTCTGTTCTCTAGCTGATATCTGACTGTTGACCCACAATAACCCACAACTCTGCACTGACCTACTTTTGCACCACTGCATGCACTAACAGTGAGCATGCTGGGTAACCCTCATAGTGGTGGGGGACACAGTGTAGTCAGTCCTATAATGACTCAAAACTCTTCTATTACTTTAACCGTCAGCGCTACATCGAAAATATGGAAAGTCGCAGCCCAGTGGACTTCTAAATGGATGGTCAGGGGTTTAAATCCCAGCACCACCAAGCTGCTACTGCTGGGGCCTTGAGCAAAGGTTTCTCCCCCTTCAGGTTCTCGGTCGTATAAATGAGATAGTTGAGAGAACAAAATGTCACTCCGGATGAGGGCGTGAACCGAATCTCACAAAAATCTAATTTAAGATCAATTACATATGTTATTTGAGCATGTTATTTTTGCACAGTTATAATGTATATTATTATATACGCCATATCTTATTACCTACTGCACCTTCTCTACATGCATCACTTTCACCCCTGTACATATAATACCTACACCCGCATTTACCACACTGCTATTTATTGTAAGTAGGCCACTGGTACTTTGCTATTTAAATGCTAATTTAATTCTATTGGCTCTCTGTATGTACTTTGGACAATGACAATGAAGGTTTATTTAATTTAATCTAATCTAATCTAAACGGTCAAACTTCCAAAATGTTTGAAACTTGTTATACCACAGATCTCTTGAACGCTCGCTTCTGATTGGTCAGAATATTATTGATTTAATGGAACAGCATCTCTGTCCGTTTTATTGTGTATTATATTGCTAATGCATTCGAATCTGTTTTGCCGTTTTTAACGTAACCGATGTGCTTTAATAGGAGACGTTTTTTCACATATCCTCACTATTCTTCAATATCTTCTTCAATATTCGTCAATATATTCAATATATAGTAAATTAGTTTCAAAATAATTTTGATATCAAACTTACAGTATTAGTTGCAAAGGGTTTTTTTGGTCTTTTCTTTTTTCTTTGTTTTTTTTCTCCCCTGGCCTGAGTTTCCAGTCCGGTTCTGCACGTGGCACGACATCACTGTAATTATGGTGACACGGACGAGTTGAAACCTGGACATGATGTAAATATATTCACTCGAATGTAAAATCTTGTACTGAAGACATGCCCAGAGCCGACTTTGACTTTGCATTTGACTTTGCAAACTCCAATTATATTAAGAAATATCGGGGGATTAAAAAGGTTAGTTTTGGCGGGAGAGCGGTGAAGATATACGCAGCTTGAGTTTCAGGCTACATTACGCCGATGTTCTTTGATGAGCTGTGAAAAATGAGCAGTCAACAAGGTGGTGGAGTGGAAATGAGCAAAAAAGTGGCAATGTTCTTAATATTTCTTGTGCTTTTTTTTCTGTTTTTTTTTCTCTCTCTCTCTTTCTTGCACACTCATACATCACTACAGGGGCATCTTTTATCAGGGTTACTTCTGTTCCCGCTGTGGGACTGGTGCACATAAAGAGTGCCTGGAGGTCATCACCATCTGTAGAATCAGTGAGTTCCACATGTTCATTTCTGCTTTTATGAGTTAAATATATTGAATAAAACCACCAGTCACTGACTCTCTCTTTCTCCTTTTTTTTTCTTAAACCCCACCCGTCTCTCTTTCTTCCTTTCTTTCTCTCTGTCCCATGTTCTTCATTTGCTCTTAATTCTGAAATGATACTATTTCTCTCTTTCTCTCTTTCTCTCTATTCTCTATCTTTTTCATCTGTCTTTCTTTTTATTATTCCCTCATTCTTTCATTCAATCCCTATCTTTGCATGTCTCTTTGCTCTTCTTACTTTCTTTTTGTTTTTCCAATCGACTCTCACTCTTTTTATTCTGTTTCTTTGCATCTCATCCTCTCTCGCTCTGTACGTCTTTCTTTCTGTATCTCTGTCTTTCTGTTTCTGGACACCTGTCTGTCTGCCCCCCTCTTTTTCTCTCTCTCCTTTTCTTGATCTGTAGATCCCCATGATTCGGTGAGTGTAACATCTACATTTAGTTCATTATCAGCTGAATAATATACGCATGTAAATCACGTGTGAAATTATAATGCACAACCTCTTTTTGTCTTCCAGGAGGTTGAACTTCCACAGTCAGGTACTGTAGAGACGCATGTCCTCGGGTCTTCTCTGAATAATAATTCTTATTATATATATTTGTCGAGTCCTCAGTCTACATGCAGTCCTGGTCAGAGACTCTGGCAGTAGCTCGCTGCTGCCCTCCAGTGAAATCACGATTTATTTCAGGATAAAGAGCATGGAGAATATAGAGTTTGGGTTTTACTCAGGGGAAGGTTTTTGGTATTATAGGGACTGTATTTTTAGACTTTTGTGGTATTTTGGTATTTTATTATAGTTTGATGTGTGTGAAGTACAAGATCATTTCCCAAATCCTTAAATGTAGAGAAACTGGCGATGTTTTGGACTTTGCCGTCTTTCTCTTGCATGATTTCAGGTCCAAAGATGGTTGCAATCAGGAACTACCATGGCACTCCAGCTCCTCCAGGCAAGTGCCCCCTTTCCTTCCAGACAGGTGATGTCATTGAGCTTTTGAAGGGAGATCCGGAGACCTCATGGTGGGAGGTGAGCTCTTACTTTTGTTCGTTTCTGACTGCAACTTGAGTCACAGTTGCTAAGAAGAAAAGTCACAAAGGCCTTTGGATATGTTTTTGATGGTTTGTGTGTGTGTGTGTGTGTGTGTGTGTGTGTGTGTGTCCACCAGGGCAAGCTCATTCAGACCCTGAAGATCGGCTACTTCCCCAGCTCCAGTGTAAAGCCATGTCTAGACCCAAAGGTGAGTCGTTAATGAACATGGACAAAAAATATTGGGACACCTGACTTTTTCAGCCATATGTGGTGCCTCCCCAAAGCACACAATTGTATAGGATGTCTTCGGAGGTTCTGGTATTACATCGTCCCTTTACTTAAACAAAGCCAGCTCCATGAAGATATACTTTAAATCGGTTGGAATGGAAGATCTCCTGCTATAGAGCTCAGACCTTAACCCTATTGAACACCTTTGAGATGAATTCGAATCTTGACTGCACCCCAGACCTCCTCACCTAACTGGCTGAATTTCACACAAGTCTCCACAAGCACACACGTTTCTGGCAGCAACCTAAATTTAGTCTTTCAAGTAATAAACCGTAATATGGGACACTGAAACGCAAGCGTCCTACTTTAATAAAGGTGTGAGGTAAAAAAAAACAAAAAAGAAATAGATGCCTCAGATTATGTTAAATGATGTTAAAAGTTCGCATTAAAAGTTGTCATAAAATTTCTCTTGACAAACACGAGTTCTCGAGGACAGCTGTTACAGGGGAGTGTGTGCAAGTTCATGCTGAGGCCAGGAACAATTCCATCAGGCAGAAACACAACACCCTTATTCTTGTTTCCTGCAAAATTAATAGGTTTCACACCCCACACACAATCTACAACATACCAATCTGTCTCTTACTGCACTATATAACGCTCAGGCGTAACATTATGACCTCCTGCCTAATATTGTGTTGGTCCCCCTTTTTTTTTGCTGCTGAAACAGTCCTGATCTGTTAAACATTAACAACGGCAGCAGTCTGAGCTACAGGAGCTCGTCTGTTGGATCTGATCACACGGTCCAGCCTTCACTCCGCACGTGCATCTCACTACTGTTCCTTCCTTGGAGCAATTTTTGATAGATTCTGACCACTGCAGACCAGGAACATCCCACACGAGCTGCAGTTTTGGAGATGCTCTAAACCAGTCGTCTAGACGTCACAATTTGTCAAACTCTCAAATCCCTACGCCCATTTTTCCTGCTTCTAACACGTCAATTTTGAGGGCAAGATGTTCACATGATGCCTAGAAAATAAATCCCACCCACTAACAGGTGATAAAGAGATAATCAGTGTGTATATGTGACTAATGAGAGCAGAGCCAAAAAAGAAATGTTTGTACATTAAAAGTGGAGAATCTTCTAACATATGTGCTATGATCTGAAAATAGTTAAATGTGTCATCGTGAATGATTTTGCTACAATACCTTTCCCTCTTTCTCTCTAGCCGTCTCAGTGTTTTTCGACTCGCCAGTCCTCGAGAGAGATGGATTACAATGTTTATCTTTGGTACGTCCCTTTTTTTCCTTATTTGTTTTTCCCATTTCAGCACTATTGATTTTTTTTTTTTCTTTGCATCACCAGTTTACTCAAAGCAGAGCAAAATGAAATGATAATGAAACCACTCCAGGAGCATTTGACCTAACTAAAATTCATCAGAAACAATCGCACTGCACTTATGGCTCGAATCGATGGAGATGATTGATTGCGTTGAGCTGTATGCAATGCACATCATGGCGTTTCTCAATGCGCTGACCTCTGTAAGGCTTGTGATGATGAATGAGAGTGTGTGTGTGTGTGTGTGTGTGTGTGTGTGTGTGTGTGTGTGTGTGTGTGTGTGTGTAATACAGGTTTGCGGGTAACATGGAGAGGCAGCAGGCTGATAACCTCCTGAAGTCCCACAGCAGTGGCACATACCTGATCAGAGAGCGCCCCGCAGAGGCTGAACGCTTCGCCATCAGCATAAAGTGAGTGAACGACACCTGCCTGCATCTCTACAGCCACTGACCTTATAATCAGGGTTATTAAAGGAAAGTGTTTGTGTTAATTAACATGTCATTGCCTCAGAATTAAAAAGTCCCTTTTGTCATTGTTCACAAAGAAAACGTTTTGTTGTGTTGCTGCAAAGTTTCAGGATTTCTTGATCAAAACTAAGGTTTGGATCAAAATGATTGAAAATCAGAATCAGAAATTAGAATTTCTTCTGTATTGCATCTATGAATTTCAGCAGCACAAATGTATTTATTTGATGTATATTGATTGCAGGAGACCAAACAGGATTCACACTTTTATTGTATTGTATTGCTGTTCGTTCGTTTCTTGGTTGTTCGTCCATTTTCAGAAATGCCGTCTGTAATTCCGTCTGTAATTTCGTCTGTCGCCAATTAAAGGTTCACAAGATTCACCTTTGACCTGATTTAGAGAACTAGTTGATCATTGGTTGATCCGATGCCGTTCACTCGCCTCCATTAGTGACAATCAAGATTCATCCGCACAATTCCTCAAAGTCACATCTCCCCAAAAAGGTTTACTAGAAATTTTAGATGACAGATTCTAAAAGCTGCTTTAACCATTTTGCATTCTATGACGTATACAATGAGATGATGCCGAGATGTTTTGGTGATTAAAACTATTCAGGTGCAACCAGTATAATATATTTTGATCAACATGAACATGAAAAACTGATAATGTAGAAAATAGCAGACACTTGTACACAATCAATTAAATGAACAAAACACAAAACGCTTTTATGATGTGCACAAGTGACTAAATGATGTGGAGGTTCAACAAGTAGTTTTGAGAATTTAATTCTGCTCTGAGGAACGTTCCAAAGCAACTTAGAAAAACAGTAACGCTAAATATTGCTATGCATATTTTACTGAAGTTTTATTTTTTTTAGAAGATTAAGATTCGATGAGTGTTAAACCGTGATTCTTGTCTCATGGCCAGGTTTAATGATGAGGTGAAACACATTAAAGTGATCGAGAAAGACAACTGGATTCACATCACAGAAGCGAAGAAGTTCGAGAGCCTGCTGGTAAAGAGTTCAGCAGCTAATCCAGGTTAGCCGGGCTGTGAAGCAGGAGGAAATGAACACATGTTCACTGTGTCTGCAGGAGTTGGTGGAGTATTATCAGTGTCACTCACTGAAGGAGAGCTTTAAGCTGCTGGACACAACGTTACGATTCCCGTACAAGTCCCGAGAGCGCTCCAACTCCAGAGCCAGCACCCGCTCCCCAGGTACACACCTGCCTCTCTCTCTCTGTTTCTCACTCTTTCTCACTCTCACACTCTCTGTGCCTCCCTCTCAGTTTTTGTGTATCTCTCAGCATATCTCTCTTCTGTATCTCTTTCTGTCTTACTCTTTGCAGCTATCTGTATCTGAATATCTCTTTTTGTCTTTCTTTTTTTTTTCTTGCTGTCTCTGTATCTTTTTGTCTGATTCTTTCAAGTCTGTCTGTCTATCTATCTATCTATCTATCTATCTATCTATCTATCTATCTATCTATCTATCTATCTATCTATCTATCTATATCACTTCTTCTTTGTACCTCTCTTTTTTTCTCTGTATGTCTGTACATCTCTTGCTTATTTTTCTGTCTGTCTGTCTGTCTGTCTGTCTGTCTGTCTGTCTGTCTGTCTGTCTGTCTGTCTGTCTATCTATCTATCTATCTATCTATCTATCTATCTATCTATCTATCTATCTATCTATCTATCTATCTATCTATTTATATATTTTTGGAATTCTCTATTTGTCCATCTCTTGTGTATATCCCTCACCCCTACTGACTCCTGCTGAAAAAACATCTGCTTGTCCCGCCCCCCACATGATGCCTGCCACGCCTCCTCCCTTTGCACCTGTCACTCACGCCATGGCTCGGCTGCCTGGGTGTCGCCCCACCGCCTCTGTTTTTGTTGCTGCAGGAGGAGGTTTTGGCCCTGCAGCCTGAATAGGTTCTGTTCCACACATGCAGCAGGGTCCATTATGAAAAGAAACTCAACACCCTCTGGCCAGAAGCCTACGACACCTCCTTTGTTCATCGTCCAGCCGTGTCTAAACAGCGTGTGCAGAAACACATGGCTGTAAAAAGAGCGAGAGAGAAGCAGGAGAACCGCTGTAGCGAAACAAAACGATTGGACCAACTCTGTTATATAACTTCTTGATTTTAACTCCTCAGATGTGCAAGATGTCTGCAAATCTGTTATCTGTCTTTTTTCTTGCTGCTGTATTTTTTCCTACTTAATATTCTTCTACTATTTTCTCTCTTTTCGCTCGTCTCCTAGCAGCCTCCTGTGCTTCCTACAACTTCTCCTTCCTCAGTCCTCAAGGCCTCAACTTCTCTTCTCAGAGCTCTACTCCCTTCTGGTCAGGTATTCTCTCTCGCTTTCTCTCTCTCTCTCTCTCTCGCTTTCTCTCTCTCTCTCTCTCTCTCTCTCTCTCTCTCTCTCTCTCTCTCTCTCTCTCTCTCTCTCTTTCTCATTTTGCTTTTTTCTTCCTGTTTCATTCCTTTTTTCCACCACCTGCTCCCACCATGCTCTCCAGTGACGCATGACAAACTCCATTGCGAACTCCATTTCAGCTACGGAGCATTGCTCCTGCCCCTCTTTCATCTCCTCTCGCACTATTCACCTGTGTCCTAAACCGCTCCCTGCTCCCCGTGCCGTCGATTTCATCCATTTAATAATCTGCCGTGTGTAACAGTTTTCACGCCGAAGGTGGTGAGCACAGCGGTGGCCAGGTATAACTTTGCAGCCCGAGACATGAGAGAGCTGTCTTTGCGAGAAGGCGACATCGTTAAAATCTACAGCAAGATCGGAGGAGACCAGGGCTGGTGGAAAGGAGAGGCTAACGGCAGGGTAAGACATGAGCTAGAAAAGAGACGGAACTAAAATAATGCCTTGGGTGATGTCTCAGGTTTGAAATCACTCTCCAAAGTGGATACATTCGAAACTCCATCGCAGTACTTTTGAAAACAATGACACATTTTAAGTCATGTGATGACGTCTGTCCCTGACATTGGCACAAAGTTTCTAAGATCCATGTAAAGGTTTTCAGGTGTTTCAGTGTGGATATGAGAAACTTTTGGTCAAACGATTGAAAACGGCAGTGTCCTACGGCTAGGTTGGATTGTACTTGCTGATAACTAATTAATCAACTGATAAAAAATGGTTACTGGATAAAAAACCAACACTCCATATAAAATAGTACTGAACTTCATTACAAAAATAAAAACAAACAGTACCAAATCATGAAAATGTTTCATAAAAAATTTAATAAATGAATGTAATAATTATATTAATAAATATTCAGGAATAAAAGACTTCAAAGTGCAACAAAAAGTAACACAAAAAAAGTTACATCCATTAATTAAAAAAAACATGGCATCAGTGATTTGCCTTTAGAGTCCATTCTCATACTGTATAACGCAACCCGGAAAAACTATTGGTATGTTTTTTCCATTGGCTGATAGTTCCAGCAAACCGAAGAATCGGTCGACCTTTAATCAATGCAAAAAAGCAAAGAAGGGAAATATTAGTGTGAAGCTTTTAATGGACTTTCAGTGCAACTTCTCTATACCAATTATTAGAATATAACATCTAGGAAACAAGGATATAAATATCAGTGTACATTTGATTTATTTGACAAAATGTAACTTTACTGATGCCAAAAGTGTGTTGTGTTGCGTTGTGTCAAGTAGTCATGTTGTTGTATTCCTGGTTGTAGATCGGCTGGTTCCCTTCAACGTACGTTGACGAGGAAGGTGTGCAGTGAAGCTTTGATGGCATCTGCTCTTTCCACTCAGATCATCTCCTGTCCACTTCCACCCGGCAGAGGATTTCTTCTGTTTCCGGAGAAAACCCCTTTGTGGAATCTGTACATTGTTTTTGCTGGAAACTGATTTTACAGTGAATATTTGTACTCCTGTTTCTTCATTTCGCCAATTTGATTTTTCTTCGTTCTCTTCTCCTTCTTCTTCTTCTGAAAATGTCTGTGTGATCTGTGTGAAAAAAACTGGAAATTGTTTCTGTAGGTCTGTTGGAGAAACACAGCAGAGCAGAACCTGGTCTTGGGCAGAGCAGAGCTTCTGCTGCTCCTGAATTTGTGTAAAAATAGATCTATAAAGATTTCTATGGCCAAAACAGCATGAGCTGTGGTGTGGGGAGGTGTGTGTATAGATAATTTATTCCAGAGAAGTATCTATGATTTAAAAAAAAATACATAAAAAAAGAGTGGTGTAAAAGTTTCTTATGAAAGTAACCTGGAAAAGATGCACTTTGCATTTCTTTACAGACTAAACTTGCCTTAGTAGTCATTCGAATGCCTTGTGGGCTGATGGGAGCAGTGGAAATGTGCTTTGGGGAAATTTTTTTTTTTGACTGGCAGACAAACAGACGAAATGAAAACAAATGAAAACACACCTCAGCCCTGTTTAGTAATATGGTGCCTTTCAGAAAGTGAGGTCACAGCTCTCGGACCGCACGTCCAGGTTCTCCCTGATCTGTCAACTCTGAATATCAAGCCGGCCCTGGGAAATCTGTAACGAAAATAGAGGGTGCACTGGAAAGATCCTCAGGAAGATCTTGGTGGATTGTGAGAGAAAAAGGGGTTGAGGACTTGCTATCCAGCTCGCTTACAGACACACCGATCCGCAGAAGTGAGAGTCGAACCTAAACACACGGTGCGTTGATGTGAGGAAATCCAGCGATCTCCTCGGAATCTGCAGCCTCCTTCGTTTTTCAAATTCCAGCACAAACGTTTTATAACACGCTTTGGTTGAATATTACCTTTCGAATCACACCTGTATGAAGCATCCCCCCCCCACCCCCACCTCTGATTTCCTCTTGCCTTACCGACCGGTTGACCAATGGTGCTGCAGTGGTGCGTTATTAATCTGTGTGTTCGTGCCAGGATTCTGTGGACTAAGAGCTCGCTGCTTTACCTGGACCTCAGCCATCAAGTGCACTTTATCCATCCGAGACCATGAAACAGGCTGAAAAGTTCTAGAGATAAACAAGGACGGATAAATAAGCAGGCCCTCGTCTCTTGGACCCGACTTCAAATCGTCCTCTACTAGAAAAGGAGTACTCCGTGATTTTCCGACACGGGCCGTACCTAATCATTACTTCTGAAACTCCTCCGAAGCTGCACTGATATCAGCCCCTCATATATTCTACTGAAAAACATCACGTTGCTGTGTTCCATCACTCAACACTGGCACTATTTCATACAAAGCCGAGACGGACGGTGTGTGCGTGTGTGTGTGTGTGTGTGTGTGTGTGTGTGTGTGTGTGTGTGTGTGTGTGTGTGTGTGTGTGTGTGTGTGTGTGTGTGTATCTGGCAAGAATCCTTCACTGTCCAGCTCCAGGCCTGGAAGGGTCTGTGGTTTAAGCACAGAAGCTTCATCGCTGTTTGTGTAGTGGACAGAAAGCCATTGCATGTTCTCATAGATATTACAACTCCTGTCAGTGATCCAGTAAAAAAAAAAAAAAACGAATAAATAAATGAATTGTGTACTTTTTTTTTTGAATGGTCAGTTCTTTCCAAACTGAAGTCTATCACAAAATAAATATTTTTTTTTGTCTATGTGACTGGCTCTTTATTTACTGTCACGTGTTCCTGGTGAGTCAAGGTAAGATCAGAATCTCTTGCTACATGAACTTTTTTTTTAATGAAAATATTTTTCAACACTGTAATTTTGGATTCGAATTGAAATAAATCAGTAGCACGAGAGCTCTTGATTGCTCCTCGATCACCATAAGATTTGTAAAGATTTATTTTAGTACAGCGCAATTTTTCAGGGACTTTTTAATGATAATAAGCAAATTTGTAAAAGGGAACAAAAGCAAAACGTGATGTGTTTCTGCTCACACGTCCAGAGGCATCATATACTTTATTATTTCAAGATTACAGTGATCAGAACATTCACAATGAATCCGAGTCAAGACATTTCTTCACTCCTCAGTGATGAAGGTTTTATGTTAATTTTAATTCAGCACAACTGTTCAGTTGGAGTTAAAATACAGAGAAAATACAATATTGCAAAATGGTTTTTTTTGTTTTTTTCTTTTAACTGTTGTAATTTTTTAGATGATTGTTCAGATCTTTCTCTTGCTCTCTCTATAGTCAGGACAGAACCTCCAGGCAGAGGCAACCAGGACTTGAGCTGAAATATTCTAGATAAGAAAAAACATGATGCTACAAAACATTTGCCAGAAACCTTGAACTTCCGGCCACAAAACAGCCCCAAACCTCCGACTCTGTACAGTATTTAACAATGAGGTACAATATAAGATTTTATTTCTTCCATGCAGCTATGAGAAATGATTTCTTTCTTGAAATTTCAGCTGATCGCAACAATGACGTCACTAGTATTGTTAATGACGTGGTGAAGATCTTTATGACATTCTCGAGGGGAAGAAAGATTCATTTCTTGCAGCATTATCAAACTAAATCATCAAAATGTTTCAGCTGTAATCTTTAGGCTTGTTTTTCTTTATTTCTCACCACATGCAGTCAAATTTCCCAAAACCAGATGTGTTTGAAAGAGAAATCCTTCTACTATGGCTGTAAATGTACTTAATGCTACTAATTTCCTTAACGTTCATTTATTTCGTATTAATATTTTAGTTACATTTTCTCAGTCAAACGTGTGCAATCTTATTTATATCTCAGGGAAACGAGACATGGGTAGAAATATTTTAGGGATGTACTGCATATTTTTGAGAGAAAATACTTTTATTTAATCAAAAAAAATTTTAACTCCAGTTAGAACGATTTTCGTTACATTTCTGCTGTAGTTTGAATAAGAAAAATATTTTTATTTATTTATTTTATAAAACAATTGCAACTATTTATAAAGGATACTGTATACGGTACTTTGGTGTATAAAGCACCAACTCTTTGTTTAGATAATCGCCATTTTTGGTCAAATTTCGCACATATTGGTTACAACTAATATATAGCACTCATTTGCTATTTTATCAAAGCTCTCTGATAGATATATGAGTTGGTGTACAACAATTGTATAGTACGATACACTAGACTTTGTGTAGTGTGTGTAATTTGTAGAGTGTGAAAAATCCAAAGCTTGTAAACCAACTGATGGAACAGTTTTATTAAGGATTATTACAATATTCCATCAATCAGTATTTCAAAGTTATTTCATGGCCCCATGTTTTATCAACAGAACACTTCTAATGGTGTAAGTCTTTGTCTTTGCCACTTAGGGGCAGCACATCACTAAACACTCTTAGTCATTGGTGTAGGTCTGTAGATTGCTTGTTTTATTTGTAGCCTACATCAGGAGGTTAGTCAGTTAAACCTGAACATTTCAAATGACCAAGCACCTTTATTTTATGTCTACACATTACCTGTGTGTACGAGAAACAGTTCTGCTATGTTCGGTGTAGACCACAGCAGAGGCAGTGTTTTTGCTATTGGTATTAGAGCATGAGCAATCCATCAGTCAGAGTGTGTAAGTAGAATATCAAGTGGTGACCTTGAGAACTAATGTGGTTCAACGGCCAGGATGAAATTAATGCCGTAATTTTCTTCCATGGATGTCACCTGCATTGTTAAATAATAATGCTCATGTGGAGGTCAGTTTGGAGAGAGGGCATAACAGGTATGTCTCATAGAGAAGGCTGAAACATCAGAATTAGTCTAATCTCAACTATAATCAATATAATATCCTACTGGATTTCTATGGATGCAGATATTCTTTTCACTCGAACTAGGAGAAACAAAGCCAGCTCCATGAAGATCTGCTTTACATGGATTAGAGTGGAAGATCTTCTTCTATAGAGCTCTGACCTCAAGTCTATCGAACACCTTTGGGATGCACCCCAGGTCTCCACATCTAACCTGCATCTGTACCTGATTTTACACCCTTATGACTGAATTAATCTCCAAAAGCACATTCCGAAATCTAGTGAAACCTCTTCCTAAAAGAATGTCGGTTATTATAACAGCAAATGTTATTATTCCACATATATAAATGTGGAATGGGATTTATTTTTTTTTAAACATAAACTTTTGTCCATATAATGTTTTAATGCATTGCAAGTCATGCTGCTTGTACTGCTTTGTTCTATTTATTATAAAATGGTTTTATGACCTAAAGAGGTGCTGGAGCTGCATTTATCAAGTAGCAAGTGAAAGTGGGGGTGAGGTTAAATCTATTCAAATAAAAAAATTCAAAGGGCAGTTCGTTAATCAAGTCGATTGCATTTATGACCATGATGACCCCAAACTGACGTGTGTATGTGTTTGTAGAGTGGTTTATCCAGTATGTGTTCTGCCTTATACATAATACTTTTGTAATTATCGATTTGGTCCAAAGAGCTCTTAATATTTAATAAGCAACCTTTATGCATAGTTCGCTTTTATGTAAATAGATGCATATAGAAATGCTGAATTTGTAAAAGATGTATTCACATGCACAGCTTTATTGCACTTCATAATTTGTGTATAGAAAAATGTATAACTGCAGTATTCATGGATTATCAACTTATTTCGATATTATACTGTATATTTTCTGTTATTCAGCATTCTGTGTACTTTTCCCCCAGAAACACTTTCGTGCTCCTGTTTGTCAAGTGTCCAGAAAGGTTTTTTTTCCTACTTAACATGGGCATGACCACTTTGGTGCACTCAAAGCCAAGGCTGTTGCACATGCATTATAGTGAAACTGTGCAAGCTGTTTCGGTGAGAGATGAGTTGCCAATGGAATCTATGCACACAAGCACTTTGCTTAAACAATGCAGCATAATTTCAGCCCGAAAGTGCAAACAGTGAACCAAGATCTAGTTTTATTATTTTTTTAAACGACCTTCATTGAAGTTATTTTAGAAATAAGTAACACCCATGGGCAGATTGGGTACCTGGGTATCCTGGATATTCCTGCTAATGTTCTTGTTGCTATATTTAGATCTTTTAATTGCATTACAGCTCTTTGTTACAGAGTAGGTCTAAGCTGTTTCTGAAGTAAAGAGTCCAGAGAGCAAACTGTGTATGCATTTAATAGATTACCTTCAACTTTTACAGGTCGTGATGCTTCAGATAAGAGTCCTGCAACACTCGAAATCAGTACCACGGACAGTGTCCTTTACTGCACATTGTCCAGCAAAGCCAACCACAGACCAGTTATTGCGATAAACTCTCCTGTCTGGCAGCACATTAAGGAGATAATGAGAGCACTGCTGGCTAAGAGAAAAGACAATCTGTTGCACGCATGGCTGCATCAGTAATACCCTGCTCCCTCTATCCTCTATCTGCACATTACCCTGACAAATCCAGCCATCCGAATCGTGTTCTCAGCAGTGATACTTCTTTACAACACAGAGTGACCAGAGCACCTGCACTGTGCCATGCACACTCACCATCGCTCGCTCCTCTACCCATGTTTCCCATGGCTTAATTCTTAGAGACTCGAGTAGCCATCTGTGTTGTTGTTTGCAAATAAGCCTAGTCTGTTTAGTCATCTTGGGATTAGAACATGAATCTTGATGATTTTTCTAATTTCTGACATCTACAGTATATTACAAAAGTGAGTACACCCCTCACATTTCAGCAACGATTTTAGTACGTTTTTAAGTGACAATTCTATAGAAATGAAACTTGGATATATTCTAGAGTAGTCAATGTGCAGCTTGTAGAGAAGCACAGATTGACTGTCCTCTAAAAAATAACTCAACATGCAGCCATTATTTTCAAAATAACTGGCAACAAAAGTGAGTACATCCTCAGTTATGTGGTTCGCTGTGCATCGCTTAACCATCATGTTCATGGTGACAGGATCATACAAATTTGTGTAGCTTGTATTAATGCAGTTAAAATGTGATGCTTTGAGTACAATTCTCTCACACTGACCACTTGATGTTCAACTTCCACCTAATGGCAAAGAGAAAGAAAGGATTTGAGAATTAGAATCGTTGCTCTCCACAAAGATGCTGAGGCTGTAAGAAAATCAGTAACACCCTAAAACTGAGTAACAGTACAGTGGTCAGGGTCATACAGAGGTTTTCCAAGACTAGTTCCACTCAGAACAGACCTCGCAAGGGTCCATCAAAGAGTCCTC